>NC_133352.1:2344782-2678115 GCF_030506205.2 Paramisgurnus dabryanus
TAACCAGTAGGTTGGTGTATCCAGGGGTCAAAGACTTGACTCGAACTCCACTGCAGTGACTTACACCAGGGACAAGCCTTCCTGATAAAACAAATACAAAAGATAAGAGAATAACCTTACATAGCCTTCTAAAAGCATTCACCACATAATATGCTGTGCTCCTGTTAAACCTCTCTTAACATGAAAGATCATTTGTCTTAAAAATAGCCCTGATTGTGATTTGTGCCCCTGATCCATTACTTGTTTTTCCTTGCAGGGTTTTTCTTGCATAGAGAATTTAGAGGGGCAGCCTACACCAAATTTCGTGCTGCCCCAGGCTCTCCACAGGTGTCTTGTCATGTTTTGTTCTGAACACAGTGAGGGCTGACTAAACTTTACAAGAAGAGCTGCAATTTAAGAAGTTTCCTCCAACGAGCTATATTTTAACGTTCAGCCTTATAGGTTAAAATGGGGTTAGAATTAGGGCTGCACGATTAATCGAAAAAGAATCACGATCTCGATTCATACATGTATGGGATCTTCATTTTAAATGACGGCGATTCACTTGCATATACAGTATTTCCCTGTATTCAGATTCTGCGTTTACGTGTTCACGTATTTAGATTACAATCCAAGAATATCAGTCAAACTTGCTAACACACACTCATACAGGGTAAAACCAAACCCTATTCATTCACCAATCAGACCCGATCGTTTCTTTCCTCTCTCTCATCTCATTTGCGGCGTTCCGCTGTCACTCGCGTGACGTATATCAAGGCGGCAGACCTAAACACAGTCGTTTACTTGGTGGATTTGGAGCGGCTATTTTCACCAAAAAGAGAGGATTAACGAGCGTCATTGTGGAAAATCCTGGTGGCGACGGAGAAGCTGAAGATGCAACAACAATGGTTCCGAAAGAAGGCAAGGAAATTATTTACCTCAGGACCTACCTAAATCGGAAGGCTGGAACCTCCGTAGGTCGCATATGCAGGCTGTATACGTCATCAAGCCTGGTTCATTTGAGTTAACGGAGCATTATATTCGCAAGTCATAAACATACTTCAACAATTTATTATTAACTAAAAATATTAGTCATCTTTATAACGTTAATTGTTAATATTCTGAAATTATGATGCGCAGTTTAGAAATGCGACCTCCATAGAGGCTGCAGCCTTTAGATTGAGAAACGGCCTCTGTGTCACCGCCACAAGTTCTCCATTAGAAAGGGTTTTTAGCATGAGGGGAACATTGTTACATGTCTGCGTTTCTCTCTGATGCATCAAAATGTTGATCGTTTAGTCTTTTAAAGGTTTAACGTTAGTGTTTTTAAAGTTTTAAGGTTGGCCAGTTTGATAGTACAAAAAGCACAGGTGCAATTTAACAGCTAACGTTAACACATTTTAAATTACTCTAAATTTTAAGGGGTCTAAAATAAGAAAGAGACTTTTAAGACACGTTATTTTAACTTAAAGTCCTGTAGCACGTTTTTTTTTTTTTAGTTAAGTGCATAATAAATGTTTTTGTAAAAAAACAGAGAATCGGGTGAGAAAATCGGGATCTCAATTCCCAGGGAAATAATCGTGATTCACATTTTAGCTTGAATCGTGCAGCCCTAGTTAGAATGGAGTTATACTGCTAGACTCCACTCGTTCATGTACAGCAGAGAGAATGTCAGAGCCAGAGACTACAAATTCTAACCTCGACTTCCCCTCCAGAAAAAAAGCAAAAATCTGCAGCATGGGAATACTTTGGGTATCCGGAAAACGAACACAGGGTTGTCCTTGAAGATGGATATCCAGTTTGCAAGAAATGTGGAAGATGAGTGGCTGCAAAAGGAGGAAATACGTCGAACATGTGCTACCATATTCGCGAACACATCCCCCTGTGCAGATAAATGTGTGTTTTGTTTATAATTTAAAGCAGTACTATTTCCGTGATGCAGAGGGAATCCCGAAATCCAGTCATGTAAATCGGCCATAAATTGAAACCAGGTTTGTGTTTAATTTTCGGCCGATCTGTTTTCGGACACAAAGCTGTTATATAAATGCGCATCTGAAGGGAACTGTCTTGATGAGGAAAGTCTTGATGGCATTTTCTTTTTGTCTAATTTCAGTATAATGCCTGATAAAGCCCTGTTTATAAGCGCACATGCTTTGTTTACATGGTAACCACTTCACTTTCACGCTCTCTCTCCCTCTTGTTCTCTCAAAACACTAAATCCCTTTTAAGTGATTTATATTACAAGTCAATTTTAAGTTGATTATACGTAGGCCATTTCTAAAGAGAAATAACTTATTCCTTATTTTGTTCAAATGGGAGATGCAGCTTTATTTTTTTCCAAAGTATTTTTTTTTAAAGTTTGATATAATAAACCAAATGTTCACCCAAAAACCATATCTGTTTTCATTAATTTTAGGGTCTTTGTAGCTGATGATTGCAGCACCAGCAACAGCAACAACAACAACATTAATGATTTTACCCCCTGGGGTCCAAAAACGCGGTGCCCCGTTTTGATGTATTTTCTCCTTATCATAGTAGAATCAACTTAAAATACTCCATCATTTAAAACTGTGAAGGGTCTTCTTTAATTTGTTTACATTCACAATAACAACAGATCTTTGTGTTTGTTTCAAATAAAGAAAATAAATAGGGTGCGCATTCAGACGTCTCTCAAAACACGTTACAAAAATCAACTGAAACTCTGCGAATACTCATCACACAAACATGATACACATATCCAAAGAAAGCCTGAAATATCTACTTTTAAACAATCTAATTAAAATCGAAAACAAATTTTGTCTGTTTATATAATCTGCATTGAAGTAAATAGAGTACCGTTTTCCTGGCTGAGCTCATTATCTCTAGACGCGAGCTCGCACACATGGTCGCCATATGCGATGTGTTTTTGAAGTTCATACGCGCTTACAGAAACGCGTTAAAAAGAGAAGCTAGACGATCAGACGATGGGCATCTGAAAACAGTCATCTGAAAACAGCTTTTTATATAACTAATCACTGCAAATGTTTATCTGAGATGTTCTGAATTTAGTTTATGTACATGATAGTTTATCTGAATGTAGTGCTCTCAGTGATATTTGCCCATCAGTTATGTATGTAAGGGTATTTCTGTGGACAATTTATGCTAACAGCCGTTTATAACTCTCTTACAGGTCTGCATCCCTCTCATCAGTACAATACTATGAAGTGGAAAAACATTCACACATTTTGGACAAAGTTATATGGTAACATGAGCCACGTGACCAGCTCTGTTGTATATCAGTTTCTTAGTTTATACAAGTTAAGTTTTTGAATAGGGTTTGTTTCCATATAAACTGAAAATGTCCTACTGACCTTCATTTCTATTTTGATTATATTGTTAACTTCTTAATAAACCTCAAACAAACATGTATACACTTGTCCTCACATTTTTTACTGTAGTTCCCTCTCACATTTCTGCCCTAAGGCTCATTATGCAGCTCATTGTGGGAGTCTTTGTTTGCTCAGCTGATAACAGCCCCTCTAAACAAAAAGTGTCTTACAATTTCTAAATCAATATATTGTTTTATGTGAATGAGTAGACAGAATGATTTTCACATTTTAAAGAAAAAACTCTAGACTACTATATTCTGTTTAGGAAAGTCTTGTTAAAACATGTTTAGTATGGGTTTTGTAGACTTATATCAGTGACTTAAAGGTAGGGTAACACATTTTGAAAAATGCTAACGGTAGCCGCCTAGCAATGAAATCCCGATCCCACCCTCAAGTCAAATCGCTCTCCAAAGTCACGCCTCTTTCCAAACACATGAACACGCACAGATCAGACGGTCACGTCTCATGTCTCATTCACCAGTGAGAAAACTTTGCAGTACAAAGTGAATAACACTTCCAAAATAACCAACATAAACAACGTGTTTACATCAGAATTAGTTTAAGCACACGTTCGATTGTGTAGACGTAGTAACTATATCGTTATGCTAATCCGTAAACGAACACAAATTTCATAAGCAACACAACGTTTCATCAAAGTAGAATATCTGAATCCATCTCAATACAAACATATCGCGTACCTACCTTACCAAAATAAACAGTGCAACGACCCTTTCAGACCCTTTGCCTCCTGCAGCTGTTTTCATCTTGTGGTAAAGCACTAAAGTTACTGATGTTAATTTGGGTTTTTGCTCTTGCTAATCCAGGCAGTTTTTGCTGTTGTTGTTATAAAAGATGCATTTAGTTTTGTTGCTCCTGTGTAGGTTGTCAATTCAGCAGAAAAGTTTGGTGTTCTCGCTGTTTACAGACAGAGCGCACGTGAACGCGCCGATGACGTATGGTATCTGCGTGGACTCGCTGCGCGGTGGGAATTCAAATTACGCTTACGTATGAGGGACATAAAAGGAAACGTCCGTTCGGACCGAAATCTATGATTTGTTGAAAATTTTTTGGTCCTACGCCTTTCACAGATGACATACATTTTTACAAATACATTTAAACAACTTAACACAGTGATTGCTATCAGGATGTGAGGAGACTTTTAACCAGCATAACTAAAAATGTTTCAGGATCAAATCTGTTACCCTACCTTTAAAAATTTTGCTTTTTCAAAAACCACGCATAAACATTTTTCTCTCAAAAATACAAACACATACAAACATGTTGCTCACATAATATTATGTGCTGAATGCAGTGTTATGAGACACTTGCCATTATTATGTTTTAAAGCAAATGGAAAAAGATCAAATGTAAGAGCATGTCAGAACCTCTGCCAGTGTCCTAAAATGGTCAGACCCCAGAGGGTTAACAACATATACTGTGAAGCCGTGCCAACAGCAATACTGTGAAAACCGCAATACTACTATTAACATACCGTGAAAATATCATACCGTTAGACCCTAACTGAGGCACAGTGGTTTTAAAAGGATGCAGTAATTTTCAGATTCACTTTGGTAAGACAAAAATACAGTCAGTCAGGGGCAAAATGTACAGCGACGTCACAAGTTCCCTCATATCATCTCATATTTAAACACAGTGGCGGCTTTTGGTAATAAAATGGGGGGGGGGGCGCAAACAAAATCAAACTTTTACTGTAGTAATGCGGGAATGTAACCAGCCATTTATCAGGTGATGAATATAATTAGTGCTTAGCTAAAATGCTGAAAATGTTACAGTTGAAATCAACTGTTAACCCTAAGAGCCCTAAGGTCATTTTTACAATGTATTGTCCGTCTGGTTTTATTTTCTTAAAAAGCTTGTAAAACATCAACCCTGTTGTGCACAGACAATCTACAAACATCTTTTTTTTTCAGGACAAGTTGGACTGTCAGAATATTTGTTTTGTATTGATGTCAAATGAATCTAAAATAAGTTATGGGACCATAAAAACAAACAAAAAAATAAAACGGAAATTGAATCACTTATATATTTATTGTAATCACACACAAAAGAATAAAAGCTAAGCATTTTTCCTCTGTAAAACAGTTGTCTCATGTCTTTGGAGTCCTGGAGCACAGAAATGAACATCATAAATTATACAGATCAAAAACTATTTACATTTTTACAAAAAAAGTCCAGGCGTTTTCATGACATTTATTGATGCCAAGCCTCAAGCCACATGCGTGATGACGCACACATGCGTGATGAAGCACACAAACAGAAAGCATCATTGGACATTGTAGCATTGAGCTAGCAGCAAACCCAACAGAAAAATTGATAAATTATGGACATCAAGTGGATAAATCTAGGATGTAAGAGTTTGGATGCATTGCTGAACAACTCCGAAAAGAGGGGCAAGTTTCAGGCTGGATAGAAAACCTTCTGTAAAAGCTAGAAAGACACCAAATATATCCCCATGAAAAAAACGTGAATAAGCTACGTTTTACGGTTATTAAATTATTTAAATATGAATCAGAGGTGCCGTTTTCAATCGTCGACGATTGATTAGGTTTCTGATGGTTAAAGCACGAAATAAATGTCCTATGAATCTGTAATGAACTCAAGGTAATCATTCACACGAACACGCACGCACTCACATACACCAGACTTTTTCAATCTCCGTCATTTTTTGATGGACAGTGTTGTAAAGAGTCTGTCACCGTCAGTTATTATCTGCAATTTCTGGTTTTAATTGTTAATTGTTCACATTTCCATTTCTAATCATAAACTTACAAGACGAGCATACAAGTCAAAATGTGTTTGTTTATTTGTGAAGAGAACAGATAAACGGAGACTGTGCATCACTTTACATGTTTAACATCACGTGAAGCAGATGAATGAATGTTTTTTTCTCACAGTGACAGCAGAGGCTTTATACTGAACAGGCAAATATGAACAAATCAAATAACAAAATACTACTGCGATTAAAATATCAAGAAACGTGTAAAAATTTGAATTGAACTAAACTCATCTGAAACCATCTTGTGTAATAAATGCATGAAGGCAGATTAATGCAGACTCTTGTCATTAGATTTTGTGTCTTTACCTTAGACAATCGTCTTGTTGCAGCGCTCCTGTAGTGTTTAACTTCAGCAGCGATGCGCAGACCAATCAGTGTATGACATCAAAATATAGCGAGAATGTCATTTGAGCAACACACTGCCACCAACTGGACATGACTAGGAATTACATTTAGGCAAGTTGTATGGGCAATCTGAAAAAATGGCGTTCAGAAGTTATAGTTAACTACAAACAATCTTCTAACCACTATAGCTACTGGATGCGCTGTGCCATGTTAGCGGAAGTCGGTTGACAAAATGCAGAAGAGCGAAGAATAAAAAATGGATGGGGCGGAATAAGGTGAATATCATCTTCATCCAAAATTAAGACAAGTAATTTGAGTGGTTTTATTTTTACATTTGACTGAATTCATTTTATTATTTCATAACAGTTTCTTATTTTTTATAAGTTTGGAACTGCAAAAACAAGAGCAGTGGTTTTCAAAATTGGGGTGCCCCAGTTTTATGACTTTTATAAAATACATTAATTTACAGGGCTTGCAAAATTTCAAAATCCCTGTTAGCCCTTCGAGCAGGTATGCTTCAATTTTTGGTAGCATGAACTGAATATAAGTAGCCTGTATGTAAAATACATTGTTTAATGAAGGCTAAATCCTGGATTTCCATGCAAGCCAACTGTTTCTGCCCATCCCCAGCTGGTGCCTAAAATGTTTTCATGTTTTTGGTGTGCCAGGGCCGGGGTTTTTTTGCAAAGAGATGCATCCTGCAAAGGGGGGCCGAAAAATTTTGGGAACAACTTCTGTAGAGTATTGTTCAGTAAGACACTGTGTGAAGTGCATATAACATCACTCACCTTCCAGCAGTTGAAATACGCCACGGCTTTCCATGTCCACCTGCATGTCGAAGTGTGAACAGTCACTGAGAGTCACTCTCTCTCCATTCAGCTCACCAAAGATCCTCAGTGGCAGATCCAGAGTGAGACCAACACGAGTCTCTACTGCACACGGGCTGAACTCCATCCCTACCGGCTCAATAACAAACACCTGCACACAGACAACATCTTAAAGAATTGTTTCAGCCAAAAATAAAAATCAGCCCACAATTTACTCCTCTTCATGCCATCCTACAGGTGTTTAGGACTTCCTCCTTTCAGCCAAACACATTTACAGTTATATAAAGTCAATTTTAAAAGTCAGGGGAGGCACGCAAGGTGGTGAAAATAGATGATTTGCAGAGTTGTAGGTCCTACACATTTCTACATTATGTATACATACATGTTAAAATCTGTCACAATGCAGCATACAATTGTCAGTCCTGAATTAATTAGAGTTTGTGCTTACACACAAGTTTGGTCATTTAAGGGGGCCTTAAGTTACATAGCTCCTGTAAGTGCTCCAACATGCACATTCTGCTCCCTTAGGGCGAGGCGATATGGCTAAAAAAATATCAAGAAAATATTTTCCATTACAGCCGATATCGATAATTATTATGATAAATAACAAATCTTTATTCCTGTCAAATTTAAATGCAGATTTTTGCTCCTGAATGAAAATTGATAAAACCAGACAGTTAATTAGGGTTTTATTCAGAACATGTATAATGCAAATACTAACATCTTGTTTTAATGTTCAGGCATCTGTATTAAATGTAAATCTATTTGTTATGAAATCAACACATTTCTGACACAGAAAGCAGCAGGTTACTGTCACTTTAAGACCCAAGACAGACTGCTTTAAGTTTCAATATACTGAGTAACATCCAGCTGTTTAAGAAAGAAAACTTAGTTCAGCGATCACGCGTGTTTTATACATATACAAGCTATTCACGCTGATTAATGGATGTCAAGAGCATCACGTTGCTGTGGGAGCGCACATACAGATGCTGTTTTCCTCAGTTTTCTGAATTTGTGAATGTCCTGTAAATATACTTTTAAAGCTGTGCAGACGTATGCTCGCGCAGGGCAGACACTGGAAGAAAGTACAGTATACGGTACCTAATTTGTTTGCTGTCTTCCAGGCTTTGACGTACACTGTTTGCGCGTCCAAAATTATCCAAAAGGAAAAATGTTCCACGCATTTGGATTCCATGATTCTGTCCTTGTAATCCGCATCGCGAAAATCATAGGGCTCTTCTTATAAATGAATACTCCACTCCTTCAAGTCTAACTGACAGTGTGATTGAAAACCAAGAGCGCATCCGGAAGTGCTTCCGCAACATCACGCACAGTGCGTAAACATTATCGAACTGTCGTTATCGTTTTATCTGAAAAAATTATATTGGTAAATGTATCGTTATCGAATTATGCTCAGCACTATGCTTCCGTGAAAGTCAAGTTCTGTCTTTTATGTATTCAACACGAGAGCATTCTTGGTTTGAAGTTTTGATAACCTTTTGTCATGATTTTGTTTACACTCTGCCATAATTCACACTGTGTTTTCACTTATCTTCCAAATTTGTAAGGGCTGCATTACACTGAAGCTTAAAGGTCAAATCACAACACTGCAGGCCCTTACATTAGGGTAAATGAGAACCATCACAGAGAGCAGCGTGAATCAATGCAGAAAGAACACGTGATACAATGCAGAGGATTGTTTTAACATGTAACCGTTTATTTGAAATCTCAGAGGACCAAGCAGTGTTATTTTTTATTTGCTGTAGGAGTCACTAGGAGAAGTCACACAATACCAGACTTTTCAGTGTACTATGACTTCGTTAGCTGGGATTAAACACCTTAAATTTTCCGCTGCGATGTCCGTGATGCTGAACTCAAGATCAGCTCTGCTTACTTTTGACTCTGAACTAATTTGCGCTGCTCTTAGTAGATTGCGTTGGTCATTAGGGAAATAGGCTGTGGCGCCTGTGTTACTTAATTTGCACCTTTTTAGAAGGCCATACTATCTTCTGAGATTCTCTGAGAACCTCTGCCAGTGTCCCAAAATGGTCAAACCACAGGGGGTTAAACCGAAATAGTGTTGCTTTCGTCAGCGACTAAATATAGCAGTCAACGAACCTTTTCACATGATGGAAACGACATGAGACGCAAAGAAAAAGCTGGTCATGTGACAATAATAAAATGTATAATCAGTGTTTTCGCTATATACATTCTACCGTGGCGGCCCGCCACGCCTAAAACATCCCCGCCATGCCTTCGGTTGTGGATAGAAGGGATACAGCAAACGAAATCTTGCCAGATGAGCACTGTTTTATCCTAATCCTTCACCCAAACCCAAATCAACAGATGATGATTAGGCTACGTCTCTGTTTTGAGAAATAATAATAAAATAAATAAGCCTACACGAAATATGTTGCACTTAAATAATTATCAGATTGACAAAACGAATAAAAAAGTATTTGAGTTTCTGTTCTTTTTTGTGACGCGCTCTAAAACCAAAGCAGCAGAAAGCACGTCATGTTTTTAATTATTTTAAATATGCCCAATGTTTTCTCCTTAGTGTAAGTTTACACAAATAAAAATACAACATTTACAGTTTCGAATGTTGTTTTACTTTTATCTGTATGACAATAAATTTAGGGTAATTTAAGGTGCAAGGTCATCACGCGTATGATGTTCACCGGCGCATGTACACCGAAGCAGCGCAGGGCTGCGAGAAATGACATAATTAAACTTTCGATTTAACATATTACGAGTTTTTGGACATTCATTTGTAATCACTGTACTCATATTATCAACTTATCAGGCCATTAGTTATTCAGAATATAGGCTATAAACCACTCAGCTGTCAATCTTCTGTGCTTTAGATCGACACTCACAAAGTTTCACATTAAATGATAAGATATTTGTCTAAAAACAAAAGGCTAAATACTACTAATATGGGACTGCAAGACATTAATAGTCGAATCTGTTTGGAAGGAAACTTACATTATTCCTGTGGGAAGAGAAGTACGTTGGTAATAAAAACTTGAGGCAGAAGGTGAGACTGTTTTATCTGTTTCAGATAGGAGGGTGGGGGTACCCGCGGGTAAAACGCATAATATATGAGGTAACGAGTGTAATAATATTAACGTGTCATTTGCGTTGTAGATGCAGGTCGGGACTCAATAGAGTTATTGCGGGTCTAACGTCCAACACCAAAAGCTTAGACCGTTAAAGGTTTATATTTAACTGCGCGATTTGCGGTGTGACCGGGTCGGGGTCTTGGAATAAAATTGCTGCTGATGTCGGATAACTGTTCGGATGTTCTGTCAATCACAGCGGTGCGGATTATCAAACAGGATTGTGTGTGACTTTGCTACAGCTCTGTAACGTTAAACATGAGCACGAACTTGCACACTACATTAAAACTACAATGAAATATCCGAACGAAGCTATAAAACGTATTTTTTAAGAAAAGACAATTTAGATCAAACATAGAAAAGCAATATGCTATAAATATAAGGAAAAGTAAATGACAGCATGAAAATTATAAAAAAATACATGTTAGTTTACTGTAGCCTATTTTCTACATTTAAAAAAATAATGTACATTTATAATCGTCATGGGTGCCCCCTGCCGCCACAGCTGGAAAAAATCCTAGAGGAAACACTGTATAATGCAATATTGTTGACGAATAAAAACGAGACTTAAAGTGGTTTACAAAATAAAAACTAAAGCTAAAATGTCTCTTCATTTTCGTTGACCAAAATGAGACAAGACGAAATGGTATAACGTTATTTCGTCTTTTTAGCCATCCCAGCATCTCCGCGCCCCCTCCACCTGACTGCAGATGATCACGTGTCTTGTTGGCACTGCACAGATCAATCAAAACATAAAAGTACAGCGAGAGCAAGTAGAAAGCATGCAGAGCAGCCTGTTCTCACGATGCTTTGATATCATACGCCTCTGTTTGCACAGTGGGCGTTTCACATGGTATGCGACAACTGCGAGTGTTTAGTTATTTCAGTAGGAGACGTGTGGAAAGCGGAGAAACAGCTTTTGAAGCATTGTAAAGATATCTATTCTAAAGACATTTGTTGTATTGTATATGCTAATTACTACACTTATTTACTATTTAAATGAACAAAACATACTTAACTGAATACTTGAGTATTAAATCAACCAAACACTTGTCCTATTGAGAACATAACCATACATAACAACTTTTGCTTTTCTTAATAGACATCTGCTGTTTCCTTAAAACTGACTTTTAATTTACTTACAAGAAAAACATTAAGTAATTCTCCAAAATTGCTTGGATTTATACTGATGTGCATGATCAGCTTTGTCACATCAGATTAAGCCAAAGTCCATTAGCTACACAGGTACAGATGCAGAAATATAAACTATAATATATAATTGCATATTTGTATGATTGTAGTTTGTGCTGCTGTCAAAATACAATTATAAATGATAACAATAGCCTATTTCTATTCTCACACATCCTATAGTTGTGTGTGACCCATTTGACCCTGTGTGTGTGTGTGTGTATGTGTGCGTGCGTGCGTGCGTTTGCTTGCTTAGTCTACTTCTGTTTTGATTATTTAGACTCTTACGAACAGTCAAGTCACTCACTCAAAGGATAGTAAAATAAATATCTTGTAAATTCAAATCAAAACATCTTCCATGTCTGGAATGGATGTGTTCTTAAGTCTATAAGGTAACAATAATATAACTTTTGTTTGAAATGGGTTTGACTAAAAGAAAATATTGTTTTGTCTATAATACTACTAGGTCATAATACTATATGCGTTAAATAGAATTGCATTACTAAAAAGAGAGTTAAATACAATTTTACTGGCTAAAACTAGTCTAAAGTGTCATCAGTTTTTGTTGACTAAAACTAGACTAAAATAGTCAGTCATGGATAAGTCTGACTAAAATAAGACTAAAATTGCCAGACTTTTAGTCGACTAAAACTTGACTAGACTAAAAGAGTATGAACGTGACTAAAACTAATAAAAACTAAAATGACAGCATGACACAAAGACTAGACTAAAACTAAAATGAAAACAGGCTGCCAAAAAAGAACACTAGCGAAATAAATATTTTTGTAAATAGGACCTAAATAGATGATGTTAGGAATTTATAGTGATTCCGAAACTGATTAAAGATTTTAAGAGTTGACAGCACTGGAAGTTTCCATAGGTAAAGAAGAATATACTAAAGCAGGGAGAGAAGCAAGATGACATGTTTGTGCTTCAATGAAACACCAATTTGTATCTGGGCGGTGAAGCCAAAATAGTATCTTTTGAATACAGGGTGCTGGGACGTTTGTAATTACCGCTGTGACCCGCGGTCAGGAAGTGCACCCTGTGGTGGTGTGCAAGTCACAAATTATGAAAAATATAAAGTACAATCTCGCCCAGTGAGATTTCTTCAGGTTTGTGTTAATGCAAACTGTCAGCAGACGCGGAGTTTATGCGCTATTTGCAAGGGAAGGCAACTGATATCAGTGATGACCCGCTGGCTTGGGGGCGGAACAATGAGGAAAGATATTGGCCGTTTCTCAATCTGAAGACTGTAGACTCCGGAGGTCGCATGTGCAAGCTGCATACGTCACGTCATCAAGACTGTCTTATAGCATTAACAATTATAAAGTTGACTATTATTCTTTGTTAATCATACATTTTTGTAATATGCTTATGACTTGCAAATGTCAAAATAATAAACCAGGCTTGATGACATATACAGCCTGCATATGCAACCTCCGGAGGGTGCAGCTGATTGAGAAACGGCTGTTCTTTCTTGGTCATTATAAAGTATCAATCTGCAATACCAGTACACCATCAGAACGCGTTTTCAGTACGGCTGGAAACATTATAACCCCAAAAGGTTTCTCACTTGTTGTTTTATGAGTGGAAGTGCTACAATAAAAACGCAGATATGCGCCGATCCCATGGGTGCTCCGGGGCTCGGCTTGAGCAGCCACCAAAATTGCCAAGCACATACGCACACAGTTGCTTCACATTTACTTCACATATTGCGTGTAAAACCACGCGGAAAACTTGACCGCGCCGGTTTCCTCCTCTTCAAAGCGCGTGTGCGCTTCAGAGCATCTTTTGTTGCTAAGTAACCTAAGCATTGCTTGACGCTGTGACGATCACCCACCCGTGGAGAAAGAATTTGGTGCTTATAAACATGCACGTTTATTAAGAACTGTATATCTGATTATCGTTTACGTTTTTATATTATTTCAAAATATATGCATTATTTACAGGGTTCTAAATTAACACCCGCCAACCCGCCAAATGCGGGTTAAAATTAATTTTGGCGGGTGTTAATAAAAACTTACTAGCCAGTTTGGCCGGTGATTCATGAGGCATTGCATGCATGATACATAATGCTCTGTTCTCGGACATTTATTCCTCTGCAGGCGGACTGATGCATACACGCACAAAGCCATGTCCGCGCGTCATTGCGTTTATCCACGTACAATCGCATTCAATGCCACGCGATTAAGTTAGTTTATAAAAACATGACGAAACTAAAGTAAGTTTCTATATTATAATGTTAATCTTATTTTGACTCCATTACTATTGGCTTCTGTGGACATCAGAAATGTTTAGTGCAAAGCAGGGAAAGGGAAGCAGAAAGGAGAGTTGATGAGTTTAAGGGACATAAGAGAAACTACATCCTCACAGCCTGTCAGGTCTCAAACATTAGAGGAAAACATTTCAGGAAAACCTCTGTCAAGTCTATAGAATTGCATTGTTGCTGAGAAAATCAACACATGTATGAAATTAATATTTAGTTTACTCATGTTTAACTAGGACATACATAAACAGTTAGCAGTAATGACGGAGATTATTTTAGTATAGCAGTCATAAAATGACTGGTTTCTTAAAATATTGTAAAAATATTCTTGTAAAAATAAGTTATTAATCATTGCTATCATTGTATAATGTTGAAAATATGCATGTACGTGAAAGGAAAAACGAAACGAACAATTTGTGGTGGGAACAAATAATTTTAAAGTTGAGGCAGTAGGGCTAAAGGACCATGAGAGTGCCCAAAGTCATCAGAGAGTCTAACGTTAATTAAAACTGCCAAGACAAGTCGTAATGAAGAGAGCCTTGCTGGGAGAAGCCTCACTTTATGTGTGTTTTTCATACCAACAATGTGAATAAAATGATCAAATGCATTCATAATTTCTCTTTTTCACCGGAAAAAATTTGGCTAGTGGAAATGCTGATTGGCTGATAACTTTAGAAAGTTACCAGCCACATTGGCTGGTGATCAAAAAAGTTAATTTAGAACCCTGATTATATATAAGACTTATATGCATCATTGTGCACGTGCGCATACGACCAGTAATAATGAATAAAGCTTGGTAGGCTTGATCCACATAACATGCCCTCTGGAGGGTATGTTTGTTTATCATAGGGATTTTATTTTTCCAAATAAAAGATATATAATATAAATTGAGCTGAAAATGGACTTTGGTAGAAAAGCTGGTAACATTGGGAACATATACAACAATTTAGGAAGAAAAGTCATTCTTACAGAATGTAACCTGCCAGCTAAGGTAAGGGGAAGACTGCTCCACCTGTTCAGCACAGTTCTCTTTTCTTTAAATTGAACTTTAAAATTAGCTTCAAACAGAAGAGAGAAAGGATGTATCATATTAATCCTGAGGTATTTAAAAAGGTTTGGGGAAAATCAAAAGGGTAATGATTCTCGTTGAATTTGTAAAGCCAAATAATTAATGGGAAAACATTTTCCCGAAAAGGCACCAAACCAATTTAGCAAAGAGATAATTGAGGGGCTGCTGGATACCGGGTCGCTAACATAAAGAGATCGTCGGCATATAAGGAGACCCCTTTATAATTCCATAAAACAACAGTGTTTTTCAAAACTATTGAGAGAGATTCAATCGCAATGGCAAAAATAAATGGGGATAAGGGGCATCACTGTCAAGTTCGAGTTAGTGGAAAGAAAACAAGAATAGTTATTCTGAATGGATGTTAAAGGAGAATGGTACAGAAGTGTGATTCATGAAGTGAAGTTATTGCCAAAGTCAAATTTTTCTAGTAATGCAAACTGATATGGCCAGAAGATTTGATACGATCAAAAGCCTTCTCCGCATACAAGGCGATGACTCTGGTTCATACAAGGGTCTGGTTCATACATTATGTTGGCTTATTTATGAATATAAAAAAAAATATTTATATCTACTTTTAATAAATCCCATTTGGTCATCTAAAACTATTGAAGATAAAGTATGCTCCAAACTAAACGCTAGTACTTTAGACAGAATTTTAGATCTGTATTTAAAAGTGATATAGGGTTATATGATCCACATTAACACTCTGGGGTCGGCTGCGGCGCGGGCACCGCAAACTCTTTATTTTTCAATCACTCCCCAAAGACACTTAGATAACTCTGCTGATTTTTGACATACAGATATGATTTATACATCATTTAAAACGTTAGATTGTCTAGTTTTTTTCTGTCCACTCCCAATAAAAACAGAATGTTGTGCTTTTCGCAAAAATAAGAAAAGAAACATGATGCGCGTTTTGTTCTCTCTCCCTCAGTGAAGTCCTTTCAGAAACACGTCAGAAAAATTAACTGTAACTTAACGAATACTTGTCGTAAAAACAAAAGATAAATGTCTACATAATGCTTGGAATGTCTGCTTTTGGAAGATGTAAGTGAAATCGAAAACAAATATTGTAATTCGTTGTTAACTGTATTAGAAGAGAGAGATGTACCGTCTTTCTTCTGTTGCTTCATTATCTATAATGAGCCACGCCCCGCTCCATTGAAGAAAAGAGCAGAGATCATCCATATTCATTAGTCAACCCCACAGTCAATGGACATTCCATTCCGTCTCTGCAGCCATTCACTGCTGTGAATGAGTTTTAATCCGAGTGCTGGAACATGACATATACTTGTTTACTCGTGACTGTAACTAAAGTTATCTCCAGACGCGAGTGTGACTCGATCGACGTCCAAACGCACACACAAACACACAATGCCTCATATTTGAAGCGCTTTGTGGTATCATTATAAAAGATGCGATTACACACATCACATACTTGTTTACTCGCGCCTAAATCTCCAGACAGACGCGAGTGTGTGTGCTTCGTCAGTGTGACGGGATCGATGTCCGACATATAAATCCTTATTTACTTGCGGATGTGTGTCAGTATCTCCAGACGCGAGTGTTTTCTTTGTCTTCCGTCAAACAGTTGACGCGACGGGAACGCACATACACAAAACACGCGAGTCAGGAAACTCGACGCGCTTTTTGGTATTCTTATAAAATATGCGATTGCAAACAGTACAATCCTTATTTAGTTGCGTCATATCTCCGCACAGCAAGTTTATTAAACACAGGATCACTCGCATGTGCACACATTCACTGCTTTCATGATCAACACGTGAGGTAATGGCGGCGTGTCCCTGGTTGTGTTTCTACTATAATGATTACAAAAACACAAATAGGAGTCCAGACAACGATAGGCAGTTGTTCTTTTGAGCTTTTTACTGCACAAAAGTAAACCTCTCGCTGGCCAACCAAACACAAACCCTGTGTTCACTTTACGATGGCCAAACAGTACCTTTACCATGATTTGGCTACTATGGTTTTTAAAAGGTAACTTATACTTGTGATATTAATAGAAAATATTTCAATAGAAATATATAAATATATATAATGTGTGTGTGTGTGTGTGTGTGTTTAAATTATATTGAAAAGTAAACCTTATCATGGTTTTACTACAGAGAAAGTTACATTCCTGTTGAACATCCCCACAAGGCTCATTATGTGGCTCATTATTCAACTCTTTTGTCTCTCAGCTGTCAATCACTGATTATTCAGGAGCTTTCCCGCCTCCACGCATACAGCCTTTCCCAAGCAAAAGTGTCTTAGAAATTGTAAATCAATATCTTGCTTTATGTGATTGAGTAGGCCATATGATTTTCACATCATTTTGAAGAAAAAACTCTAGACTTCTAGATCCTGTTTTGAAAAGTCTTGGGAAAACATGTTTAGAATGAGTTTTGTGGTGTTATATCAGTGACTTAAAAATTTAGCTTTTTCAAAAACCACGCATAAACATTTTTCTCTCAAAAATACAAACATGTACATACATGTTGATTATATGATATTGTAGCCCAGTTTGTGATGAACACAGTGTTATGAGACTTTTGCCATTAATATGTTTTCAAGCAACTGAAAAAAGCACAAATGTCAGTGCATGTCAAAACTTTCCCAGGGCCCTAAAAACCCCTTAGACCCCAGAGGGTTAAACCCTAGTTGCTCCACAGCGTGCAACCTTTGACTTATAAATACATTTTGATAAAAGCGTGAGATTAATGTTTACATTACACCTTGAATCTCTCAGACCAAAGGCATCTGTCTTATTCACTGTGTCATTGCCACATTTTAAAGTAAATATTTATTTATTTATTCAAGGTGATTGATAGATGTACATTGCTGTGATTGGCGCAGAGAGAAAATATGTTTCTATGTTTTTTCAGGTGCTATTTGAGGACAAGAAAACCCCCCTTGAAACATTACGTCCTGCTTTTTCAGTCCAAGGACACAAATATTCATAAACTCCATGAAGAGCAGGAGAAACTTGTCGGAGTTTTTATCTTGCTTCATCAAGCCAGAAAAATCAATTAACAGCAAAGGAAGGAATCTGTCCGGGCCAAAGATAAAGTTGCTTGACCTGACATTGACAGAGGCCCATCTTGCAGCAACTTTTTTTTGGCTCTGAGGCCTCATCAATCCTTGACCAACTAGGAGAGGGAACACCCCTGTGGTGAAGGCTTTCAAAACTAAGTTATGGTATGACTTTATTTAGGTGAAACATGTCATCGTACGATGAGAATAGCCTGTGAAAGCGATTTTAAACACTTATTTCCAACATGGTCCTCAATATTAGACACAACATAAGGACATAACACAATAACAATACACTTTTCAATTTAATTCATTTAAAAGAAAAACACTTCCTAAGGAACTTATCTTGGAGCAGGCTCCACATATACAGTATGTCTTTACTTGTTTCTTAAACTGTATTATTTATATCTATTTATAAAAGGTAATCCAAGCCTACACCAGCTGTGCAGGTGACCTTCAAACAAAGCTACCTCTTGTTGGAACACCCAGCAAGCCAAAGCTGCCAATCTAAGTGTTGAGACATATGAGTCCTATCAAGTGGTCAAATATAACCTGAAGGCCATGCAGGTGTCGGCCATTCAGCACTACTCCCGGAAGACAAAGGAGAGTCCTATTAACAGGAGAGGTCTGTTAATGTACAGCTGTGCAGAAATGTAAAACTATCGAGCCAAAGGTACAGAGCTCTGCTCAGAGACAAATAAGAACTTTACAAAAGGCCTTATCACTCTGAGAAGCCAACGGCCGGCAAGAAAATGGCAAAAGATGCCATTGTGGCAGCAGCTGTGAGTGCCAGGCGCAAATTCCAAAAGAAACGTGTAGAGGCTCTAAAAAAGCTTGCTACAAAGGCTAAAAAGTCATACAAAAATTGAGGCCTTCTTTTGACATGAACATTTGCATGTTACACATTTAGCTGTTAAAGTTGGGTAAAAATGTCAAACAAAAATAAGTTAAAATATTTTTTGTTGTTATAGAGAGAGGTGGTGATGGAGGAGTGGACAAGTCACTTGCTTTTGTTAAACATTCACCAAATAAGTTATGTGTCATACTGTACAAAAAAAGTAGCATGTTGCACATCTAGCTGTAAAATAGATTAAAATGTATTTTTAGTTCAAATAAGTTGTTCTGGGTCCTGCTTAACTATCCATATAGATCCGCCACCAGTCTGATCGGCGTGTGTGTGAGGGGGGTCTCAAAATATTTTCCTGATTTTTTGTCCTTAGCCAATCACATGCCTGTCTTTTACATTTGCTATTCAGATCCTCAAAGATGATTTACTACAGACAGGGAGACCTTTGTGTTCATCTGAAAGTCATATACACCCAAGATGGTATTAAACTGAGTAAATTATGGGGTACTTTCCATTTTTGGCTAAACTATTCATTTCAGGTTAAAAAAAGTCAAGCATAACACCACCACTTCAACTGATTAACTTCAATTGAATAAATGCTGGCATCACCTTCATGTCTCCGTAGTGCAATGGATTTCTCACATCATGCGCGTAGATTACACTGACACCAACATCTCTGACAGTTGTCATCAGCCCCTTCACTGTAACCATGGCAACAGCTGAGTTAGTGGATGACCAGCTGAAGTTTCCACTTCCTCCTGTTGCCTGTAACATACACAAAATGTGATTTATTATTTTGAACTTAATAATTTTTTTACATTAAACAATTTATTTAAATAAAAAATAAGTAACAATTTGTATGAAGACAGCATTTGTAATGTATTAAAGAATATTCTTAAAGGTAGGATAGGCAATTTAGAAAAGGCAAACCATAGAAAGGTAGCTTTAAAAGCCTAAAATCCTAACCTCCCTTTAGAGCGTTTACCAAAGCCCAAAGGTTTTTCGTCAGAACGGTGCGCCGTAAAATGGCTGCAATGTTGAGAGGTCCGTGCAAATTCTACAGCTTTTTGTATTTTTTTACAGCCTTGGTATATCTTTTTGCATACGTTTCTTCGATAATCATTAAATATGACCGACAAACACTTCTGGACATTAGATCGTCAATCGAATCGGATCTTATGTACAACTTTCACCTGGATTCAGATGGCAGCAACCCCCTTGCTGAGCATCTACCTCCTTGTTAACATTCACGCAAGAGTAAGTGGAAAAGACGTAAGAGAGACAATCGTGCTGGGATTTTGTGCAGAACGCGAAAAAGGGTTTTTAAACCCCCTCTTCTGAGAATTCTTCCGGCAAATGTCCAGTGGCTGTTCAACAAAAGGTACGAACTACACGCTCAGATAAAGTTTCAGCTGGCATCAGAAACGGTTGTGCTCTTGCTTTAATTGAGACATGGCTAGACGCGACTGTTCTGGACAGCGGTGTTTCGCCTCCCGGTTTTATCATCCATCGGCAGGATAGAACAACTAATTTTGGTAAGAGCAAAGGCGGTGGTGTGTGCGTTATGGTGAACTCTCTTTGGGCAACAGATGTTTCAGTGGCTGCTAAGCATTGCTGTCCTGATGCCGAAAGTCAGTTAATACTCAGCATCGACCGACCTGGACTCACGTTACTGAGGTAAGGCAAATAAGTTAAATATGATTGTGATAAATGTATAATAAACTGCAAATAATCCGTGTAGGTTTGTTCAATCGTCAATATTTTGGTGGGTGAAGGAAATCTTTAAAATTGAACTGAATTTCAATTTGTAATTGGCTGACGTTGTTTAATCGGTTTAACGTTACCTCATGACGGTGCAGTTTTGTTTAAATAATGCAATGAGTTTAATTTTTGAGTGATTTTGGACAAATTTAGAATATTATTTAGAGACTAACGTTATGTTAAATGTGCTTTCTTAATTTTGTATTGAGGTAACTTACACTACAATTTGTCTAACATTACATGTTAGAAAAAACTATAATTCTGTATGTGCTCGACGTATTTGCAAAACAACTCAAAAATAGCTAATTTTCTATTTGAGGTACATTTTAACAGTTAAGTTAGTGCAGTTCTTTTGTTCTGTTTTGTTTTGTTCTGCAGTTCTAATGTTCTTTTACGTTCAGGGTGGTGGTTTCAGATTAAAGCTGGGCGTACACGGTGCGAATTCTGACGGTCGGTACGTCGTGAGCTCTCGCACACGACACGAGTGAGTTTATGCGAAAATAATTCGTACGCAGTCACACACGACAAGATTTTACTGTACGACTTGAGGAATTCTGACCTAAGCATTTTCGCACCTGTGAGTGGCAGAATGTACAAAAATAAAACAAGAAGAATACAGCAAAGATATTGGCTTAAGTGCAGAAAACAGCCTGGAATTTCTGTTCTTTTGTATTTCTGTTTATGCATTCTGAAATTGCAATATAGGTCTAGTGCTGTGGCGGTGAAGGAATTTATCTGGCAGTGATTTTTCGTGCTAGCGCATATGCGGTTTTACGTCTTAATATATCATGATTGTAGTGCCAAGTAAATATCTATATTACTATTATTAATGTTACATATATTCTTGCTTTTTTATAAATATGACCGTTTAAAAAACAAATTCAGTGGGCCTATTTATTTATGTGTAAATGCAGAATGAGGAGCAATGAGGTAAAACGCAAGGTAAGCCATTACATGTCTTTCCCTTTATGACTAAATTATTAAGACAATACATCTACAGCCAAATATTAATTTGTAAAACGAAAATCATTTAATTTAACATAAAGCACATTGTCTAGGCTTGTTTGCATTGTCTAGTGCAAATGTACGCGGACCCTCGGTCAATAGGGTGTCTTGAAGAAAAAGTGAACCCGCAACATTTGTGCTCCTGTAACAGTACAAAATAAATGCCAAACATTGCATATTAATATATGGCATTTTCTCAGTAGGCCTATGTAAATTAATACATAGCAATACAAATATAGTATGAAAACAAATTAATCATTATTTAAATAAAGTTTCAGAGATAGCCTACATTTTTAGTCATTTAAATATTCTCATCATTTCAGAACAAGCTAAGGCTACCATAACAACTTACATTGGGCTATATCATGTGTTCCTTTGGTCGAAAATATGTTGAAAAAAATATATATGTGGGTAAAAAATACTGAACAAAAACGTTTAAGCTCACTTGTTAAAGCAGAAGCTCCATAATAATGTGGAAAACGTTGTCTCCACGTATGATCATCATGTTTAATGTACTCTCTTGTTCGTTGACACTTTTTTTGCATTTATTATACCTGTATAAAGTGTAAAACAAATAAATATAGCCTATTAAACATGGATATTCCGTTGCTTTTTATTCTCTGTCGCGACAGCCCTTTTAATATCCATTCATTTATGAAACTGTACTACAGCGACTTTGGCATATCTTGGATTACACAAAAATTGCGACATTCTTTGTCCATCCTGTACTGTTTAAACCAGCTGGTCTCTGCACGGAGTCTAATAATTTTTTTATTTTTTTATTACATATTTTTGTTGGCTTATTTTATGTTTAGATTGTAAATAATGATAAAACATATTAACACGTAAAGAAAAATCAACAAGTACAACAAAAAAGTTTTAATATCAAAAAGTAGTTTTATGCATTGTGATAGCCCTTATAGCATCAGAAAAGCGGTAGAGCCTAAAACAACTACACTCTCTCCTGTTTCCGCACACATCCAAAACTGTGACCGGACATCACAAAAACACGCATGACAGGTTTTTCAGGCAAAGCAGCTGATCAAGAGGTCGTCACTGAAAGGACCTTTCATATTTGTCATGATGTCGGTCACCGGAGTGTATGTGTTGAGGTAGCAGTGCCACATTTGTCTTTCTTCTTATGTGTTTTGTAAATTCTGATTGGTCAACTTCAAGTGCTTTGCCAGATCGCCTCGTTCACCCGCACCAACACTACGAATTTATACCGACAGCTCCCGAACTTTTTTGACATGTTTAAAAATTATCGGGAGGTCGTGAGGTGCTCGTAACCTGCTCGGCTCGGCTCGTAATTCCTCTAACACGGTGCGAGCCGCGACCATACGAGCATGTATGATTTACTCCCGAGAAAAAAAAAATCGCATGCCAGCCCCTACGACAGCAAAAATCGCACCGTGTACGCCCGCCTTAAGGTGTGCGTCACGCACTGTGGGCAAAGAAACATGATGCAATGCAGGTTAACTCCTTAATTGTACATTTGTCACAATATCTTCATTTTAGACTGTTAATAAATTAGACTTTGGGGGTTATTTTCGCTGTTTAAATGTAATTAAATTGTGAATGTCAGTTATTTCTGCTTGCTACACGCGATGTGGTAAATGGCTGCGCCATTCACTTTGTGAGAGAAAATTATTTGCTTGTTTTTCCGCCTAATGTAACTTTTCTTAAAATGTAGAATTTTAAATGTGTGCTGCTTCTTTCAGAGTTTACACACGAGTATGTCTGTACTTTGAAGGGAGTAGGGCATAGGGATGGTGACTAACGATTGGAATTCGCCCTAATAGTGACGGATAGCTGGAATTGGATTTGATTGGTTGAACTGCGTTCAAAGCTGTTCACGCGCGTCTGACCTACGTATGACGACGCATGACCACGCGCGATTTGAATGCACAACTTTACAGAAGGTAGAAAATTAAGGAATCGCACGTGAGCGCATTAAGGTCTTTAAAGGTGGATTCATAGGAATACTTTAAAAGAACACTCATCATCAATGTACTAAAACCTGTCCTGAATAGTTTTTGTTAACCAAGTCACTCACCTTAGCCACAGTTTTTTTTATTGCATATATTTTTGTTAAATTACTTTATAATAAGATGCAATAACTTTATGAAAAACATTTTCATATTTAATGTTATAGTAAATTTTGTTTTATAATACAAAGTTTTTATTCAATCACTATTTCAGGTTTGTAGCATGCTGCTGAAGTTGGTTATCAGGGCTCCAGGAAATGTATCAAACTGCAGGATTGATTTATTTTTGCTCATTAGTGAAGGGGATTTTTTTTCACTGTTCATTTATTTGTTGCTTCCTTACATATATAAAATGCAATTTGTGTTTTGTCATAGGTGGTAAGCCAAACTGACTGTGGACTAACGTATGCATTGTTGATGACACTGAAATCGAGGAAGACATTTTGCAAGATGTGCTGCTTACAGCTAGAAGACAAAATGAAGGTACAGTGTGATGATTATCTTTGTTTTATTAAACTAATTTAGGTTTATTTTTCAGTTTTTGTGTACATAAGATGTGAATTTTTGTCACCAGATGCAACAAGCAGCTTCTGCCACTGTCATTTACCATCTGAACTTGACCAAAGTCGTTCCAAGAAATCTAAGACAACAGATGACTCCATGACCGTGGCAAAAGAGGTAAAAGAGTACACATTTCAATAGTATTTTCACTATGCATAATTAAATGTGTGTGAAGAAGTAACATGCAAACATTTGTTGTGTTTTGGAAGATGGTCATTTGTGCCGTTAAGCAGAACAGAAATGTCAAGTAACGAAGTACAAATACTTCGTAACTAGGGCCGGGACTTTAATGCGTTAATTAAGATTAATTAATTACACAAAAAATAACGCGTTAAAATTTTAAACGCATTTTAATCGCACTTATTTTTGCACCGCGGAACATTTCTCATTGGATGAGTTTCGGCGGACCGATTATACTGGAGCACCAACTAGCGTTCATGACTTCAGACAACAACAAACCACAGTGAACATGAACGAAGAAGCTGATGAGATCGCTTTGGTTGGCCCCGTGCAGTGGCGGAGTGGCAATCGGGAGAGTCTGGACTTTTCTCGGTGGGCCGGTAGTGTTTTAAGGCCGCGAAGGACGGTCTGATAATAGCCGTGCTTTCAGTCTTTAGTCATGCACTCCGGCCACACTAAAACCTATTTATCATATATTTAATATGCTTCAGCGCTCAAAATGTATCTGGCCGCACCACTCTCTCTATCAAGCCCGTCTCCCCTGGAGTTCTATCAGCCAATCAAAAAATAAAGAAAGAGGCTACACAATAGCCAATCAGAAAATAGGACTGTTGTATCTGGGTAAGATTTAACGCAACAACCAATAAAAAAGCATAGCCTCACACACCCACAGAGGAATGGAGCTCCGAGCATCACTTTGAGCAGCACAGACAGAGTAAGTCTGATCTCCTGTTTTAATGTTACAAGAAATGCACAACTTTGACACAAACAATGACAACTTGACTGCTGTTAGAGAATGTTTCCCAGATAATCAGCATCAGTTTTTCACGAGTGTCTGTAACTTAGCCAACAGTTTACAGCCTGTTCACTGACAACACCTGCTCAGAACACGTAAGTTAGTTTAAGCCTCGTTAAATTTTCGTTATCACACTAAAAACACAAAACATATAGCAGCTAGCGTGGACATTAGCCCGACTCCGAGTAAAACGACTTGGTTGAACAAAAATAAACAATATTTTGTTGCTTAAGCTTATGTATTCAGTCATTATTCATGGTATTCTAAAAATCCATGTGAAAAAATAACTTCTCAATGTTCTCAGGTCAAATATTTATATGTGATTAAAATGCGATTAATTTAGATTAATTAATTACAAAGCCTCTAATTAATTAATTAATTTTTTTAATCGAGTCCCGGCCCTATTCGTTACCTTACTTAAGTAGATATTTTGGGTATCTATACTTTACTGAAGTAATTATTTTTCAGACGACTTTTTACTTCTACTCCTTACATTTTCACGCAATTATCTGTACTTTCTACTCCTTACATTTTAAAAAGTGCCTCGTTACTTCTATTAATTTCGGCTTGTTTTCTTTTTTTTACATTCCGTTTTGTCATCGTTAAAAAAACCTATCTTGATAAATTACATCATCCAGATGAATGCGATTGTGGTTGGATGAGAAGTATAAACATACACCATTCCGACACCCTATTGGTTTTTGCGCAATCCCCGCCCCCCAGCTGACTGCAGATGATCAAAAGTTTGTTCGATGCTGCTGCACAGAGAAACATAAAAGAACCGCGAGAGCGATTAGAGAGCATGCGGAGCAGTTTGCTCTCGCGATGCTTTGATATCATCCGCCATCCGTTTGTACAGTAACAGAACGCGGCATTATGTCTTCAAATGGAAAAGTACGAAATAAAACTCGCGCATCACTTTCAGGTCAGTTCACATTCACAAGCCTGTGTAAATATGTAGCTGTCTGCTGAAACCAACTCATCTGTGTGATTTAAAAAGTGTAACAATACCAATTTATATCATATAACTTTAGTTGTTCAACTTAAATGACATTGTGCTGCGTTGCGTTTTGAAGCATGGCAAAGCTATCTATGCTAAAGACATTGTTGTTTTGTATATGCTAATAACTGCCCTAAATTTTATTTGCATTAACAAAACCTACTTAGCTGAATGCTTGAGTGTTAAATCAATCAAACACATAACCATACATACCAACTTTTGCTTTTATCAATAGACATCAGCTGTTTCCTTAAACCTGACTTTTAATTTACTTACAAGAAAGACATTTAGTAATTCTCCAAAATTGCTTGGATTTATACTGACTAAAGTAAAGTATACTAAAGTCCATTAGCTACACAAGTACAGATGCAGAAATATAGGCTATAATATATAATTGCATATTTGTAGTTTGTGTTGCTGTCAAAATACAATTATAAATTATAAAAATAGCATATTTCTATTCTCACACATACTATAGTTGTGTGTGATTTTGTTGTTTTTTTACTAAAGAGGGCACCACTGTAAAAGTTTTGCCAGCAGCGGCCCTGCTCTGAAGTTTGACTTTTTGCACCATTACAATATTTATAGGCAACTAGTCATCATATCTTCCTCTCTATGGAACACATGTTAATGCTCAGTAGTACACATAACACATATTTGGTTCTTTAATGCAATGGTTATCAAACCTTTTTTTTGCGGCCTCCCTTGTGTACAGTGGATTCCTTCGTGGCCCCCCCAAAGAAAATGTATGAATTAATTTGAATTAAACAAAACATATTAAATTATACAATGTATTGCTTTTGTTTAGTAGCCTTATTTTTCTGAGGTTTAATTACACAGAATTTATAATAAAGTAATGTATTTCATAAAATATTATAAAACTGGGACCCTTGGCACCATCTCGCGACCCCCAGTTTGAGAACCACTGCTTTAATGTATTTGTTTGCATTGTATTGAAATGCGTTCATTTTTAATGGGCATATACCGTATGTGGTTGAAACAGATAGCCTAGTGCAGTGGTAGGCAACATGGAGTGCCGATGTCCTGCAGTGTTTAGCTCCAAGGTCTAAACAAGCAGACCTGAACAAACTAATAAAGGTCTATAAAGTCACCTGAAACTACAGTACAAGAGGTACAAAAGGAGTACTTTATCCAATGGTCGAATTGATCTGATTAGGCTACAGTGCTCTCCCAAGTGATCAGATGATGTGTGAACAGATGTCTTTAACCCAGTACAAAAGTACAAGGTTTTATAAGGGTAGGAGCTAAAATCTGTAGAACATCGGCACTCCAGGACTGATGTTGCTTACCCCTGGCCCTAGTGCATCCCAAATTTTTAAACATTAACATTTTGAATATAACACTACAGTTATTATGGCCTTTAGAAACATGTTTTAGAGGAGATAGGGTAGTGCACAAAAGGCCCCTGTGGCGCGACCTAGGCTTTTTCCGTAATGACATTTTTTTCCTTACATTACTTTTATACTTTAAGTAGTTTTGAAACCAGTACTTTTTCACTTTTACTTGAGTAAAAAGCTTGAGTTGATACTTCAACTTCTACAAAAGTCTTTTTAAACCCTAGTATCTATACTTCTACTTGAGTAATGAATATGAATACTTTTGACACCACTAAAGCAGAATAGAGGAAGTCCTAGTCAACATTTTTGTTGCACATATGGTAGAAATGCATTGGTAAAGCACGTGCAGGTCGCGGTTTCTGTTTGCGTCATCACAACATTTCGGACGTATTGTTTCTGTGATAAATGTCTTTCGGGCCATTTTTGGCCGAAAATTTTCAGTGGCCGAATATTCGGTGCATCTTTAATACTTATTGTGTATGCACACTTTCTATGTATAATATAGTTACACAATATATACTATACATCAAATAGATGCAAGTATGCTGAGGCCTGGAACATATAAAGTGTACTGTGAGGTCTACAGGGCAGAGCAACCGTGCCTACTGTGATTATGTCCTTACTAGTCTTGTCACAGACCTAGCCTTATCTGGACTCATTCTTCCCTTCAACTCAACAATCTTTGGTCTTTCTCTTGACTGGAGTTCAGATGAGCTGGTCTTTATGGTAAAAAAGACCAGCTCATCTGAACTCTGCAATAATGAAGTTAAATAATTTTACCTTGATGGTATACTGGTATGCCCCTTCTTTAGGTTGCCATGGAAATGTAAGGATTGCGGGTGTGAGCACTATGGGGTTGTAGATCTCAACATCCTGCTCATTATGGACTGGAACAGGGAGCAGATGGATGCTACCTGCCTGAAGACACAACAATAATATCACTGAACACTGTGAAGGGTGGTTTTAAAATTAATGAACACTGTAAAGAGGTTTTAATGCAATAATCTTGACTGCTTCAGAGGTTGATGGAAACAGATGTTCACGTTTTATAATGACAGAAAAACATTACTTGATCAATAACAGCTTTCAGTGTGCCATCAATGATGGTTTGACCACTTTTCAACGCTTTCACATAGTGGTAGGATCCATTAAGAGATGATTCCAAAACTTCAAAATGCATTGCTGGGAATGTGGTTTCTATACGAACATTCTGAAATAAGAAAAAAGCAATTTAGTAACATTTGCTCACCTTTTAAATTCCCTCTCACAAACCTCCATAATAAATGAATAGATCAAATTGAACAAGTACAGTAATCGACCCAAAAATTTTACTTTGAAACTAGTGTGTTCACATTTCTTCTCTTCCAGGGGTGCCCAAATTCGTTCCTGGAGGGTTGGTGTATGCAGATTTTAGCTCCAACTTGCCTCATCATATTTGCCTCAAAGTTTCTAATATGTTTAGTAAGACCTTAATAAGCTTTTTCAGGTGTGTTTGATTTGGGTTGGAGCTAAACTCTGCAGGACACCAGCCCTTCAGGACCAAGTTTGGGAACCCCTGGTCTATACACAAATGAAAGGGGTGGTTTAATGGTATTTCATGCATTCTGACTTATTAACACGGTTTAAGAGTTGTGTCCTCATACTAAACATAGGCAAAGTGAAAACATTTTTGTACGTTATAGTAAAGATTCTGTAAAGCTAATCTGTCTTTTATGAATCTGATTAAACTAAAGACTCTTTGGAGATATAAAGTATGTAATACTATTCTATATGTACTCCAGATTAACTTCAGAAATGCAGAAACAGCTTGTGTTATGGGAACTTGAAATTACATTATCATCATATCTGCCATACTTTATTCAGACTGTAGATTCATGAGTTGATTTTGGTCAACATTCACATTAAACATCAATTAAATGTCTCCATGCAGTGTTTCCTAATAATTACTTAATCTATCGGTAGTTTTCAAAAAAAGACTGAAAATAGTACCTTTTATTATAATATTATAAAGATCTCTGAAGTTGTGTTTGTTACCTGTATATTGGTTTATCTGTATATCATTCTGAAAAGCCAAACACATTGTAAAATGTTCAAACCCAACTTACATCAGACAGATGAATTTTGTGGCCTGATTTATCAAAGACTTCAATGAAGATCTCGTATGTTCTCTGTGTCTCAAGTACCCAGCGATCCTCAGGCTGAATCTTAAATGCTGGTAAACAAGACATCCAAAGAGCTTTTAATTAAAGTGCAATAAATATTTACCAATAAACACCATAACCAACCATTTAATGATATGAATAATGCCTAAGCCCAAAATCCAGTCTTAAGCCCAACACTAACATTTAGCAGTAAAATATCGCACTTATTTACAGTACATTTCCCTCTACAGTACAAACTCTATTCTTTTCATCTTTAACAAAAGGTTTCATCTTCGGTTATATTTGGTTATAGTTATCATTAGAATGTGAATGGCCCTTTAATTCACTCATTTAATTCTATCATCACATTGTCTTCTGTTCTTCTCTATTATTGTTTCTATTTTGTGTTTGATTATAAGTAGTGCTTATTCACAACACAGTTGATTATTTTCAAGGATGGGCAAAGTAATTTTAATGATGAAGAGAAACCAACAGTGGTGCAAGAACTAGTGAACTGAATCTGAACCTTTCATTAGTAGGATAAAAAATTTTTAGCAGGGCTCGCAAAATTGTTAGCCTGGCGTCCCGGGGCTATGGTGCAGTCCAGTCAGGCTACCAAGACCCATCTCTACCTTGCCCGTCAGGCTATCTTTAAATATATTTTAATGCTTTTGCATACTCTGCCAGAGGTTGGGTAATTATGTTATTTTATGTCATTCGGGCATCGGGTATTGAAATTGCGCTTGAATACACCCTCACTTTTTTGTTTCACTTTTCATTCACAATCTTACTGATTTGCCATTGGTGCACATAATTTCATCTTGTCAGTCATTACTATCCTCACTTAAGTGAAATGTCCATAAAACATGTTAGATTCCATACGCGGTGAAGAGAATTTCCGTCATGCACACAAAATTCATTCTATATACAGGTGCTGGTTATATAATTAGAATATCATCAAAATGTTTTATTTCAATAATTCTATTCAAAAAGTGAAACTTGTATATAATATTCATTCATTACAGACAGACTGATATATTTCAAATGTTTATTTATTTTAATGTTGATGATTATAACTAAGGAAAATCCCAAATTCAATATCTCAGGAAATTAAATATTGTGAAAAGGTTCAATTTTGAAGAAACCTGGTGCCACACTATAATCAGCTAATTAACTCAAAACACCTGCAAAGGCATCAGTCTAGTTCTGTAGGTTACCAATCATAAGGAAGATTGCTGACTAGACAGTTGTCCAAAAGACTTTACTGGTAATTTACTGGTAAATGGACGGAGCTCGCTGGCCGCGTGCCACAGGTAACTTCCGCTTTCTCTCCGAGTTTACCGGTATATTGATACTGATGTTTGAATGATGTTTTACTGGTAAAAAGATGGAACGTCACTGCATGTGTGAACAGCACATTTTTGTATTTACTGGTAAATTCATTCTGGTAAATTTATGGTAATTTACCAGAACTACTGTGTGAAAGAGGCCAATGACACCTTGTACAAGGAGGGCAAGACACAAAAGGTCACTGCAAAAGAGGCTGTTCTGTGTCCAAGCACATAAATAGAGAGGCAAATGGAAGGAAAAGATGTGGCAGAAAAAAGTGTATAAGCAATGGGGATAACCGCACATTGGAGAGTATTGTGAAACAAACCCATTCAAAAATGTGGGGGAGATTCACAAAGAGTGGACTGCAGCTAGAGTCAGTGCACAGGTGTATGGAAGACATGAGTTTCTGCTGTGTCAAGCCACTCAGACACCATCAGAAGCGTCTGGCCTGGGATAAAGACAAAAAGGACTGGACTGCTTCTGTTATGTTCTCTGATTAAAGTAAATTTAACATTTCCTTTGGAAATCAGGGTCCCAGAGTCTGGAGGAAGAGAGGAAAGGCACAGTCCACGTTGCTTGATGTCCAGTGTCCACAGTCAGTGATGGTTTGGGGTGCCATGTTATCTGCTGGTGTTGGTCCACTGTGTTTTGTGAGGTCCAACGTCAACGCGGCCGTATACCAGGAAGTTTTAGAGCACTTTATGTTTACGGCTAACCAACTTTATGGAGAAGCAGATTTCACTTTCCAACAGGACTTGGAAAGCACACAATGCCAAAGCTACCAGTACCTGGTTAAAGACCATGGTATCACTGTTTTTAATTGGCCAGCAAACTCGCCTGACTATCTATGTGGTATTGTGAAGAGGAAGATGCAATATGCCAGATTCAACAATGCAGAAGAGCTCAAGGGCACTATCAGAGCAACCTGGGCTCTCATAACACTTGAGCAGTGTCACAGACTGATCGACTCCATGCCATGCCACATTGCTGCACTAATTCAGGCAAAGGGAGCCCCAACAAGTATTGAGTGCTGTACATGCCCATACTTTTCAGTTGGCCAAGATTTCTAAAAATCCTTTCTTTGTATTGTAATTTATTTATTTTAGGATAGCCCCTTGAGATGCATCATCTCTTTTTCAAGGGGGTCCTACAATTATTGGTCTTAAGTAATATTCCAATTATCTGAGATACTGAATTTGGGATTTCCCTTAGTTGTCAGTTATAATCAACAAATTAAAAGAAATAAACATTTGAAATATATGAGTCTGTGTGTAATGAATGAATATAATATACAATTGTCACTTTTTGAATGGAATTAGTGAAATAAATCAACTTTTTGATGATATTCTTATTATATGACCAGCACCTGTATAATATATTCATTTCGGGCTACCCAAAATTAAAGGGTGCCTGCCCGAAAGGCTACCAAGTATTTGAAAATGTTGAAATTTTTGACACCAATAAATGTCAACTAAATAAAGATTTTCTGTAAGAGACTAAATTCACAAAATATGAATCAAACAGCACAAATACCCTTAACATATATATATATATATATTATAGTTACAGTTATAGTTATTTATAAAAGATTTCCCCATTTCCAGCACTGCATGTCACACAAAATCAATACACAATACTGTAAACTACTTTAGCAGATTAAAATTGTGATAATGTTCAATACAGAACACAGTGGTGTCTTAAAAAATGAAATAAAAAAGAGCCAGTATTAACAAAGCATTTTTCAATAATATATGATTATATAAATTAACGTATATTTATAAAATATAATATGAAAACAAATTAATCATTTAAATCAGTGGTTCATATGCTGCGTTCCAGGCAGGTTTTTGAGCATGTGAATTACGACTTCAAAACCACGACTTACGACTCTGAACTGGGAGAATGCGGTCCAGGCAGCCTGTAACCCGTGTTTTTACAACCTTCTACCTGTGAAAGTGCACTGGGACGGCAGTGAAACCCGTGACTTCCCACCCGTGAACTCGTACTAGATCGATGTTCAGAGTCGTTAGTCGTGGTTTTGAAGTCGTGATTTACGGGTTACCGGTTGCCTGGAACGCAGCATTAATCCTGGTCCTGGAGGCCCACTGCTCTGCACATTTTGCATCTCTCCCTTAGTTAACACAGCTGATTCAAATCATCAGTTCATTAGCAGAAATCTCATTGAATTGAACCGAGTCTGTCAAATAAGAGAGATACAAAATGCGCAGAGCAGTGGGCATCCAGGACCAGGATTGAGAACCACTGATTTAAATGATATCTGAAAGATTATTTTTAGTTATTTAGAGTTTGTTGAAATTACATAATTTCAGAACAAGCTTAAAGGCTGTATCCATGACAACTACATTATATCCTGTGTTCCTTGGTCAAAATGTATGTAGAAATATGTAGATAAAGTCTTAGATTGTGTTAATGTTAAGCTGAGACTAACCCAAGTATCCAGGCTCCACCACATATATGGTGCTGTTGGGCAGACGAGAAACACCCTGCATTCCAAGACCTTAACATTCAGAATAAAGGAAACCTAAAAGTGATGCGATCAAATTCATCTTAAAAACATTAACATTGTTTTATCAGCTAACCTGAGCTAGAGCTGTCAAGGCAACCACAATCCTGTGATATGGCGCTAATCGCGAAAGGTGACAACCACTGCAATAGTCACTTCGTCTGTTTCATGATTCTATGCAGGGCTCTACAGTACGGATATTTCACTCGCATTTGTGCCTAAAAAGAGTTATGTGCGAACTTGTAAAATAATTTAGGAGCAAAGTACAATACACTGAACAGTGTGAAGCTAAGTATAACATTGATTTCACATGGAAAGCATGAAGAGGACATGGATTGCAAGAGAACATAAAACCTTTTTGTTTTTGACAGGGTACATACAAACAAAATGATCTCCACAGTATTCTTTTTCTAATAAAAACATCTGTTTATGTCTTAAGTGTATGTATAGATTAGAGTCAGAAACCAGTCCGTGCTTATTTGGTCTTAAAGAGACAGTAACCTCAATTAACCTACTTCTGTGCAATTAGTGTTAATAAAACAATAATAAACCCTGAACGAATAACTCGAGTCAAACTCATGTACAATTCGCACAGAATAGTGCGAACCATAGTTGTAAAGTGACAGTTGTAAATTGAATGACTGTACCTTTATCAACAAAATATTGTTACAATAGAGGCAGAGCTGATGTGCTATTTTATGCGCAATGTTTCTGCTGTTTACTTTCTCCTAAGACCTAAATGGTTGTGTTTATATAAGGATATTTGCAAAGACAGGATGTTTGAGGCATTTGTGTTATTTAAGGCCAATAAAGTGGCAAGAATACTCACAACACAAGCTCAATGAGAAATGAATACGCGGCTTGCGTGCTCCTCTTACACAGAAACAGCGGACACATTTAGCATTGTTGTTTGTGTTTGAATGGCTTAAAATCACTTGTTTTTAAACTGAGGTGCTTAAATATATGTACAAATGTTACGTTTTTGTGACCACATGCAAATGCAACTGCAAGAACCGACAGGTGGATGACATCAAAGTCTCGCGAGAGCATTTCGGAAGCAGTCTCCTCTTATGATTCCTCGTCAATCGCTCTCATGGGATTTGGATGTCATCTGCCACTTGGTTCTTGTGGCGCCACATGAAGTTTACCCACGAGTTTAACAATCCAGTTGTATCAGCCACTGGCTAGATCAGCATAGCATTAAAAAACGTGACGTGGATGATAACGTACGTGAGAAATCATTTAACGTTAACCCCAAAATACAGGACCACTAACGTTAGTCATACTGTGCAAAGACACGCAAGTTACCTGGCTGTTTGGTTTTCTTAGCCCACGAACTGAAAGGCTTGCCAATCTTCATCATTTCGCTAAGCCAAGTCAATCTCCACTGGTCTTTTACACCTTTATCGATCTTCAAAACATCGGAGCCTTCCTGCATTATAAGTTTGACCATGCTAGCTGAAATAAAGTTTTACCTCAGCTTAACGTGATACAGCCAGAAAACCCGGATTAGATCCGGTGCATAGTGATTACCGAATGCTTACAGTGGAGGGAGGAACGTGATTTGACTCCACTCCAGGAGTCAATTTGATTCGATTTCTATAACTAATGCTAATTTTAGACCTTACTTAAAGGTGCAATTTGTAAGATATTTGCAGTAAAATGTCCAAAAACCACTAGGCCAGTGTTATATATTTTGTCAAACTGAATACTATATGGATTACTGATTACTGTAATGTTTTCAACTACTTGTAAATCGTGAGAAAATTGCCATTCAAAACATTGACACGGGGCAGTGCAGTCTCCTGTCAATGACGTTAATATCCATGTGACCCTTTGTCACCGCATTTACTGACGTAAAACCACATGACAACAGTGGTCGAGGTCGAAAAAATAAAATGGCGGCAAAGGAAGCGACTGGAGCACAAATTTAGTGTAAACAAAGGTATATTTTCACTTTTTACACATTTTAATTGCATTTCTAGCGAGAAATTAGTATTTTAGTTTTCAAATATGTGATATGTTATCACAAAGGCGCTCTCTGTTTATATTTCAAACATGCTGCCTTTGAAGTTTACCTGAAAGCTTTTCTCTGAGCTGCCTTCATGCCTCCGAAGTCATTGCCTCATGAGGCAGTGAGGCAACAAGTCACGGCCTTGAGTTTTCTTACGCAGCCAGTGTCGTGGACAAATGCGGAACTATACATTACTGCCTGCCGGGCTACGCGCTTGCCTATGGACTTATGGATTACTCTTTACCGTCTGCCGCTGGTTGTGTCAGCAAAGACAGCTCCCGTAAGTGTACGGCCAACCAAACGACCCAAGAAAAGCTTGGAACAAAACGAGAGAAAGAATGAGGAGCAATTTGGTGTTGATCGCAATTTGGTGCTTCGCGACAACATGTAACTACACAGAGATTCTGATCCTGCTTGTGTTTTACGCCATGGGTGAGTTGTTTTGATTAGTTACCCTTCAAAAAACGTATGCTATTATATTGATCACAACATTAGTGTGTAGACTGTAATCAGCGCGTCTTCCCACGGACGATATGCAAATCAAGATGTATTGTACAGCAATATAAATGGTCATTTTAAGACACTTCACAATAAGATTTGTACTGTCAATACATTATGTGAAAAATCATTGAAGATTGTAAGTTGAAAACTTAATTCCGTGCTGTGTTAATCATCGAATTTGCACTAATGTTGTAACATCTATGACTAACAACTTCGTTTTGAACATCACATATAAACTTACATAATGAAATAAACAATGTCATCAAACGCAACATTTATAAGACTTGATTACCTTATCCGTCAACGTGATTTCTCGTTCGCGTCTGATTGATGGCCATTGGTTGAGTTAAAGACTACAAATCCCATAATTCCACGCTGCTTCAGAGCCTCATTAAACGTCATTTGATGTTATTGTGTTTTGGCGCCATCTAGTGGTAAAAAATCTACGTATTCCACCTTTAATGTGCAACTTTGTTCTTTTTTATAAATGTTTGTAATTTCTTTATTTGTTATTAGATTTTTCCGACCCAGGTGTTCATTACATTTATATATTTTGAAGTAGGCTAAAAATAATATTTGGATATTAAACAGGTCGTTCACCCAAAATAGAAAATTCTCATCAAGTCATTTATTACTCTCCATCATGTCATTCTAAACCCAACTGAAGAATGTTTTGATGAAACTGAGATATTGCTTTACCTCCATTGACAGCCTACATAACTACCCCTTTGATGTTTCAAAAAAGTTCATAAAAAGATAATAAAACTAATACATATGAATTGAGCAGTTAAATCAACTTTTTTCACTGTGCTCCTGACATTCTTTGTGTGCTCCTAAATATTTTAATTTAGGAGCACATGAACTTACCGTAGAGCCTTGCTATGCCCTTCTTGTTTTACATTTCATCAGTGGTGGGCCGTCAGGGCCCACAAGGCCCACTATCAGATTTTTTTGCATACGTTTTTTTATAAATTGTTCAATTAATGTGTTCCACTGTCTAGTCTACAGTTTATTTTCATTGTACAGTCTGAGGAATTCGAACCAGTTTGCAGTTTAAATCCGTGTATTGCCCAGCATTATACCACTAGGCAGTTTTATTGCACCTCTGGGTTTTGCATTTACAAAAAATATTTCTTTATTTAACTCTTTCGGCGATAGCTGAGATAACTCGTCAATTAACACTCTGGGGTCGACTGCGGCGCGGGCGCTGCAAACTCTTTATTTTTCAATCACTCCGCAAAGAGACTTAGATAACTCTGCTGATTTTGGACATACCGATATGATTTATACATCATTTAAAATGTTAAAGTGTCTAGTTTTTTTCTGTCCACTCCCAATTAAAACAGAATGTTGTACCTTTCGCAAAATTAAGAAAATAAACATGATGCACGTTTTGTTCTCTCTCCCTCAGTGAAGTCCTTTCAGAAACGCGTCAGGAAAATATACTGTAACTTTACGAATACTTGTCATAGAAACAAAAGATACATGTCTACTTAATGCTTGGAATGTCTGCTTTTAAATGATGAAAGTGAAATCGAAAACAAATATTGTAATTCGTTGTTAACTGTATTAGAAGAGGGAGATTTACCGTCTATCTCCTGTTACTGCATTATCTATATAATGAGCCCCGCCCTGCTCCATTGAAGAGAAGAGCAGAGATCATCCATATTCATTAGTCAACCCAACAGTCAATGGAGACTCCGTCTCTGCAGCCATTCAGTGCTGTGTTGAGTTTTAATCCGAGTGCTGGAAACATGACATCTACTTGTTTTCTCGTGACTGTAACTAAAGTTATCTCCAAACAGACATGTGTGACGCGATCAATGTCCAAACGCATGATGCCTCCTATTTGACGCGCTTTGTGGTATTCTTATAAAAGATGCGATGACAAACATCACATCTACTTGTTACTCTCGCCTGTAAATAAAAGTTAACTCCAGACGCTAATGTTTTCTTTGTGCTTCCGACAGATGCGGTCGACGGCCAAACGCACATACAAACACACAATGCCTCATATTTGACGCACTTTGTATTAAGACGCATCTAAACCCTTGTTTCTTCACGTATATCTCTGCACAGTAAATTTATTTAACGCAGGATCATGCATGGGAAGGCATTTCTTTTGTGTCGCTTTCATAAACAAACACGTAACAATAACGGCGTCTTCTTACATTCCTGCCTAAAGGCTCATTATGCAGCTCATTTTGCAAGCGTTTTGTTCTTCAGCTGTCAATCACAGATTATTCAAGAGCGTCCAGCCTCCTTGCATATTGCCTTCCTAACCAAAAAGTGACTTTGAAATTGTAAATCAATATATTGTTTTATGTGAATGAGTAAGCAGAATGATTCTCACATCATTTTAAAGAAAAAACTCTAGACTACTAGATCCTGTTTTCAACAGTTTTGGGAAAACATGTTAAGTATGGGTTTTGTGGACTTGTATCAGTCACTTTGTATCAGTCAAAATTTAGCTTTTTCAAAAACCACGCATAAACATTTTTCTCTCAAAAATACAAACATGTGTATACATGTTAATCATATAATATAATAGCCCAGTTTGTGCTGAATGCAGTGTTATGAGACTTTTGCCATTGTTATGTTTTTAAGCAACTGAAAAAAGCATAAATGTCAGTGCAGGTCAAAACTTCTCCAGGGACCTAAAAACCCCTTCCCTGCCAATGACGAGAATTTCCAGCTTTCCGCAATACCGTTATTATCCACCAGATGGCGGATGCATAACTCTTACAACCCGGAAGTAGCACCTCACGTGAAAGAGAAAGAACTCCTTGTATGTTTTAAAGATCACTCTGCATCTGATCTCTATCAAAAGTCCTTCACACAAGGGGAATTATCTCAGCTTTTTGCTCAAAATTGGGTGTTTTTAAAGAAACCTACCCATATTTGAGGTGATAAAAAGAGAACTAATGAAGGTAGGATGAAACTTTTTTTGTTTGAAAGCAGAGGGTCTGTTCTTTCATTTGATATATTGTTTGTTTATATATTTAAAGAAAAACATTTTCTGGAAGGCATTAAACTTTTGTGAAAATCATGAAAAACGCTGGCTTCAACTTCTTTAAAAACACCGGCGAGGAAAGAGTTAATCTTTCATCTTTATCAATTAAAAATGTATTAATACCAGCTACATAATAATAGATATTATTTACAGTGGCAAGAAAATTTATGTGAACCCCTAGGAATAAACTGGCTTTAGTTTATGGGTTCACTTACATATTCCTCTGGCACTGTGAATGTTTAATGGGTGTATAAAAAAAGACACAAGAAACCAGAACTATTTGTGTGTTGTCAGCTTTTGCACATTGTGTTTGTCTATTGTTGTGACCTAGATGAAGATGAGATCACATTTTATGGCAAACACTGTAAAAGTTAATTCCTAAAGGTTCACATACTGAACGTATGACATCAGTACGACATCAGGATGAACGCTGTCATACAGTAGGGCTGGACAATAATTCAATATCAATATTTTGCATTAATAAAAAACAATGATATGGTTTCTAAACAACGTAATCAGCCTCTAATGGTCATTTCATGACACATACGAATGCAGAAATTTCACTTTAGCGGTCGCCACAACCTGACTTGATAGGTATGTTTTTCATTGCATTGAGGTTACATAACAGTCACATATTTTTGCTAGCTTGGAACGCGTCAAAATTTATGGAGCCTTGTTCAATACAGAACAAAGTGGTGTCTCATTGAAATAAAAATGAGCAAGTATTAAAGGCGCTCTAAGCGAATCTGCGAGACGTCACTTCTTGTTGATGTTTGAACTGTTTTCAAACAAACGGAGCATAGCTAACTCCTCCCCTCCCCTCCCTTTCGTGCTTTCATTAACGCGCCAAACCCTCACCCCCAAATCCTTCTTGTCGTTTATTGGCTGAAATACTTTGTTTGTTTCGTGGTGCTAGGTTTGGCCACTGTGTTTATATTGAAGTTTGTAGAGCCTGGGCTGTCTACAGAGATCGCATTTTTTTACAGTTTGATCAGCGGACAGGCAGCAAGCAGATAGTGAGGAGATGTTTGCTGTATGTAACAAAAAATGTTTATGGTCAAAATCGCGTGAATTCGCTTAGAGCACCTTTAATGAACCATTTTTTTTATAATATATATTAGTATAATAATATTAGTATATAAATTAACGTACATCTATAGGATTCCAATACTATGAAAACTAATTAATTATTTAAATTAAATTTAAATTAAACAGATTATTTTTGTCATTTAGTTTGTTAAAATTATATAATTCCAGAACAAGCTTAAAGGCTTCCAATAACAACTTTCATTAAGGCTATATCCATAACAACTACATTATATCCTGTGATCCTTGGTCAAAATTTATGTAGAAATGTGTAGGTAAAACATTAAGTGATAAGTCAAGTGTTCAGTCTCTGAAGTAAGCTGCAACTCACTTATCTGTGGTGCAGATGTTGCAGATACACAAAGATAAAACCTTCAAAGGTTTTTATTTAAAGCGGTTTAAAATTTTGCTAATTATATTAAAGCGCTTTGTATTTGTGTTGATCTATTTCATTAAAGAAATGTTTAACTTTAAAACTGCATTTAGAGTCAGCCGACACTAATTGTGTCATCTCATTTTCACTTTGCGTGCTCAGGGATTTTCACACATTCACTGTATAATTTAACAAAATACAAATAGCCTAGTATATTTACATTTTGAATAATTGACCATCTAAATTATTTTTAAATACTCTTATAACTAACAATTTATTTGACCCTTATTAAACATGTATGAAGCGTAAAGGAAACAGGGAACAGCTTCATGAATAAAACATGAACATCGCGTTTTTGCGGTTGCTTGTTAGTAGCGCAATAATGCAGGATGGTGGTTACTAAGACAGCCCTATTCACCACAGCTGTATTTTTTAAGTGAACAACTAGTTCTTGTTAACTTCATGCATTGCGTGTTTAACTTCATGCAGTGCATTAAGCATGGCATCAAAGTACTGCAATAGTGACTAAACAATGCAGATGTCTAACTAAAACTAATTAAACATTGGCTGTCAAAATTAAACTGTATTGTCACATTGACTATGAAGCTTTAAAAACTGAAGATTTTTTTAAGGTGAAAGGGTCAGTAAAGGATACTCTTGTGCTCCAGTAAGATATTGGTGTGACCACGTTGAAGTGCAAACACCGTTGATCTGCTCTGGTCTAAGCTCGCCACAGGGAGCTCTGGGTTTCCATCTGAAGCAAGCACATTGTTCTGGAGGTGAAGCCCATACTGGTCACACGGCATGGACAGCTCTGTAAGTAAAAGACACATCATCATGCAGACATCTCACTTCAAAAACTACATCCCTACTTGTTTAAATGACACAATTTCATAATCCTACTTTTCATTAAACAGACCAGTCAATGGGACAGAACAATACGTTTTATTGATTAGAAATATTTAAAAAAAAAATAAAACGGTCACTGTTTACAAAGCCTTGTGTTGTTGCAAACTCGTATAATTTTAAATAATTAGTTTTAGACAAAAGAATCTTGAAAATATATTTAATCTTGAAAAACATGAATTTTGAAAGTTTATTTTTCCATACAATGAACGAATGTAACAGTTACTTACACTGCACTTAACATCTTTTTATCCACAAACACAATCGGCACCCAGGTTTCATTAATCAGCACAGAAGAATCACAGGGCTCTACACTTACTTTTTGCACTGGTTGCACTAGTGTGCCTAACTTTTTTTCTTAGGTGCACCAGCACAAAAGTTAGGTGCACCCAAATGTTTGACTGTGTAAGGGGGTGAAAATTATATGTCCCCATCCATCCGTTGGTCCAATTGCGGAACCAACGGCATGGCGAAGGATTGATAGCGCGTTCGGTCTTTTCCGGCGCTTTGCAGATGACGTTTTGGCGTTACGTAATTTAGGTATATTTATCTCTAATCTGACTCCAAAGACAAAGATTTAGTTTATATTATATTACAAATTTGATTGATTATTACTTTTAAAGCTTACAGAATTTAGATGGATGTTTGTTTATTTATTCTGATAAAGCTCTGGTATTACACTCGTTCATTCGGTTCTCACAGTCGCACATGATCCTAGTACGGGCCTCATAATTAATATACTGGTCAACGGTCGTAAGCGAATCAGTGTTGGTCGCTGCCAGAGGTTGGACTATACGCTTAAGCGGCCGCTTTCTGCGTGCTCAACTTTAAACATACTTTATTTAGTCCCCTTAGAGGTGACACTTAATTATTACAATTATTATTTCTAATCAAGATTAATGAATAGAATAACATTGAAATAAACAGAGGTTGAGGCTGACCCTATTTAGAGTAATCAGAAATGTTACTCTAAACGGAAACACAGCCTCCACGCTTCTAAGTACACTTAAACTAACGCCAATTGCTATTCGTATCTCACAAATCCTCAGCTGATGTGTTATTCACTATCTAACTGGGATTGGGCCGATCCTAGCCTGATTTCAGTCCTTACGGTAACTACGGATACAACGATATTACTTGCAGTGTCAACATTTACCGAGCAACACAGAATAAAATCAAATATAACAATTTATTAACCAGGTAGGTAGCACATAATTCAGAAGCCAATTTACATTCCAATTCAAATACGAAACAAACGAAAAACCATTGCATACCTGGTAAGGAGATGAAGATCTGGTTACAGATTCCTCAAAATAAAATAAAAAGAAACATGATGCTGTATCAAAGATACAGCATCATGGGGGTGCATTTCTAGATATCGAAAGTCCCGCCTAAATCTTCTACACATCTCCTTAAATAACCAGAGAACAAAGCATATAGGAATTTGGTACTGATTGGTTGTTGTAGAACTAAGGGCTGTCCTTAATTTGTATACAGTGGGTGATTGGTTTATGCTTAGAATGGGAGGTGTCTATCAACATTGAATGAAGTTTCATATACTTTAACATTGAATTCTGTTGTTATATGCGACCATTGTAACCACTTGCGATGAGACATTTCAATAGAAAACAAATAAGATACAGATTTTAGATTCTTTGTGCATGTAGCATTTCAAATACAGTTTGCTTTTAGAGAAAAGAATACAAATGTATGACACCCTAAAGGTGTGTCTTTGAAACCCAAATGTGTCTCAGTGGGAAGTCCACTGTGAATCGTGGAGAGTGGCTTTTCCCGCGCACTCACTTTGCCCCCATGCAGTGTCCTTTGGGGAGGTGCTATCTTATTTAGGAAATTGTCTTACAGCTGCATTGCATTTAACACCGCAGTTTTACAAGCGCCCATAGTGGTTAAATGTACAGAATATAAACTAGCATGTATTTTATAATTTTCATGCTGTGATTCTTTTTTCCCTTATAGCCTATTGCTTTTATGTTTGTTCTAATATCATTTCCTAAAAATACTTTTATTAAATTGCTTTGTTCATTGTAGTTTTCATGTTGTGTGCAGGATTTGCAGAGCTGGGTAGTAACTGATTACATGTAATCTGGATTACGTAATCAGATTCCAAAAATCAAGTACTCCAAAAAAAGTAACTGTTACATTCGTTCATTGTATGGAAAAAATAAACTTTCAAGATTCATGTTTTTCGAGATTAAATATATTTTCAAGATTCTTTTGTCTAAAACAAATTATTTAAAATTATACGAGTTTGCAACAACACAAGGCTTTGTAAACAGTGACCGTTTTATTTTTTTAAATATTTCTAATCTAGAAAATGTATTGTTCTGTCCAATTGACTGGTCTTCGAATTAGTAGTCGGTTGAGTCTTAATTTGGCACATATGGACGGGTTGCAATTTGGGCTTTTACCCATGATCTTGAGAATAGTATGACATACAGAACCATTTGCCACTGTACGTTGGTATTACCGACGGCAGTGGGGCCATTGGCCTTAGTCAAACGAGTTTCTTTTTCCGTTCTAAAGATCAGTTGTGAGGCCCCGTACATAGACTCGCCCTGGGCCAACACATTTGCTAAAATCCTCAACTATAGGTAATACACTTAAGCAGCAATAGTTAACCTCTTTGGAACCGAGCTGATTTAAACCACATCACTGTGTGACACCTGCATTACATGTGAACGGCCCCTAAGCTAATAGGATTTTGTTTCTCTCTCCCTGTCTCCTCGTTCCGAGGACACTGAGACAAACAGACCCAGTTCCGGTAAATGTGAAGGTTGGACCATCCCTGATTTACTAGCCTTCCTTCAACGTGATGCCCAGCTGATGCCTGACCAACGACCACCGGCAGAACCCGTTTAATCTCTCCTTACTCGTTTCCATATGTGCAGTATATGTATGTGTGTGTATTTGTCTGTGTGTGTGTGTGTGTATGTACATGTGTATACATATATATGGCCCCTAAGCTAATAGGATTTTGTTTCTCTCTCCGTGTCTCGTCCACGACCCCGAGGACAATGAGACAAACAGACCCAGTTCCGGTAAATGTGAAAGTCGGCACACCTCTGATCCACTGGCTGTCTTTCAATGTGATGCCCAGCTGATGCCTGACTAACGACCACCGGCGGAACCTGCTTAATCTCCGCTTAATCTTCGCTTAATCTCCTTTAATGTAAAGCTGCTTTGAAACAATTACTTATTGTTATAAATATATATAAATAAAATTGAATTGAATTTTAAAATACTCGTGTGAAAACCCACAGGAGATAAGCAACGCCGAGACAAAATGCTAAATGGAAAAGCACTTAGCTTTTGATCACTGGACGCAAGGCGTTGATTCGGGTAGGGACATATCCTACCAATATCCAGGCAACACTGAATTGTCCCTAGCAATAATTTCGACCAAACAATAAATCTATATGTACATAAAACCACTGATGTTCATCTGTGACTTGTTTTTTTCACGTATTACTTATTTTAATTAGCATTTATTTACCCATGAATCATTTAAATGAGATTAAAATATTTTACAACGGCGTTCTGTAAAAATAGCATTACAGGTGGTACAAAAATGGTTTATAAATCAGGTTCTTTGCAACAAGTAACTCCGCCTCTGTAACTCAAGCCACTTATAGGACTGACTTTGCCTTTTTTGAGTCCCGCCTCTTTAACCCACGTCACTTTATGATTGGCTTTGTCTTTACTTGGGTGTCTAACGTAGGCTGCATTTGGAAGTATAAAGCGCCAAAACTCTGTCAAAAAGATGTGTCACATATTGATTCAGGGACAGTGTTTTCTCCCAATACATGAGAATGCTATATTAAACGTGTTGCAAATTTAAACAGTCCATGTCTGGACTTGTTTACAGTATATGTACAGTATAGTGCACACAGAGCTATCGGTATGTAGTTAGCAATTATATTTTAGAAAATATTTTGGTTCGGTTTTTAACTTGCCATGCCAGAATTTTTACTGGCATCCCAAAAAAGTTCAAATTAAGCAAAAATAATAAATAAATTAAAGCTGCAAGCAGCGTTTACCGGGTTTCAAGCATTAACACTCTGGGGTCGACGGCGGCGCGGGCGCGGCACACTCTTTATTTTTCAATCACTACGCAAAGAGACATACAGATATGATTTATACATCATTTAAAACGTTAAAGTGGCTAGTTTTTTTCGTTATCGCCAATAACTAACGAACCGTTTGATTGACAGCAACGCTTCAAGAGGCAAAGTTTTTCGTCCTGAGCCGATCTATCATATGATGTCATGTTTGTGTGTGTATGTCAAACGTCACGTGATACAGGCACCGAAATACGGTATTACGCCCCCTAGTGGCTTAATGACACCATAATTCTTACAGGCCTTCATGTGCAGTACATGAAGAAGCACAGTGAATTTCGTTCAGTCCTCAACCTTCATTGGCCGATGACGGCCATGTTTATGGAGATATGCCAATCTCCGCCTAGACCCTCGTGGTACATTGCACAAAGACACACCATAACAAATATTAAGTGGGCTAACGGTTGTGTAGTAATAGCCATTCCAAAGCTCAAGCCTGTTATAGCGCCACCTAGTGGCCAAAATCTGCATCTTTTCTACTGTGATCCTGGAGTGAGCTGGTACATATGTGTACAAAACCTCATTAAGATATCTCAAACGGTTTACGAGTTATAGCCATTTCAGTGAAGATAGGCTACTTCCTGTATGGAGTTTTGGCGCCCCTTAGTGACCCTGAAGCGAAATACTTTAAAATACTGTTCGATAATAATTTACCTACTCCACAGATTTCTCCTGCGTTGGAACGGTTCCAATCGGACAAAAAACCTAGGACTAGTTCATTTTGGCTTGAAATGCATATTATGCAAATTCGCGGAAAAAAAATGCATACCGGAAATGAAATCGGAGATATACATTTTTTAAGTTTGGAGCCAGGGATTACAATGATACCAAACATTGAGTCTCTGATGTCCGGTTTAGGAGTTATGAGGCCAACGCATCGGGCATTGCTATAGCGCCAGCTATGGGCCGATTTGGCTAATTCACTGTATCTGAGTAGCCTGCTGACCAGTTGACCAAGTGGCAAGTTTCTAAGACTTACGTTTTGGGCTGGGCGACGCGTTTTACCGTGGAAAAATAATAATAATAAAACAGACAAATACAATAGGTTTTGTTTTAACTAACTATTTAACTACTATCTTTGTGACAATGCGGCTCTGAAGACAATTTTATTTATTTCCCCACCAATGTCATAATCAAACTTATGCCCTTGACTGGATGTATAGACACCATTTCATTTAAAGAAACTTGTAGTTTAAAGAAACAATTCAGTTTTATTTGTGAGGTGAAAAGGAGGACGCGTGATCTCAATTAATGGCGGATAACTATAACATGCCGTACAATGTTAGACACAGTTATTCACTTTCGTATCCTTCATGGCAACTTTCAGTAAAGCTGCACTGCATGATCTTTTAAGTGTGTGCTGTTATATGATCCATATATTGTTTACATGCTTGTTTAAAAATGAGGACGTGTGAAGTCATGTAATGGCGGATATCTGTTACATGACGTACAGTGATACACACAGTAATACACATTCGTATCCTTCATGGAAACTTTCAGTAAGGCTGCACTGCAGGCTCTATTAAGTGTGTGCTGTTATATGATTCCATATACTGTTTACATGCAATGCAATTCCATACAATGCGCTTTACATGCGACACCGTTTTTATAAGTGCCGCGTTGTTTACGCCAAGACGCGAGCTCGCGCACATGGACGCCATATGCGATGTGTTTTTAAAAGCTCATACACGCTTACAGAAATGCGTTAAAAACAAAAACTAGACGATCATTCGATTGGCATCTGAAACAGCTTTTTATAAAACTAATCACTGCAGATGTTTATCTGAGATGTTCCGAATTTAGTTTATGTACATCTTGACAGTTTATCTGAATGTAGTGCTATCAGTGATATTTACCCATCAGTTATGTATTTTATGTGGTATTTCTGTGGACAATTTATGCTAACAGCTGTTTATAACTCTCTTACAGGTCCGCATCCCTTTCATCAGTACAAAACTATGAAGTGGAAAAACATTCACACTTTTTGGACAAAGTTATATGGTAACATGAGCCACGTGAGCAGCTCTGTTGTATATCAGTTTCTTAGTTTATATAAGTTAAGTTTTTGAATAGGGTTTGTTTCCAAATACACTGAAAATTTCCAACTGACCTTCATTTCTATTTTAATTATATTGTTAACTTCTTAACTCTTTCCCCGCCATTGACGAGATATCTCGTCAATCAAGAGAAAACGCTTCCCCGCCAATGACGAGTTTTTCCATCTTTCCGCAATACCACTATTATCCACTTCCGCAACTTTTTAAACCCGGAAGTATTGCCCTATGGCAAGCTGCTGCATGTCCGTGTCTGTTTTAAAGATCGCTCTGAATGGGATCTCTATGAAAAGTCCGTCACAAAAATGGAATTATCTTTTTGCTTTTTGCTCAAAATGTGGTGTTTTTGCAGAAACCTACCCATATTCAAAAGCTGATTACAAAAGAACTACTGAAGGTAGGATGAAACGGGTTTTTTTTGTTTGAAAGCAGAGGGTCTGTTCTTTCATTTGGTATATTGTATGTTTATATATTTAAAGAAGAACATTTTCTGGAAGGCATTAAACTTTGGTGAAAATCATGAAAAACGCTGGCGCTGGCTGGCAACTTTTTTTAAAAACGCTGGCGGTGAAAGAGTTAAGATAAAGTATCACATGTCCCTATTTACCTGTGATCTTTCCTTGACGAATTTTCTGCACTTTGTATTTGATGGAAGTGCCAGCAAGCAGATAAACATCATATGCCGGACTTAAGAGAATGTTTTCAAGAATCAGTAGCCTGATTTCAGCTGCACCGACATCCTGCAAATGATTCAGTGTTTAATATCTGATGTGAACGCTAATAAATCAGCTCTTTAAAATCATCACTCACATCACTACAATACAAAAGCATACGAGAACATGATGTACTGTGGAAAAGCATCTGAGGAGGTACCTTATAAAGAGCTTCTTGTATTTTGGCTGTGATCTTGGCATGGCCGGTTTTGATTCCTGAAACCAGTATGATATCTCCCTGATGTCCTACTCGCTCCATTTCAGAGATGTAGGTTGGAGGTGTGTATGCTGACTCTGCAAACCGCAGAACCCTGCAAAAGAGATATCGCAATTACACAGTAAATTCTCTCATGTCTGTTCTGTCCACAGGGATCAAGCCATGGGGTGAAAACAGGGTTTGTTTTTAGTTCACAGGGTTTTTCCTGGATCAACATGAGCTGGAGGTGGAGCAATTCTGACCCTGTGATGCACGGATCATGAGTAGATGTACCTTTAGCATATCGGTAACATCTACTAATACACACTTGCATATAGGGGTGCAACGGATCAAAAAACTCACGGTTCGGATTGTTTCTCGGATCAGAGTCACGGATCGGATCATTTTTCGGATCAGCAAAAAATAAAAAATAAAGACAAGACAAATAAACATAAGTTTTGTCTTTTTGTTTATTAACACTTTTAAATAAAAATATATAAAATCAACTTAAAGTGCACAAGGCATAATATCTTCTTTTTAATATAATTAATGAAAAACAACTTAAAGTGCAACATAAAAGGCATGTCTCCTTCCTTTAAACATGGACCAATAAACAATGACCATTGACCATTAATAAAAAACAACTTAAAGTGCAACATAAAAGGCATGTCTCCTTCCTTTTAACATGGACCAATGAACAATGACCATTGATAAAAAACAACTTAAAGTGCAACATAAGAACTGGCACATCATCTTCCTTGAAACATGGATAATGAAATAAAGCCTATGTCCACATAATCAAAGATAAATAAAAGAAAGAAAGCAAAGCATACCTGAGCTTATAATTTCAAATTCTTTTTCAAAAACACAAGGATGTCTACATTGTCTGGGGAGAGTGTGGACCTCTTTGCAGTCACTATGTCCCCTGCTGTTGAGAACACTCTTTCAGAAGGAACTGAAGAGCCTGGCACAGCGAGATAGCATCTTGCCATCTTCGCAATATGAGGGTATTTACACTCATTGCTTTTCCACCATGTCAGTGGATCACCATCCACTGTAATGCAGCTTGCTGCCAGGTAGGATGCCACCTCCTCTTTGATGATGTCAGCAGGAGTTTTGCTGTCCATGTCTTTGCTGGCAAAGGTCTCACCAAAAAGCTCTTCCATCGCTGACTTCTTTTTTGGAGGAGATGTGTCCAAGTTTGCTCCTGTTGGTTCTGTAGCTTGACCCTGCAGACAAAAAAATTGTTAATTAATTAAACCTATTATTAATTTTTCATGTGTCATAGACATGAAAAATCTGGCAGTAACATTTTATAAAACAAAGCCATTATTACTGAAAATAAAAAATGTGTTTAGATTTTAAATTTAAATATTTAATTAATTATTTAATTAAATTAATCATTTTTAAATAAAAATAATATTTCTTTACCTCATCACAGTCTTCAGTGCCCAGACGGCTCACAATCTCAGTGGTGAGGTCACTGTATATCCTCTGGCGTAGAGCAGGGTCCATGTGAGACAGGGACTTGAACCTCAGATCCAGGGCAGTAGATCTGTGAAGGTAGTCCTGTAGAGTAGGGGGTGAAGTGTATCTGGGCTCCAGGTCCTCTCTAATGGCAGTCTTGACATCTCGAGTGATCGTGCTGTCGTCCACACTTGGAGCCATGGATTGTAGAATCCTTGTTTTCAGAGGCAGGATCATTGACACAGATGGTGAAGTTTCAGTGCTCAGCAGAGATGTAACAGTTTTGAGTGGTTTAAGCACCTGGAGAACCTACTCTGCCACTCTCACATCATCATCTGATAGGGTGATGATGTCTTTGATATTTTTCTTTAGGGTCTTGTCGGTCAATGCAGAGTATATAGCTGCCTGCTGCTCCAGATAACGCTCCAACATATCATAAGTGGAGTTCCACCTTGTTGGAACGTCATGCATGAGCTTATGAGTAGGCAACTTTAACATTTCTTGCTTTGTCTTAAGCACATGAGCAGCTGTTGTGCTTCGGTGAAAGTAGGAAACAACCTTCCTGATCCTCCCAAGGAGGCGGTCCATCCTATTGACTGAGATTCCCTTTTGTGATGCCAAATTTACTACATGTGCAAAGCACCCTATCTGTGGGCCCAGTCCTGCCTCATTCACTGCATTTATTTGATTTTTGGCATTATCAGTTGTGACTGGGATATTAGTAGTGGGCCTCTTTATCTTCCATTCCTCCACTGCTTGTGTTAGTACCTGCGCAAGATGAGTGCCTGTGTGACTTTCGTATAGGGGGCGTGTCTGCAGCACCGGACTTCTCATCTCCCAGTCTGCTGTGATGAAGTGAGCGGTTATCGTCAAATAGCTCTGCGTTCCTCTGGACGTCCACCCGTCTGTCGTAAGCGAAATAGAGGATGCTTGCGCTAGTTCATCCACAACTTTTTTCTTCTCCTGCTTATAAAGATCTGGCACGACCTTTTCGCTGAAGTGGGTGCGCGACGGGATGTTGTAACGTGGCTCAAGCACTTTCAGCATGTGTTTAAAGCCCTCGTTTTGCACAACCGAATATGGCCTCATGTCTGCACCTATAAACACACCGATAGCGTTTGTGATGGCTTTAGCCCGGTCTGATTGTACATCAAGGGGCTGCTTAAATGCCGCGGTGATAAGCGGTTGTTGAGCAGCCTTCGTTTTCACTCCTGTCAGTAAAACACCGGGGTGATGTCGCTTCAAATGCGTCGCCATGCTTGATGTGTTACCGCTGTCATATGGCTTTCTTGTGCCACAGTGCCTACACGCCGTCACGGTTTTATCCACCAACCTCTTTCCTTCATCATTATATTTGACAGGGAAGCCAAAATGCTCCCAGACAGGGGATTTAAATGATGCGGGGCGTTCAAGCTCCTCCGTTCCTCCGCTCGCCATGATCACGCTGTGTGTGGACTGAAAATGCGCACAACTTTTTTACATAAATCAATCCGCGGATCACGTGTGTGCCGAACCGAAGACCGTGAATCAATGATGATCCGTTGCACCACTACTTGCATACCAAAGAAAATTTAAAATTGTTAATCAGATAATTGGTGCCCTTTAATTGTGAGTGTGAGATAAATCATTAGTGATGCACTGCAAGTCATGAACACACAAACACCACCAGAGTATTTCGATACTGTCTGCAACTGCAGTTACACATGATAATCTATGGAGTCTAATGATTGTTCGTGATTTTCTATGAAAACAAAATGACATGTCGACATTCACCAGAGATTGCTGCTGGCTCAAAGTTCTCTAAGCAGGGAAAACCCTGATGACTTTTCATGTCAACATAAACACCACATTAATAAAGCTATTGATTTTTTTTGCAGTTTTGGCCAGATAGGGATTCATGTGGAGATAAAAACATCAGTAAGCCATCGTGTGAAAGTTAAAAGTGCCTTTACAATAAAACTGTGTCTTACCGCAGTGCGTTGTAAGAATCAGGGAAACCTGCCATTTCTGCCTCTTTTACCATAGTCCATTCAAACGACAGACTGGCTAAAGTAGTAAAGGTGTTTCCTGCAAATTGACAAAAACATGGCAACGTCATATGGGTTTAGCTTTGTCTTTGGAGTGTTAAAAGCTGTTTGTGCATATGGAAGATACATAAAGTTTAAAGTCTCAAACCTAAAGAGATATTCTTTTTTTAAAAGTTAAGGCTCATCAATGCCTTCCCAAAACACCTCATTCAAACTAGAGTTCTCAATGGGTCGGGTCGGGTCGGCCAGACAAACCCGAGGGGACCTGTGGGTTCGGGTCAAAAATATAAGCAAATGACTCTGGTCAGAGCTCTGGCTTAATATAATATTAATCATCGCTGCTGTTCACCATTGAGAAAGTCTGCCTACTGCATGCAACATGAATCACGGAGAAGCGTGGGGGCAGACCTGACACCGCTGCGTGCACGCCTTTAGCCTGGAGAAGAAGATGGAGTTGAAGAAAAAAGTAAACTTGCCACAGGTGAATTCACCGTTGCTGGGTACATGTTTGAGTTCTTTTTATTTGTTATTGTGTGATCATTATTTAAGGCCTATTTAAATAGCCAATTTATCAGTGTTGTTTTTGGCAGCCCTTTTAGTTTTAGTCTTAGTATTATGGACGAAAATGCTTTTTAGTTTTAGTCACATATTAGTCACTTATTAACTTGATAGTTTTAGTCAAGTTTTAGTCGATGAAAACACAAAAAGGTTTTAGTCAATTTGAAGTCAATTTTAGTAAAAAAAGTATTCTTTAACAAATTAATTTAGGTTAAAAAGTGTGGTGTATTTAATACTATTAAAATGTGCATTAAGGTTGTCCCTGAGGGCTTGCCATTGTTTTAGTGGGTGTGCCTTCTGCGCATGTCATAACAAAAAAGTTGAGCCTGATATACCCTTATGTTGTGTTTGTGTGTTACACTGAGACTTCGCTTATAAACAGGGTATATACAGCAATCCTTAAAGGCAGGATAGGCAGAAATTATCTAAAAAAAACTTCTTTACAAATTTGTTTAAACTGTCTTTATATACCAATACATAAGTAAAATGTAAGTACTCTGAAAAAGAGTATAAAAAAAGAGTGTCTGTAAACCTCTCACCACTGTTTTAAACACAGCTCATTTTTCCATTCACTCCACACCCTCCCTTCTGGGTTTCTTCTAAAGCCACACCCCCAAAACACATGAACGCGCAACGCTGACCGGCTCTACTGGGAGCGCGGTGCATATAGTAACCAAGGAACTAGTTATAAGTCACACTAGGCAAGATGTTGCAATTGTGCCGGTATCGATAGAGGGTCACCCGGTTGAGATTGTTGATAATTTTAAATATCTTGGCACATGTATAGACAGTAAGTTGAATTTTATGGATAACACTAATAATATTGTGAAAAAATGCATGCAACGATTGTTTCTAATACGGAGAATCTGTAGGTTTGGAGTAAGTCAAAACATATTGGAGATTGCCTACAAATCGTTGGTGGAGAGCGTTTTGACCTATAATTTAATCGCATGGTATGGGCATTTAAACTGTAAGCAGAAAAATAATCTGGCAAGAGTTACTACTACAGCTAGTTAATTTATTGGCAGACCACAGAGTAAGTTGGGTGAGGTGTACACCTCAAGATGTGTTTTGAAAGCGGAGAGTATATCAAAAGACCCAACTCATCCTCTGTCTGATCAGTTTGTTTTACTGCCTTCTGGGAGACGATTTTTAATGCCTAGAGCAAAGACAAATATTTACAAAAGATCCTTTGTACCCTCTGCAATCGGTTTTATTAATCAAAAAGGTATGTGATTTTATATAGTGTTATGTCTGTGTTTTATATTATGTTATGTGTTTGTATGAGTGTCTGGTTTTGCTGGTCAAAGACAAATTTCAACCACGGTTGATAATAAAGTTGTATTGTATTGTATTGTATTGTATTGTATTGTAACATCATGTCACAATCACATTTAATAATACACCTAACTTTATCACTATGAATATAAACAAATAGGATGGCTTTTAGTACTCACTATTAAGCCAGTGTTTTTCATGGAAGAGTTTCCGTGATGAAAGCATTGTTGACTCTGATGAGGACTACACTCCTGAGACAATACCACTACCGCATCGTCGACTCGAGGAAAAGCCACGCGATATTTACTCTCGTTTGATTGCTTTGTTTATTCCTTTGTTTGCCTTGTTTCCCTTGGCTGACTGCATATGTAGGTACTGTGAGTTCTGAATGCACTTTCTCTGCCATACTTTTGCTCTTCCTAGAGCAGTGGTTTTCAAACTTTTTTAGGAGCGACCCTAATTTAAAAAAATAAAAATTATGCGACCCACACTCTACCCCCCCCTTAGTAACATGAAGCAGGGCGGGGCCGAAAGCCGTCATAGTGGAGTGAGCCCGGTGAAACGTGCACGCGCGCATCTGTATGTATTACCTAATGAGCAGACCCGATGCCAGACACAAATTCACGGATGGGCATTTCATTTTTTCAGGGGGCACAAATGAGATCAACCTCCCTGCAATTCATAATATCATTAATTATGAAAATGGGCAAAAACGAGGAAGAACTGACATACGCAACACAACGGAGTCTTAAAGATTGGACCTAGCTTATACTGAAGCAGTCTAAAAACATGTTGCAGGGCTCGACATCAATGCTTGTCCGCTTATCAGGGACAAGTAACGTTAGATTAAAACGGCAATAACAATCACCAAAACACGATAATGATTCTGCATCCTTTAGTCTCAATGACAACCGAAAGTGCATAATGTAATAACGCTAAGTTAAACAAATAAGCGCAGCAAACACAAAGTGAGTTAACACTGACAAAGTGGGTTAAACATACTGCGGTAAAAATGTGAAGTTTTTAATAACATGATACAGTTAAGCAGCATCACATCACGGTTGAAAATGTGACAGATTTCATGACAGTTCACTAAACAAGTAATTAATATTAAGCCACTTACATTTTAAAGGCAATGTTGACTGTTTTTGTGGTTTCAGAAGCGAAAATAGTTCAAAGATAACAGCAGAACCATAACGTGTCAGTCTTACTACAAAACTCAACCGTGTCGTAACGGTGGCGCTTGCTTAGCAAACAACTAAACATTTCCGCACTCACTTTCGACAAACCAATCAAATACATTTAAAATATATATTTTTTAAAATCAGACCAAACACATTTTTATTTAGGAGTTTTTATTTCCCCTTGCATCATTAAAAAATGACTGTGACCCCGTGCGCAATTTAATCTGCTGTCTATGAATTTAATACAGTAAGCTGCGCACGCACATGGGTCATGTGACACAGTGGTGGAGTATTTTTTATTTAGTGTATTTAAAAGATATTTTACTATGCTTTTATTCAAGTGTGTTGTAATTATTATAGTTTTTATAATAAAATTGAATAAATTATTTTAGTACAATTTTTTTGAAATCTTTCTGGCGAGTGGCGACCCAGTTTTTAATTTCCGCGACCCACCAGAGGGTCGCGACCCAGGGTTTGAAAACCACTGTCCTAGAGTGCCTCGTGCACGTTCAAATCAATTGGGTGTGCGCATGTGTGGGCAGATTCCAAAGCAACAGGGGATGACACAGAAACAGCGGACACATTTAGCATTGTTGTTTGTGTTTGAATGGCTTAAAATCACTTGTTTTTAATCTGCGGTCCTAAAATATATGTACAAATGTTACGTTTTTGTGACCACACACAAATGCAACTGCAAGAACCGACAGGTGGATGACATCAAAGTCCCGCGAGAGCATTTCGGAAGCAGTCTCCTCTTATGATTCCTCGTCAATCGCTCTCACGGGATTTGGATGTCACCTGCCTCTTGGTTCTTGTGGCGCCACATGAAGTTTACCCACGAGTTTCAAACCCGTTGTATCAGCCACTGGCTAGATCAGCATAGCATTAAAAAACGTGACGCGGATGATCACATACATGAGAAATTATTTACTCCCAAAATACAGGACCCCTAACGTTAGTCATACTGTGCAGACACGCAAGTTACCTGGCTGTTTGGGTTTCTTAGCCCACGAACTGAAAGGCTTGCCAATCTTCATCATTTCGCTAAGCCAAGTCAATCTCCATTGGTCTTTTACACCTTTATCGATCTTCAAAACATCGGAGCCTTCCTGCATTATAAGTTTGTTCATGCTAGCTGGAATAAAGTTTAACCTCAGCTTAACGTGATACAGTCAGAAAACCCGGAGTGGATCCGGTGCGTAGTGATTACAGAATGCTTACAGTGGAGAGAGGAACGTGATTTGACTCCACTCCAGGCTTTGATCACATCCCAGAGACAAAAGATATTTGATTATGTGCCCAGACATGCTAAAGCCCATATTTAAACGAACTAACGCAAACACAGATAGAATTTCAATCAGAATAGGACACATGATAGTCTGAAAAAATAATACCTAATTTGGAAAAAAATAATACCTCTGAGACAGGGAACTACACTGCGACCAAAATGGTCGCATATGCGACCTTTTGAACTGCCATTGCGACCGTAATGTTTAATGGGTCGCAAATGTGCTACCTAATGTTTTAGACCAGTGTTTCTCAAACTTTTTCAGCCCAAGGACCACTTCATCTTCCAATATTTTTCTGAGGACCACCTAACAGAATCCCACTCTAACACGCCCCCCAAAAAACAACAAAATAGGAAGGATAAGCTAAATTTAAGTTTAATATGCAACTGTTTTAAGTCAAAAACAAATTTTTTAAACACAAATGCAATGCTATGTTCAGAAATTATTATATGAATTTTATTTCATTTGAAAAAGTAAATGTAAAATGAGTTGCAGCTTAATATGAACAACAAACTGCACATGTGAAAAAAAACTGCAATTAAACATACTAGAACAGCGTAGGTCCCACTTAATGTCATTCCAAAGAGCACTTCAGTGCACATATCAAAAAAGTTTATAACATGGAACATAACATTGTTTTATGCAGTTTTTTGTCAAAGCTAATTATTACAGTAGCCCTATTTCAACAACAACAGCCATCTTAATAATTGGCAAACATTAGGCTAGCTTCTAATACGACAGAATATGTTTTTAGATTTCGCAAGAGCAGTGAAATCAGGTGTATGTTTGTCAGCACGATACGCATACACGTGCAAATGAACTGTTACTCGTTTAAATTGCATTATTGTGTGAGAACGATGCTTTGAATTTTGGAAAAACGGCAGTTTCATTTATTAAGACATGTAACGTAAATGTCTTTGTTGATAAGCAAGTCATAATTGAGCAGACTTATCAGACAAATTGTCGGAAAAGGCAGTGTTTTAAAGCTGGAAATACAACAAATGAAGTTAAAACAGCCATAGAGTCCGGTCTCTTAACTCACCACAGTCAGCTATCGCGTCTTGAGACGCGGGTGCGAGCGGGGGAGGCGATCGCGTTGAACTTGTGGACCAAAGCGCGAATATAAACACGTGACACAGCTGCTCGCACCAGTCACGTGACTCGCGCTCTGCAGCTCATGCTGTATGAAACAGACGCACGCGCATCAACTCGTAACTGTAGGGCCTGTTGTCTAACTTACTAAATTTATTCTAGAGATGTCTTTTTTACAGACTACATAAAGGGACGGATCAAATTACCTTGGGGGCCGGGTCTGACCCGCGGGCCGCCAATTGAATAGCCCTGGTATAAACACTTGCCTAATTTAGGTCATCTTTTGGCGGACCACTAGGGGGGTTTGGCGGACCACTAGTGGTCCGCGGACCACACTTTGAGAATTACTGTTTTAGACAATATGCTATGATTTACTATGAGCATTTATTAATTAAAACAGAAATGTGGATTTTAAGAATGCGTCTTATAACGTGCTCTGAGCCTTCAACACGTTGGCTTCATTTTGCGTGAAAGCACGTCGTGTCTCTGCCTATGAGTGTGTGTTCGCGTGCTCTCTGTTTTTCAATTTATTTGGTGCGACGCAAAGCAAGCTCAGTGTCTTCCATGTTTCTGAACTTGAGCAGAGGTCTTTCTTCACTGAGGATGCGGGACCCGTATGGTTCCGGGTTTATATTTTAAATGGTCAGTGGGGTCCGGTTAGGACCTAGTTTAATTACTTTGGGTCCCAAGTCTGATTAATGTTGTGTTTATAACCCGAGTCGACCGGAAAACGGCCATGAGCGCTACCGCGCTAAAGCTCGAGTGCAGTTTCAGCGTGCCTCCGGTTTCTATGGCGATGGTTCTTGTTACGACCACGCGCTGCATTTTCTTTCTCACATTTTTTAAATAATCTTATTATTAATTAACCATATCTTTTCTAAAACCATATCCATATTTAAAAAGTTTGTAGCAAAAAAGCAGTGCTAATGTCAAGCCCATATTGCACTGAATGAGCAAAGCTTAAGCTGGACCCGGGATATAAAAACGCAAAGCAATGTAAAGTCTGTCTCTGGGACAGCAAGTAGACTTTTACATCTGAAATAATGAGTGGATTAAGCTTTTTTAATCGGCAAGAGAGAAATAGAAAGATAGAACATAAGCAGTAAAAGTGCCCATCTAATAGAAATTATAACCATCATAACATCAGTCACATTTATAATCTATAGACCTGCACTGTCTATTAATATACTATACATAGTATTGTATTATATTGAGTTTGATAAAAGGGGTCTAATTGCTTCATATATCAGTGCAAAAACAGTAAGTCTTTTCGTGGTGCTTTGACAAACAGTGTCAGCTTTGTCAATGGCAAAGAAAGTTTGGGGTGGTTAGATTGATGAAATATAATGTGAAATTAATATTAATGTTTAATAAATCAGTATTGTATTGTATTGTGTCACACATTATTAGTTCTTCGTCACATGTATAGTAGACCATTATTTGTCAGTGGGTAATGACCGGCTACCACCACAAGTAAATTTCAGATCTGTGGGAAACACTGCAACGTTTAAGAAAACAAGAAGGCTTGTGGTTTAAAAGATGGCTAGTAAAATAAAAAGCATATCTGTATGCAATACAGTTTCGTTATTGTTCATTATTATCCAGAGCGCCTTAATATAACTTGAAAAAAATATGTGCGACCAAATCATATTTTACGCAAGTAACTGAAAAAGTTGGTAGCGCAAGTGCCACCAGTGGAAAAGGTTAGTGTAGTTCCCTGTGAGACCACATTTAACACTTTTAATGGCCTTAAATTTGACAATTTTGATTAATCACTTTTTAATACATTTTAAAACACCCTGATAAAGTTGAGAAACGCGTGTCTCGCCTTGTTATTTAAATACACCACAAAAAGTATTGGAAACGGGCTTGGTTCATTAAATTTGATAACATAACCACTTATAGTATTCTTTTATTAGTAATTACATATCTGTTTATTCTTTCAATACACTATTGATTCTAACAAACCTGATTTTGAAGCTGAGACCTTTAAACCTTTTGATTTTTCTACATCTGATCCTTATAATGTTTTTGTTGACCCAGACTCAAATTTTGTTTCATCATGGGGTGCTTCAAATTTTTGTACTTTTATACTCGAAAAAGTTTAATGAATTATGTAGATCTTTGCCTGCTAATATTTTTTCTACTTTTCATTTAAATATAAGAAGTCTTTCTAGGAATTATGACAATTTCATTCACTATTTATTTTTATTAAAACTTAAGTTTTCTGTTATTGCTTTATCTGAAACATGGCTTACTACGAATTCTAAAGACATTTTTAATTTGTCTAATTATAATTCTGTTCATTATGTTAGAGAAAATAGATCGGGAGGTGGTGTTTCTTTGTTTATTTATGACGAGTATGAATTTAAAATTAGGGATGATCTCACTTTAAAATCAGATAGAAATGAAGTGGAATCTGTATTTGTCAAGCTTTTTACTGGTTCTGGAGGAAAGAACATCATTGTTGGGGTTATTTACCGACCGCCTGATTCTAGTATATAAGATTTTAATGAAAGTTTGGCTAATTCACTTGATTTGATAAATAATGAGCATAAATACTGTTATATTTTAGGAGATTTTAACATAAATCTCTTAAATAAATCCGATACCCCTACCGCAGATGTTCTTAATATTCTTTATTCTAGTTATCATTTTCCTCTAATTCATAAACCTACAAGAGTTACAGAAAAATCAGTAACATTGATTGATTAATATCTTTACCAATTCTCTAAGTGAAGGAATTAAATCTGGTGTTTTATATTCAGACTTATCCAATCATTTTCCCATATTTCATTATTCTGAAATTAGGATTAACAGAGTTTAAACTCTCAAAAGATATACAGCAAAAGAGAATCATGAATAATGTAAATATTTCTAAATTTAAAGTTTTGATTGCTAGTACTTCCTGGGATAATCTGTATGAAGAACATGATGCTGAAAGAGCATATCAACAATTTATGACTACTATTAGCTCTAGTTTTAATAAATGCTTTCCAGTTAGTAGCTCTGTAAAGAAAACCAATCATTTTAATAAACCTTGGTATACAGCTAGTTTACAAAAGATGTTGAGGACTAAAAACAAACTTTATAAAAAATATGTTTTAAATCCTACACCTCTCACTTTAGGGGTTTATAAATCCTATAGAAATAAATATAATCAGTCTATTAGATGTGCAAAAAAGCAATATTTTAGTGAAAAATTTAAGAGGTGTTCAAATGATATTAAAACAACATGGAAAGTTATGAATCAGGTGCTGCAAAAAGAGAAGATTACTTCAAAGCTACCTTCAGATTTTGTGGATGGTGACAGTTCCTATAATAATCCATTTGACATAGCTCAAAAATTTTATGATTTTTTTTGTTAACATTGGTCAAACATTAGCTAATAATATTCCTGTTGGTAGTGGCAAACCTTTGGATTATTTATCAGGAAATTTTCCTGTCATCTCGATCTTTAAATCACCCGAGATTGATGAAATAAGTGAAATAATTGATGATTTAAAGTTATTTTCAGCTGGACATGACAATATTGCTGTTTTTCTTGTCAAACAGGTGAAAGGCTTAATATTACATCCGCTTGCTCATATCTTTTCTCTTTCCTTGAAAACAGGCATAGTACCAGAAGATTTAAAATTAGCCAAAGTTATTCCTCTGTTTAAAGCAGATGATCCTCAATGTTTTAACTATAGACCTATATCTATTTTACCATGTTTTTCAAAAATCTTAGAAAAAATTGTATATAAAAGGATTTTATGTCACTTAAATTCTAATTCTATTCTTTATAAACATCAGTATGGATTCCGTAAAAACCATTCTACTTATATGGCTCTGCTTCACCTGATTGATTTCTCATATAAGTGGTTAAAAAATTACATCTCTAATAGAAGACAGTTTGTTTGTGTTAATGGTTGCTATTCTAATACAGCAAGATTACTTTGTGGGGTTCCTCAGGGGTCCATTCTTGGAACCTTACTATTTCTTATATATATAAATGATCTATCGAATGTTTCAAATATTCTTACCCCAATAATGTTTGCAGATGACACCTTAATTTTTTCTCATTCAAATTTTAATTTATTGATTAAGAGTGTAAATGATGGCCTAACCACTTATGCTAATTGGTTTAATTTAAATAAATTATCTCTAAACTTTAAAAAATCTAATTTTATTATTTTTAGTGAAAAAAAAATACCCTAAGGCAGGGGTTCTCAAAGTTTACATTCAAAGGTCCAAATCTGAATTCCCATAATTTTCATAGGTCCGGAAAAACTTTATGTAAATCATTTGTTTATATAACAAATCAACACAAATAGTTTGGGAAAAACATAAGTGTATTTTGCATTTAAAGTATTTTTTTTTTTTTAAATAAACACAAGAAATATGCCAAAAGTAACCAGGTGCAAAATACAGAGCAACCTAATTAGAGAAATGGCACAGTTTGTTCTCCATCAGATGCATAAACCATGGCAAAAAAGTGTGGTTGGTAGGCAGAGACACTGACTAAAATTAGGGGTGCACCTATAAATTGGCTGATGATGCATGCTTCTCAATGAATAAAGGTGAAATGCCGCTACATCCAAAAGCCAGGGGGCGCTCTTCGGCAGAAACTTAATATGTGCTGCAGACGAAGAACCAGACACACGGAGCTTCAGGAAATGTCTTAAGGATATATTTATATTGCTGTTCTTCAAACCTTTTCAGGTATTTTCATGATAATAAAGAATATGTATAATGATTATGTTTGATGAGTGTTGCTTTTTCAAATGCATGTTTTAAACGACTCAAACCAACAGTGATTTCAGATTGATAAGGACTTACTGATCAGAAGCCGTAGTACATGAAGTAGCTGTGCATAATATCTGGGTGTGATGGCTACAGCGTCACACAGGAAATTTTTAAATAACTCGTTTTATTTTCGGACCAGGAATACTCTTAAATCTAAAAAGAAAAAAACTAAACGAATGGTTTACAAGTTTAATATGCAATTGTGAATTAGCAAATGCACACATTTAAACAATCACATAGAAATTATTAATGCACTTGTAATATGAAGTGGACGCGGGTCCGGATCAAGTTGCCGTCGGGTCCGGATCCGGACCGGAGTCCGGACTTTGAGAACCCCTGCCCTAAGGACTTAGCAAAAATCACAGCTGAATCTATTGAGTTGCCCCAAGTGTCAACTGTAAAGTTTTTAGGAGTTTTTGTTAACGAGAGTTTGAGTTGGAGGGAACAAGTTGATTATGTAAGTAGGAAAATACATAAATCTACTGGAATAATAAGGAGGGTTAGGCATCTTATTACGACAGAGTGTCTTCTTACTCTTTATTATAGTTTAATTTATCCGTATCTCTCATATTGTAATATAGTATGGGCGAGCACTTTTCCTACCACACTTCATAAAATGTTTTCCCTTCAGAAACGTTTTGTTAGGATTGCAACCCGATCCAATTCATATACTTCATCGGCTCCTCTATTTCAAAAACTTCAAGTTCTTACTGTTTATGATATCAACATTTCTCAAATTTGTGTCTTTATTTATAAAATATATGCAGGTGAAGGTAACATTCCAGAGCAATTTACAGGGTATTTTAAAGTTAATTCACAGGTTCACAGTTACTTAACTAGTCAATGTGATTTTCATTTCCCTAAAATTCTTACTTGTAGAGGTCAAATATTCTATACGATTTAGGGGTATTAAATTGTGGAATAATTTATTTCATTTAACAGAAAAATTTTCTTCTTTAAAAAGTTATAAAAGATGTATAAAGAATAATTTTATTGCTGATTTGTAATTGTGCTTTTGTTTATTGAGGTTTTATTTTTATTTTATCTACTCTATATAGTTTTGATGTTTATTATTATTATTATTATATTTTTATTTTATTTTATATTTTGTTTAGTTTTGTTGTTGTTTTGTTTAGGTGGAGGCTTTAAATAAGCCCTTTGGGTTTTTTGCCTCTCCCTGCACAATATATGGATTGTATTTTGTTTTTATTGTATATATTTTTTTGTATCTGTGCAAATAAACCAAATAAGCTTACCATGAAATGTGTCACAAGCCGAATGTCCAGTAAAATTGAATGTTTATATGTTTACAGCGTGACTAGTTACCTTTAAAAAATATTAGCGTGATGAGCCTTCAGGTGCCGCTTAAGGTTGGTGGTATTCTTCCCACCTAGTTTGTGGCCACATTTACCGTCGTCTCCCAATACGCATTCCGTTTTTCTTTCTGATGGATTATACTGAGAGTATGTCCATAAACATCTCGTCGTTTCCGTTTATTGGCGTCACCGTCACTGTCCTTCGAACTCGCCACAGCCCAGGTGTGGTGTTGTTGTGTGAAATCTGTTGCACGTGCGCGGCATGGCCGCAGCCGGGTGGTGGCCGTGAGTGAGACTGTGTTGACCCAAAACAAGTTGGAAACGGCACCATTGCTGATACTTTTTAGCTAAAAACAGACAGATTTCACGCAAAAATGGCAGAAATGACATGCATTGTGAATGTCAGACTTATAATCATTTTCGTTCCGTCTCGTCAACGAAAACTCGAAAGCGTCTGGTCATGTTTTCGTCACCTTAGACACATTTTTAGCTAGTCATCGTCACGTTAGCGTCATAAAAAATAGGTGCATCAACAAGATCATTTCGTTATCGTCATTGTTGACGAAAACAACACTGCAATTTATATATTAAAAGTTTATTGTTTCAGTTGTTTGTATTGTTAAAAGGCGTGAACATTCAAGATTGATTTGAATGCTCGTCTGCTGGTCATTATAATAATGTATTATAGGAGAAAAAAGAAGAGTGGGCCGCAGCCGGGTTGGGGCAGATAATTCATGTTGATGTGTCGGGTTACATCGAGTCCGGGCTTTAAAAGCCAAGGGCCGGGTCGGGTCGTAATTTTCAGGGCCATTGAGAACTCCAATTCAAACACACCTATTCACAACGCACCGGATAGCAGGCCAATCAAAGCACACCGTGCTTTTCAGAACGATGAGCTCTGTAAAAATCATTTTTCAGAAAGGCAACAATATTGTACAGTATGTGGAAAATAATGTGAATTTTTAACCTTGAACTGTGCAAACACATTGCATTACATCAAATAAACAAAATGATCTCTAATCTTTTTAGCAAAGTCATATGACCCCTTTAATATGGGTGAACACTATGTATATAGTAGTAATACAGAACTCACCTTCAGAATCGAATGCACTGATGCTGAGCTCCAGTGGAGAATCCTCCAAGTGAAGTTCTCGTGTAGTAGAGACGATCTGGATCTCACTAATAACATCCACTATAGCATCACAGCGCAGCACCTGTCCTGTCGCTGAAAACAACACCACCAGATCAACAAACATCCTCCTCTCTGAGGAGATAGGGGGCAATCTTTTGTTTCATATTAATGCACAGGGGAAAAAAAGACTTTAAAAAGTGCACATGTTGTGGAGTTACATTTTATTGTGAGAAAAAATCTATTACAACTATTACTACTGCAGTCGATTTCATTGGTTTAGGTAACAGTGACGCGGGTAGGTTTAGAGATCAGTATTGGTGTAGGCAATCTGTACAGTGATTGAAATACTGACATGACCAATGAAAACTTTAGAATCAGCTGCAGGGTGGGATTTGCGCTGAACGCAGAGACTTCCGCCACTTAAAGGCGCAAAAGAGGATGTTTTTCGCCGACTGAGAATCCAAAAACGGTTACAGAGTTTTTTAAATGAGCGCATGCGTAAGAACAGCCTTCCTCCTTCACAGCTCATTTCTAGGGTACGCCTTCCAAAACTCGTGCACGAATATTTGAACACGAGTGTTTGTTTACCACCGGCATATGCTGTGTCGCGTGACTCGCATCAGTGGATTCATTATGTAAAATGATGATAATAAACAAATAAGACGTTAAAACATTAGATCAGTCGACGCTACTCCCATTTCAACTAGCATGTAGCAGACTGGTCACTGCCTTACAACTACAGTACAAGAACAACGTCAATGTACTTGAATAACAGTATTACAATAATTATTCCCCAAAGAAAGAATAACGAAGCACGTTCGACAATGAAAACAAAACGAAACTTAAGATGGAGTGTCATGCGCTATGCGCATGTGTCACCTGTGTTTAGTTACTGGAGCGCGCACGTCTCTCACAAGGATCGTAATGGCAGTGATTGACAAGCCAGAGAGCCAATCGCTTATGCGATGACCGCATGAGCAGTTGGCTGATGTTTTTAAGGCCCTATCTTGTGCACAGATGACGTATATTAATATTATTACTTTCAGTGCAGCTAATAAATAGTCTTTTATCATTTAGTAAAGACAGATTCAAGTAATATTGCAAAAATGTATAAAACAAACATCCTCTTTTGCACCTTTAATATGTTTGTGTGGAAACATGAAAATGTACTTATGTTCTGAACACAAAAGATTGCATACTGTGCACATGTGCCGAAAGCCCGGTCTGGTACAAACAAATATCGTTACACCCCTATTATATAGTATGATCAACACAATTAGATTGTCATTCATACCAATTCATGCATTTTTGCCAACTACTAATCACTAGGTCTGTAACGGTACACCAATCCCACATTGGTTCGTTTTATGTTTTTTTTTTTTTTTTGCCACACGTTTCCGTTCGTATCACGTTTTTTTATCTGGGGGGTTGGAAGGAGAAGACAAAAAGAAAGATTTTTATTTAAACAATATTTTTTATTAAATAACATTTGAAAAAACTTTATAAACTAAACACCAAAGAACAAGATTAAACAAGATTAACTATGCAAATTATTAACCATATAACAACCTATATAAATATAAATAATACAGGGCTCCAGACTGCCACCAAAATTGGAGTGTGCGACTGAATTTTATTATATTACATATTTGACCTTTTTTTCTGATGTGACACTGAATTTGAAACAGCACTTTATACTTTCTGCATCTATCATCAAAGTATGTATTAGTAATACAGTGGAAATTTGTAGAAATGTGATTATTTAGTTAGCATGTTGATTTACGGTGTGTGCCCCTAAATTTTTTTGGTTGCGCCCCTAAAATTTTTAGTTGGGGGCCACTTTGCTCCCAGTAAAAAAAGTTAGTCTGGAGCCCTGTAATATATAATATATAATATAATATATACATATACACATATACGTAAGGGATAATCCATGGGTTTTAATGCACAACGTAGAGGCGAAGAACCACCCGACGCATAGCGTGGATTATCCCGCTTATACCTTGGTTATTTGCCAAGTTAAAGCTGTAATTAATGTTTACAGTGTCATTTTCTTAAGTTAAGGCTCGCACTCCTTCCGCTTTAAATAAAGTAGTGACATTTTAAATGAAGAGTGTTGGGAGTAGCAAATTACAAAATATTATATATTACAGTAATATATTAGTTTTTGCTGTAACGCAGTAATATAAATTACTCAATGTAGCACCAAATACTCCATTCTAGTCTATATAATTAAAAACTGCCATGCTTTGTTGTTCTTTCTCTGTTTTCTTTGTTTCAATTTTTTTTAAGCTGCTTTGGTATGATGAATAATTGTTAAAAACGCTACATAACTAAAATTAATGAATACATCCATGTACTCCATCCTAGACCATAATAATATGGCATGGAATGGAGTAGCCTTCTATTTATAACATTAATTAATAAAAAATGACTCAATGTAGCACCAAATACTCCATCCTAGTCTATAAACTTAATACCTAAACCTTTAAGCTGGCTGACATGTGTTGATTCAGAATTTTAAGCAGGTGTTTTGTAATATATAATATATAAAAATGTAAAATAAAAAATAAAAAAATATATATAAAATATATAAAAGTCAATTTTAGTCATGTAGAGTTTTTAACAATTGTTCATCATACCAAAGCAGCTTCAAATAAAATCGAAAAAAAAGGGAAAGAACAAAAAAGCATGACAGTTTTTTTAAGTCATTATAGTAGTATTCCTGCAGCCTTGTGGACGATACTGAGAGAACTCCTGGGGTTATATTGAACCAATCAGAATAAAAAAAACATGGAGTCATCAGGTGCCTCATTTCATAGCCCCGCCTTCCCACCTGCGCTTGCAAACTCAAATCAGTGAGAGAATCATGACAAAACTGCAAGTGCAGAGGGAGCAGTAGATGTCGGGTTATTTCAGGAAATAGTTTTCCTCCGTATGCAACAAGTCATTTACAACTGGTTTATTTTACACACAGGGACAGATTCTGCGCGATTAATTCATATTTGCCGTTCATGAAAGTGTGTTTTTCATTGTACACAGCTGTTTGCAGACTTGCAATGCTTTTGGCAGTATTTCAGCGCAAAAACCGTGCCAAAAGTGTAAGCGCGGAAAAACTGAGGTCAGATGCATACAGTTCATACTTATTTAATGCTAATATGAAGTTTCAGTTTTACAAGACATGAATTACACTTACGATTAACAGTACAATGATGCAAAACTTGTTTTCTTACGCTTACAACTTGATTTACACCTTCACAAAATTGGTTTTGCGCACGCAAATTTATTTTATGCTTGCAATGTCACGTACACTCTCACAAATATGATCCTGCGCATGCAAATCTTTTTGACGTTATTTTACCCTCATAAAAGAGCCTTCTTGGACATATTACAATGCACTTATTTTGTTGTATGCAGTTTCAAAATACAACATGAGTATGTTTAAATGTATATGTAGTCATTATGTGGCACTATCGGACCTGATTGCGACCGCTTTAGTCAATGCTTAATACAGCCGCGGAGTTCCCAGAATCAGCTCTTTAAAAAACGCGTCTATATTTGACACCCACCGCATCCAAATCGCAGTTCAAATACAAAATTAAAGTAAAAATGAACATGCTGCATACAGCACCCGGAAACAGACATACTATTTTCCTCTGAGCTTTTTCCTGTGGGGATGCTGGTCGCGCGGCATTGGTCAAAAATAAAAAATAAAAATAACACAGTCTAATTTTGAAATGCATTGTTGTAACGTGCGTTACTAAGACTGTAACGAGTAAAATATTACCGAAATTGTATAAGTAATGCATTATATTACTGCGTTACAGCAAAAACTAATATATTACTGTAATATATTATATTTTGTAATTTGCTACTCCCAACACTCTTCATTTAAAATGTCAAATAACGTTATGTTTTTTATTTAAAAATCAGTTTTGACCATTAGTTTAAAACAAGCAACATGATTGTAAACTATGAGGTAATTAGAAACATTTAATTCAAATGTTTTAGTTGTTATTTATTTACTTTATCTTAATTTTTTTACAGTTGGGTTAAAAGAAGTTTGATATTAGCAGCATCAAAAAAACTCTGCTTTCTTAATAAGAGACACGCAGAAAATTCCATTCATGTAATTTCATAGATTACACACATTCACTTCACACACATATTATTAATGCTTTAAGGGGTTTATAAAGTAGGGCTGTTCCAGTAAAACATGATTGTGTCTGGCCGAATATTTTTCTGTTATTCGGATGAATTCGTTATTCGTTTTTAAGTCATTATCCAAGCCCTTCAGAATAACATATTCAACTTCGGGCACATCCCTAGTAATTACATGTGTGTTACATCGGCCACACTGCTTTCTTAATATCGATATCTGCTTTAACCACAAAAAAAACATAATCTGTCGACCCCCTAATTTTTTATTAATTGTTATTTAATTAAAGAGACTAAGGGCCCTATTTTAACGATCTAAAACACAAGTACGAAGCGCAACGCGCAAGTGAGTTTGTGGGCGGATCTTGGGCGCTGTTGCTATTTTCTCGGCGTGATAAATAACTCTTGCGCCGGGCGCAAATCAATAAGGGGTTGGTCTGAAGTAGGTTCATTATTCATAGGTGTGGTTTGGGCGTAACGTCAAATAAACCAATCAAGACGCTATCCAACATTCCCTTTAAACGAAAGGGCGCAAGTTCCATGGCGGGTTGCTATTATTATGACGGTTTTACCAGGCGTACGCCAGGAGCGGTTTACAGCCGAGGAGACCGACGTTCTTGTAAGAGCAGTCAAAGACAGAGAAGTTGTTTTGTATGGGGATAGGAGAAACCCGCCCAAATCAGCGTAGGTTAAATAGGCGTGAGAGGAAATAGCCACAGTCTCATCAGCTGGCATCCCCATCGTTGCGCCAAGCGCTACAATGATGTCAGGAGACGGAGGAATCCCAAGCTTGCCAGCATAAATCGGGCACGCCGTGTAACGGGAGGTGGATCTGCCTCTACACAGACGCCAGCAGAGGACATCGCTGCGTCCACCCTCACCGCTGAAAGGGTTTGGGGGCTTTGAAATCGGACCCAAGAAACGCAAGCAAGGTCCAACCCCAAAGTACTCTTACAAATCAAGTTCATATACATTAAGGTTTCTTATGAAAACATTTAAATTATTATTTACATAAAATAAACGTAATACAGCCACACAACAAACTTATGAAAATATTTTAATCGTTATTTGCATGAGAATTTTTTAACGCAGCCACACAATAAATAAAAACTATCACCACAATGCGCACCACTATGATTCCCCTTATCTCGTGTATTAATATTTTTAAGTGTTACAATTTATGATTTGCAAAAATAACTGTTGCATCTGTGATTAGATAAGCAAAGTGTGTGCGCGTTGTGCACGCTATATTATGGTCAAGCATGCGCCCTTAAAATAGCACAATGAACCATGCGCAACGCGCCACTGACTTTAGACTAGTTTTTTTTTGGTCAGTGGCGCAATTGTTTTTTGAAACTGCAAAACAGCATCAGGGATGGTTTGCGCCGGAACACGCCTCCTTTTTTTGTGCTGAACCACCCAGGGAGCGCAAGTTCATTCCCTAGTTTGTCGACGTGCGTCTGTGGAGGGAAAAACCCGCTGTGCGCCAGTGCAAAATACGAATGATACATGCGTCACTGACAAAGTCAATTGCGCTGGGTGCAAGATAGGGCCCTAAGAGTTCTTGAGGTCAGAAAAGTAATAAAGATTTGTTTTGAATGTTGTATCTGGTATATAGTTGAATCGGTGCTTCCCAATTCTGGTCCTTGAACATCCCCTCACAGAGCGTTTTATATGTCTTGTTATTTAACACATCTGATTTAACTTATGAGCTTGTTAGGGAGATGTGCTTACCATTTTGGAAGGAGGCTGATAAGTTGAATCAGGTGTTTTAAAAAATTAGACATCTAAAACTGTCTGGGGGGTGGGTGATTGAGGACCAGGACTGGGAAGCACTGACCTTAAGTGATTTAAACTACTGTGAAAAAATTATTTAAAGAAGAATTGTGTATTTGCCAATTCAAGTTGTTTTTTAGTTTTTCAGACAGATTTTTCTGAAATCAGATACTGTACCTTTGAAAGTCACATATACAGACAACCCAAATTACTTAACCAAAATTAATATTAGCAATAATATCACCAGGACACCGGACGCAATGACAAAGCTTCACCAACATCAAATCACCACCTATAGTTTATAAGACTGATGAAAGTGGAAACTCACAGATGTCCTCAGCAAGTATAATACTGGTCAGTCTGGATGGTTGAGTTGATCTGGCCTGCAGAATGGCCCTCTGGGAACACTGACGCTCATTCACATCCACTGGCTCTATACTGGCCACCTCTGGTCTGTTAGATGACCTGTAAAGAGTGCACACAACAATCACTGTTAACGGTGTCTTAATGTATTGCTTTGTGATTAAGTGTTTCATCTTAACTTGACTTCATTCAAGCTGTCTTACTTGTGTGTACTTTTGTGACTTCTTTGTGAAACTCCCCAACTTTTCTAAATGGGTTTTGTTTAACAATCCTCTTCAGGCTGCAGTTATCCATATTGCTTGTACACATTTTTTCTACTACATCTTTTCCTTCCCTTCACCTCTCTATTAATGTGCTTGGACACAGAGCTCTGTTAACAGCCAGTCTCTTTTGCAATGACCTTTTGTGTCTTGCTATGCTGGTGCAAGGTGCCAATGGTTGTCTTTTGGACAACTGTCAAGTCAGCAGTGTTCCCTTGATTGTGTAGCCTACAGAACTAGACTGAGAGACCATTTAAATGCCTTTTAGTGGTGTTTTGAGTTAATTAGCTGATTAAAGCATAGCACCAGGTGTCCTCAATATTAAACCTTTTCGCAATATTCCAATTTTCTGAGATAGAGAGTATGCAACAACGTCACTTTTCCATGTGACCACGCTGAAGCTCACCCTGTCGAGTGGCAAAACATTCAACAAAATGGCTGGTTTTCATAGCGGCTGCTGCGAAAATGCCAGTAAAACTGACTATTATCAGCTTAAATTGAATTTAGTTCACCTTAACAGTGACCCTAACAACTTGCCAAACAACCAGTAGTCTGCGAACATTGGCATATGGCCAGACATTGCTTTTCCTGACATATATGTTTGACTTGCCTAACACTATTAAACCATCCCACCTTTGTAAAACACAAGGCTCATCATAATGGATAGGGGTGTAACGATACACTATGCTCACGGTTCGATCTGTATCTCGATGCTTGGCTCGCGGTATGATATACATCACGTTTTTTTTTTTTTTTTTAGCAAATTAAAACAATTAAACCGTTAAATTTCAGATTAATTTTCATAATATTAACAATTTAATATTTAATCATTTAATATTTTTTGTTGTACATAAAACTTAATAAAGAATTGTAACATTTTAAGGCTTAGCTGAACCTTCTGTACTGCAGGTCTGTCACTGAAAAAAGAGAAATTTTACATAAAATTTGAATTAAGGGACTTTGCAAGGGGCATTGTTAGATATACAGGCCCCCTATTTTTTTCTGACTTTTTTGAAAGCCTAACACTTCTATACAATGTCTTTTGCTTAACCCACTATTCCTACATGTATTTAAAAATATTTAAGTATCATGTTCATTATACTTAACATGAACATTGTTAACATGTTTGGAGGCATAAATGGCATAAAAGGTTTAGAAATAATGACAGCAGATAACTTATTTTCTTGCACATTGGCATTTTACATTATACAATGATAACAATGATTAATAAATTATTTTTACAAAAATATTTTTACAATAGCACCATTTTAAGAAACCATTCATTTTATGAACGCTATACTAAAATAATCTCAGTCATAGTTACTGCAAACTGTATCCTACAGCTAGTGAACTAAATATTAATTTAATATCTGAAAATACAGAATAGTATAACACATACATGTGTTGATTTTTTTCAGCAACAATTCAATTCTATAGACTTGACAGAGGTTTACTTAAGATTTTTCCTCCAATGTTTAAGACCTGACTGGGTGAGGATTAAACTCCCAGAAGCCAATAGTGATCGAGTCAAAATATGATCATTATTATTTATAAACTTACTTTAGTTTTGTTATGTTTTTATAAGACATCTCAATCGCGTGGCGTCACCTTGACTTCTGTATGCGCTGCGCGCGGGGCGCAGCTGAACAGACAGAAGCGCGCGTCTGGACATGTTTTGTGCGTGCAGGCGTCCGTGCAATTGATTAAGATTCCCGTCATGTGATATATGAAAACAAAATGTTGCCAGACGTGGGACTTAAAAGATGACGGGGCATCATCTATATCAATTTCTGTTTCTACCGAAGTCATGTTTGCTGACCCTCAGTTTAATCTGCGGGTGATTCAAGCGATTTCCGTGACTGCAGTGAAGCACAGGTGACGCTGGCGCAAAGTAGATCACGTGTTAAACGGTCAACAAATAAAATTAAAATAACGTCATCATATAAATATCCCCATCATGCACGATGCAACATCGTGGCATTTTTTGTATTGCGAAGTATTGTACTGCGAAGTATCGTTACATCCCTAGTTATGAACGCAACTTTCCATTGCGGAGCGAGGATTCCCATGTGAGGATGCTTCTAGTGCATCAATGCTGCGCCCAGGAAGCACAGTATGATTTAGACGCACTCACTATGATTTAGGCCAGGGGTAGGCAAGTCCGGTCCTAGAGAGCCGCAGTCCTGCATATTTTAGCCTAAGCACTGATAATCTATCCTGATGTCTAAATCCTTAAGACATTGATTAGCTTGTTCAGGTGTGTTTGATTAGGGTTGGAACTAAACTCTGCAGGACTGCGGCTCTGTAGGACCGAACTTGCCTACACCTGATTTAGGCGCATCAATTCTGCACCCGAAATGTGCATAAAAGGTCCGGTTAAGTGCATAATTCCCAAAATGTGTGTGTGTGTGTGTAATTTAAATTGTTCAAGAAAAATACAGTAGCATCGGATCGGCAGGTATCGGAATCGGCCGATACTCAGAATTCGGGTATCGGAGATGGAAAAAGTTGTATCGGTGCATCCCTAATCCCAACAGATCCTCCCCACAAAACAAATCACAATTTAACCCCTGTACATATATACTATATTCTCCTTATTTTTTAACACATCTATAGTTATGCGGTGGCACAGAGTTAGACCCTTTTGACTCCACACAGAAACAGCAACGCAAGAGGCATGACATAACATCATGGATCTGTTTTTTGATTCTTTTTTTATGTATTACTGTCCCATGTGAATGTACCGTTAATCAAGGATAGACTAGACGCAAGACACTGGCGTGTCTAATGCACAGGATACGTGAGTTTGTACTTTCATGCATGGCAGAGTGAGAGACCAAACTTATAAATTCTTATATATATCATAAAATACTAAATATTTACAAAGACACAGTAAAGAACTTATTAAAAGCTTTTTTAATTTCGTTTGACTCCAGAACTATTAGAATTAATCTGCAAATAATTACCTTTGTGCAAATGGTAAAGCTTTTGTTTAGGTAGGGCTGAACAATAATTATATCAATATGTCTCGCGGTATAATATTTTTCGATAACGGTGATATCGTTTCTAAACACATTTCCGATATTTCGATACATTACGGCGTCCCGTGTATGTCACGTGTAAACACACGTTAAACGCGGGTCAAGGCGTTACTTCCCTCTAAAATGCGTGGCGTCTTTTGTAGTTAAGCAACCATAAGCCACAATCTCCGGGACGACGAGCAAATGGAATGCGGATTTAAATCGCTTATCTGTTCCTCGCGTCAAATCATATCATTGTCACCATGCGATCAATTAATCTATTCGGGACTTTGGAGTGTTTGCTCAGAGAATAGCTGTCACTCAGAAGTAAGAGAAGGAGGTGCGGTTTTAGTTCGCGTCAAGTCACAGCTTCCAATGACGACACCATATAGGGAGAGAGAGAACAAGAGATGATGCACACAAACTTAATTACTGGTGAGAAAAAATAGGCTTAAGCCATAAGGTGCCAAGGTTAGAAAAGGGTAAAGATGAGGAGAAAAGATGCTGTGTATGTATGCTGCTGTGTCACCTGGTTATGAGTAATATGTATAATATAATTAAATGTCTAGTATCAAATATGTCACTATCTAGCTTGCTAAGCAATTACAAGTAGATCAGTAATTTTTATTTTTTTACAGTATGTAACATTAAATACTACAATTGTTTTAGGGTCACGTTGACTTATTAATATTTTCTCCACATATTACTATAATAGCTAATTGATCAAAACTATAGACTTTTACACAGATGGAACTATGAAAGTCAATACTATGACTGAATAAATCCATAATATATCAAAACAAAAACACAACCCGGTGGCAAAAAATGCTTAGTAGTTTATAAATATAAAATAAAAAATTGTGCTGTTTAATGTTAAAATAGCTCTTCGTCCCTTCTATGAGATGTCGATCTCAGAAATGGCCCCAAGCCTATTTGAGTTTGAGACCCCTGCATTACAGCAATTAATACTGACTGACATTCAGGGTGCACCTATAATATTATTAAGCTAAGCCTGAAAGTCTGGTTTACTGGAAAGTTATATCACTTTTTTGTATGAAGGATAAACACGAATTAAAGGTGAACATTAATATATTTATCCCTTTTTTATTTTAAATATGATATAGTTTTATAGGAGAAGGTTTCTTTGGCAATTTGTTTTCAGATGTTTGTTTTTGGTTCAGACATCCATTGCAGACATTCTTGACAGTTTTTCCTGAAGCTTTTTTAATATGCATACTAGGGGTGGGCGATATGACCAAAATCTTCTATCACGATAGGATTAATTTTATATCATGATAACGATATGTATCACGGTAGAGTTTTTTATGTTTTAATAAGGTTTAAATCTTTAATACCATAGAAATGTTCATAATTCTCACAAAAAACATATACAAGCATAGAAAGAAGATAAAAACAAACAAAACTCAAGCTCTCTGAAGATACACAGTCAATAAGAATGATAATAAATAATTATGCATGTATGTATAGGCCTATATATATTTTTATTTAAGGTAGAAAGGTGATTTAATCAGGAGCGAGAGATTTTTTTCTCAATGCTGTTTGATTAACACGAGTGACAGACAGGAGCAAAATTAGGTAACTTCCCCTTTAAGACCAAAGTCCGGATCCAATACACTGTTACACATGCACTTTCTCTTTTAGCTGTTTACTTTCTCTTAAGACCTTACTGGTCGTGTTTATGATGATGCTTGCAAAGACGGGAATTTTGACGCATATGTGTATTTAAGGCCAATAAAGCGGGAAAAATGCTCACGAGCTTAATAAGCAGAGGTCGCGCGACTTGCGCGCTCCTCACAGACAGAAAGAGCAGCGGTTGCGCGACTTGTCCGCTCCTGACACACAGAAAGAACGCACGCATACAGATCTGTTGTCTGTGTTTCAATGGCTTAAAATAACTTGTTTTAAAACTGCAGTGCTTAAATACGTGTACAAACGTTACGTTTTCGCGACCACACGCACAGGAGCGTGACGTGGGCACGTAACCTCGATAGAAACGATAGTCCAAAATCTCTACCGGTTGACAAATTTCTACCGGTTAATTTTGTCTACCGGTTTATCGCCCACCCCTAATGCATACCATTATCGGATTTATACCGTATCAGCCGAAATGAAGAAGTATATCATGATAAAAATTTTGGCCATATCGTCCAGCCCTATGTTTAGGTAAAGTGCAGGATGCACGCATCTTGAGGAAGAGCACACTTAACTTAGTAAATGTACGTTTATAACCATATGAACACAAATGTTTTTTGGCGGGTGTGCTTGTGCTGCAGCGGTCTTTTTCATTTCATTTTTAATTTTTCAAGTTTTGCTTTATAGAAAGTTTTTCTTTAAAGTGAATTTCATTTTGTATAAACTGTTTCTTAATTTTAATAAATGTTTCATCAACCAATTGCATGTATTTAATAAATAAAAAGCAAATATAGCAGACAATATAATAACCGTGCATGGAGGCACCGGCATGGCGCGTTCACTTGCACTGCAAACTAGATCGCACCTCATCATAAATATACAAAACTCAGCATAAGCCTATATGCCTCATACATTAGCATTTAAAATCTTTGCTGCATTCGTTCTAGAAGGGCTTTCTCACACACAACGAGTTAGACCTGCCTTGTCCGGTGCGTTCTTTACGCATTCTTAAGGTGCCTGTTTTTTCCATCAGTTTTATCATGTTTCAGTCTATTAGGCAACATTTGCATAAGATGGGCTTAGATTTTGAAATACATTACATTACATCTACATTTCAGTGGTAACAGATAAGGTGATGATGATCAACTTCTTTATTATAGTTAGCACTACCTCAAACTAAAGCGCCGTCTCTTCGGAGCTGTCATTTTCTTAAATGAGCTGCGGCAATGTTTCAAATGAGCTTTTAACGCTAGACAAAGCTATTATTTTCAAAGCAATCACCTTGTATCAAACCATTTCGAAACTAAGGAGCAATTTGTCCTCCGATTTCCGCGTTTGCGGGACTTCTTTTATGTATTATTGATGTTTTTTCGTTGTTGGTTTATAAATGCTCTATGAGAACAGTTTAAAAATTTTTTGTCAATTGATCGTTGTGGAGGAGAGGACTTTGGTCGACTAAGCATTTCTTTGGTTGACCTAACATGTATGTTAATATATATATATAGACGGTTTCAGAAGTAAGAACATAAAGCTAAAGCATATAAAAAAAACACTGAGCTAACGTGGCTGTGTAAAATGTGTGAAGACGTTCTTAAGTTGTTGTCGACTTCACGTGAAGCTGCTAGACCTCGGAAGATAATGAGCATTGTCTCAAATACGATTAACACTAGGAATGCCACAATTCTCAATATAATATTGAACCGTTCGGTCAACCCCCACGGTCCAATACGCGCATGAATTGCGTTTTTTTTTTTTTTATCCATCCAAAACTGTCAGTTTTATATTCCCTGCACTTTTGTTTATGTGCGCGCCTGCGTGATCTGCACGCTTAAATGCCACAGCGAGTTGATATCCAGTTACTGTGCTAGCTGCTTTAACTCTGCTTGCAATGCTGGTGTCAGATTTCATTCGCGTGCGCGCACACACTCAACAGAAGTACGACAACAAAAAGAAGCAGCACCACTGTCTGTTAAATCTGAGGTGTGGATTAATTATTTGCGAGTGTAGATTACATACAACATCAATGTAAAGATGCAAATTCGCGTGGGGCAATGCGAATGATGCAAATTGGGCTTGTTTTTGACACAAACGTGCGTTATTTGCCTCAAACACATTTCTCTGCAAGTTGAAAGTTCAACTCAAGAAGAGAATGCGCATGATGCTTAAATAAATCCCACCAGTAATCTTGATTGAGGAATGCATTTTTGGTTTCTACACAGACAGCATGATGTTGGACTTAACAAAAGTGCAGGTATAGGCTTCATTTACAATGTAAAGTTGAATTTACTAAGTACAGGTATATGGGCAATTCGTGCAAATTGCTGTCCCGGAACCAAAAAACTAATTTAAAAAGCATTAATGTAGGAAAATGTCTGATAAAAAAAAAGCAAATAGTAATCAAAACCCAAAGTAATATTTGAGGTAGCGGCAGGCTTTATATATAAAATATCATCATTTATATGGTGCTTTCAATTGAGAGGTGGTTGTCCCAAACCCCAAGGTCTGAATTTCACCATAGGAAAAAAAAGATATTAAATAATAAAAATAAAAAAAATTATCATTGTTTGAAGAAGTATCATTTTGAATACTTTTGTTAATTAAAACCAAAAATATATTTATTGGATATTTTCAGTAAAAATCATGTAAAAAAAACACTGTCCCGCATTTTCACGTCACTACCAAAACATTGCATAGTTTGGTCAATAATATAATAATGCTTTAAGCCACTCCCCTCCATTTTGAACCAGAAACTTTGTCTGTGCCTCTCTCCCTTGTGGTGACATGGTGATTAGATCAGTCCCATGGTTTTGAAGTAAATGTCATCAAAAGTTTGGAAATCAGTGTGTGACATTTAATAATAATAATAATAATAAACTTTATTTTATAAAGCGCCTTTATAAGCAGCTTCTCAAAGCGCTGTACACAAGCTACACAACACAAACACAACTAATACAATAGCATCAACAATCAAAGGCTAATTTAAAAAAATAAGTCTTAAGTCTACCTTTAAAAATATCATAGCTCTGGACTTCCCTAAGATCACGAGGCAGAGAATTCCAAAGAACAGGAGCATATGAAGAAAAGGCCCTGTCACCCATAGATCGCAAGTGTGTACGAGGAATAACCAACAAGTTGGATTGCGAAGCTCGAAGTGTCCGGGCTGGGGTATAGGGAATTAATAATTCAGATAGGTAGTCAGGAGCCAAACCATGCAATGCTTTATATGTCAGCATCATAATTTTAAAATCTACTCTAAATCGGACTGGGAGCCAGTGTAAGGACTCCAGGACCGGAGTAATGTGATTGCAAACCCTGGACCCAGTCAATATCCTGGCGGCCGAGTTTTGCACATATTGCAATCGATTTAGTGTGGATTTTGAGATTCCAGCTAGGAGGGCGTTACAATAATCCATCCGAGAGACGACAAAAGAATTCATTAGCTTTTCCGCTACTGAGAAACTTAGCATTTATGAATGTCACTACCGATTAGGGCTGGGATAAACAATTATTTTTTAAACGATTAATCTAGCGATTCTTTTTTCGATGCATCGATTAATCTAACGATTCATTTTATCAGTCCGATTCGACTTCGATTTGATTCTCGATTATCTCCCCATTAATTAACTAATAGCAATTTATACATGTTGATTTACATATCTGAATGTAAACATTTCAATATATGTTGATTGCTCTTGAAATTTCAAAATAAAAAGACTATACAAGTGCAAAATAATGCATTCTTAGTCAGAGGTAGCATTTAATAAAGCGTTTGCAGCGCATAATGTGCAGTTTAGTAACAGTATAAAAATCTCAAGTTCAAATTACTTTATTTTGCATGCATTAATGAGCAAAACCTCTTCAATGTGCCTTTTGATGATCACACAGTGTAATTTTTATAACTTGATTTATTTAATCCACATTGTTTTCGTGCTGTTCTAGTCCATGTAATGACAGATATAAACACAATTAGACTTAAGAAGCACATACATTATTAAATCTCTTTCTCTTAAGTTTGTTAAGATAGATGAGGACTCATTTACTGCTGTACAGAGAGTGAATGAAGCGCAGTCTTCTGGCAACAGTGTGCAGTGTTTCCCATACATAGGCTCTACTTGGGCGCTGCACCCAGGTAAATTGCGACCCGCCCAAGTAAAAAAAAATCACTTTACGAATTTCCGTATTTCTGAACTGAACTCGACTGGATGACCCGTGTTTTGGAGAGAGAGAGAGAGAGAGAGAGAGAGAGAGAGAAAGAGAGAGCGCGAGAGAGAGAGCGCGAGAGAGAGGTGGGGGTCGGGTGACCGTGAAGATAATGCACGCGTCATAAACTCATCATCCAGCGAGGCAAACTGGATCAACTGCAGCAGCACATACGGAGCAGCCAGGGAACACACTGCGACCAAAATGGTCGCATATGCTTATGTGCATATGTGTTTATAGCATCTAAGTTGGCTTCATTTTGCGTGCAAGCACGTTGTGTCTCTCCGGTTGAGTGTCCGTTCACGTGCTCTCTGTTTCTCAATGAATTGGGCGCGACGCGAAGCAACCTCAGTGTCACATAGTATCCTTTCATGTTTCTGAACTTGAGCAGAGTTTTACCATTAGAGGTCTTTCTTCACTGAGGACGCGGGACCCGTACGGTTCCGGGATTATATTTTAAATGGTCAGATGGGTCCGGGTCGGTCCTAGTTCATTACTTCGGGGTCCCAAGTCTGATTAATATTGTGTGTAAAACCCGAGTCGATGGGAGAACGGCCGTGAGCGCTACCGCGCTAAAGCTCGGTTGCTGTTTCAGCGTGCCTCCGGTTTCTATGGCGATAGCAACTGGCTCTTGTCACGACCACGCGCCGCTTCATTTTCTTTATCCCATTTTTTAATAGTCTTACTTAGGGCTGAACGATACATCGAATTTTCATCGTCATCGCGATATGAACTCACGCGATGAACACATCGCAACAGACAGCCTTGACGCGATGAATGAAGGGAAAACGGTAAGCGCATGTAATGAACGTTTGACCTATCACGTTTATTCCTGAAGACATGCCCTGCGTCCCAAACCGCATACTTCCATACTATATAGTAGGCGAAAAGCACTACTTCTCGTACTCTTTGGATACTATATAGTATGGAAGTAGGCAGTTTAAGACGCACGGATGGTTTGCGCGTTCAGGGGAACCCCCAAGTCAGCTACGCTCAGATTGATTTGTGAAGTGTCAGTTGCGACGCTGTGCCTGTTAGCAAAAATGATGGCGAGAAAGGAGAGAATAGTGAGGAAAATGTGCTGTCAAACGAAGACCTTGTGGTAAAAAGGAACAGCACTTCAGCTGGAATTATTTTGGATTTAGGAGAGATGACGCCGCAAACACAGGTACTGTGGAAGCGGTGATTCACATATATTGCGTCTATTGCGCGCTCAAGTTCATTATTTCAAATGTATGTTCGCTCTGGAAGCGCCGTGGTCACGACTCGCACGCAGTGCGACGCGCTCTTTATTTCCAGGTATTTCAAAAACATTTTAACTTTTCAGAATGACACAAGCGCAGCGTGCAGGTCATGTGACAATAACCTACGTGTCTAGCATTTTCCACCCATTTTTAGGCGCGACATGTGAATGGCCTCTAAAACATGGGAAAAATATAAAATATTTATCGCAACTCACATCGTCATCGCAACATTAAACAATTTCATCGCACATCGCAACTTTTCCTCACATCGTGCAGCCCTAGTCTTACTATTAATAGACAATATCTTTACTAAAATCTAAACAGTTTGCACAGAGATTGTAGGAAAAAGCAGTGCTAATACTGAATGAGCAAAGCTCTAGCTGACTCAGGATATAAAAAACGCAAAGCTGTAATGTAAAGTCTGTCATCGGGACAGCACAGCAAGTAGACTTTTAAATCTGAAATAATTAGTGGATTAAGCTTTTTTAAATCGGCAAAAGAGAAATAGAAAGCAGTAAAAGTGCCTATCTTATAGAAGTTATTACCATTATAACATCAGTCACATTTATAATCTATAGACCTGCACTGTCTATATAGGCTATAGTATACATAGTATTGTATATAATTGAGTTTGATAAAAGGGGTCATCAAATTGCTTCATATATCAGTGCAAAAACATCAAGTTTTTTCGTGGTGCTTTGACAAACAGTGTCAGCTTTGTTTATGGCAAAAAAAGTTTGGGGTGGTTAGATTAATGAACTATAATGTGAAATTAATATGAATGTTTTATAAATCAAAGTATTATGTTGTGTCACACATTATTAGTTCTTTGTTACATGTATAGTAGACCATTTTTTGTCAGTGGATAATAATGATTGCCCTTTTCACCAGCTACCACCACAAGTAAATTTCAGATCTGTGGGAAACACTGAAGACGATTTTTCCATTTACATAAAAATAACATTTTTGCTTCTTAACTTCTCTCTCTTCCTGTTACCCAAGCATAGAATAATTAAAAAAACAGTTTAATAGGCCAAGGAATCAGAATCGAAACCGAACCGGAAACCGTGGACAAGAACCGAAAATTGTATTGAACTATGAACTAAGTGTATTGTTGCATCACTAATTTACAACTTCGTGCAAATGAGAACGACTTTTTTTAACATTTATACCGCTATTGGATTTATACCGTGCCGATCGAAATTTAGAAGTATACCGTCGATAAGAATTGTGGGCATATCCTCCAGCCCTATTCTCAGTATTGCATAACTGATTCTCAAACATTTAACAAATAATTTAGTTGTCACATTATTGGAAAGAGAAAAATTTCCCAGTCACTCTTATTTTCTTACACTATTTTCTTTTCTTTGCACTTTACTTTCCATCTTTATTTTTATTTAGTATCGTTTAGTAGTGTCTTAGCTATTGTTGATATCTTTTGTTAATAAATTCCATGTTATTACAACTGTGTCTTCCTTTTGTTTTTAATACAGTTAAAAGGTACAGTAAACGTTAGTCAAAATCTCACAAAAACCTTCAGAAAAATTAGATGAAAAACTCCAAACTCAATATATTTTCTTATTTGTTGAATGATCCATTTGGATAATTTTTATACTGTTAAGGTAAAATTCCTTTGCTGGTGCCGCAAGGTAAAGGAGGAAGGGGTCATCTGATACTAACACACAAATGGGGCTTTTCCATTGCATACTACCCCACGGTTTAGTTTAATTTGGGTCGGGTCAGCTCACCTCACTTTGGCGTGGTTAGCTTTTCCATCGAGTTTAGCATCACTTCGCAGTGGGAGGGATTATAGGCGTGTCGTTATATTTGCGCTGCCTACTGCTGTGACATCATACAAGTGAGAGCATTGTTGTAATTTTCCCATAGCAGAGCAGATGACAACATGTTTGCTAGAGACAGCGCAAGCTAGCACTGAGGTAAAGGTAATCTTTTACATTATAGCTAGGGCTGTCGCTGTAACCGCAATCCTGTATTACCGCGTTACTGAGAAGCGTAACCGCATGGATGACAAGTAACCGCAACAACTGCGCTTTTCACGTCAAATTCTTATATAGCTGCCCTTCTTGTTTTTCACATCATACATGTATTGTATAATAAGGGGCAAATAGACTGTCAAGAGTTAAGAGAGTAACTTGTTTTTCGTAAATTTCAATTCAAAATGTAATATTATGCTATTCATATTTTGTAAATTCAAAAGTGAAACTAAGATGACAGAATAACTATAGCGTGGTCTGCAGATGCAGTTTTAAAGATTAAAATTACTTTAATCTAACTGATCAACACAAATACAAAGCACCATAATATAACTGATTGCTTACCAGCATTAAAACTAGAGCCCGACCGATATGCATTTTTTGGGGCCGATGCCGATACAGATATTAGGGAGTAAAAAAAAACACTGATAACGATATATCGGCCGATATTCTTTATGTGTATACTGTATTATAGTACAGTATACATATACTACAGTATATTATACTACAGCAGGCTACTGTACATATAATACACTATATACATTAACAGAATATACTATATATAAATACTTTTTTTGCAATGATCACTCACAAATGTGGTGATCAAACACTTAAAATGACGTGACAAAGATATGTAATATAGGCAGGTGTGTTTTACAAGTTAACAATAAACTTTATTATCCAAAATGATTCTGACATAAGTGCACAAAACAGTAAACTTGACTAATTATAAATAACTTTAAAACACAAACAAAACAAAATACATATAACTTAAATGATTGTCAGTTTTGACGAGAATAATGTTATATTGGGCTTATTTTGAAAATGGAAACTTATAAAGTCATTGTTTATTAGCTTTACAGTAAGTTATGTACTTCACAAATTAATTAGAAACTTACCGTTAAGACGACAATGCTTGACTTGCTGACAACATACTGATGTAGGCTTATGTTTAATGTACTGCACAACGTTTTTATGACGCGAACCCACAGTGTTCTGCCGGTACTTTAAACTTTTATAAAACTAAAGCGTCTTCTCTCCGCCTCTTTAATTTAGCGAGGGTGTAAAGTTGCGCGAGCTTATTTAATCAATTGCTTTGAAATGAGCATGTTCAGTAACAGCACAAGCAGCTGTACTCCCACAGACTGCGCGGCAGTTAAAGTGCGTCCTTTCTCCGCCTCGCCTCATTTCTTCCGCTTGCGTTTTAAACAACTCGCAAGTGGACAAAAGAGACGGATTAAAAACACCAAATGTAAACCGGAATGTGTCTTTCTCGCCCACTTTTAATCTAATCGACCAAAGCTCGTCTTAATACCAGGTGTAAAATGTTGTGAAGAAACCGCGTGACTGCCACCACCTGAACTGAGGGACTGACTGAAGTGAAGGGGGGTTGGCTGTAGGCTTGGGCGGTATCCAAATTTTGATACCATCAAACCGCCTCCCTATTTTACCCCGGTTTACGGTATTACCGTATAAAATAATAAAAAAATTATGACGTAATCAGACGGCGTCACTATAATGTTGGCTTGTGCCTAAACCCTTTAGAAACTGAATACCAAACACTAATACTGAAACAATATCAAAATAACATGCACAACAATATTAACAACTTTTATTAGCAACAACTAGCAGTTTATAAAAAAAGTTAAATACAAAGGTCAAACAGAATTAACCAGTTGTCGGTTAAAAAAGTGATCTCTAAATTAGGCTATTATAGAAAGTGGACTAAACGCGACTACAGTTAGCCATCTCATTCCAATTTCCAGGATATTTTTGTGTGAAGTGAACAAATCCCTCACACTCAATTTTTCACAACTCGCCTGTTTGTACTTATAAACCAATAAAAACATTTGGCGCAAGCCAAGGTCACGGCATTTGGGTTCTGGAGCAAGGTCACAGCGTTTAGTGCACTCGCGTTGCATCAAGCTAAAATTTAATCAAAGCAACAGTCTCAGACTTGAAGAAAATTGCTGAACATTTAAACCAATTTTCTGCACATTCCACCATATTTTAATGAAATAAAGTCCTCTTTCTGTTAACTTTTATTTCTGCATATTCCAGCATATAAAATAAAAATATTTTTTGTAAAATTCAGCAATAAAATAATTAAAACGAAAGTCTTTCCTGGTTGTATTCAGAATTATTAACATTCACGTCTTTTAACAGTAAAGTGCAGCTTAAGTTTTGTTTTTGTAAATCATTAGACTTTTTTTTTTTAGACAAATTTCGTTTTGTATAAATTGTGTCTTAATTTTAATAAATGTTTTATCAACCAATTGCACGTATTTAATAAATTAAAAGCAAATATAGTAGACAATATAATAACCGTGACATGGAGGCGCCGGCACGGCGCGTTCGCTTGCATTGCATTGTTAACTAGAATGCACGGACCTCATCATAAATGAATGAAAAAACTCATACATTAGCATTTAATATCTTTGCTGCATTTTTCTAAAACAGACAGAGGCTTTCTCGCAAAGCATTGCATCGTCCATGTTGCACTTAACAGAAGTTAACACTTGTCTTTTTGAAAAATAAAAAAGTAATAATAATTATACAAAAGAGTTGTTCTAGTCGTTACTAGAAGGCAGTAAGACCTGCCTTGGCGGTGCGTCTTTAATGCATTCTGAAGGTGCCCGTTTTATCGTGTTGCAGTCTATTAGGCAACATTCCGCATAAGATGGGTTTAGATTTGGAATTACATTACATCTACATTTTAGTGCTAACTGATAAGGTGATGATAATCATCTTTCTTTATTATTTTGAGCACTACCTCAAACTTAAGCGCCGTCTCTTCGGAGCTGTCATTTTCTTAAATAAGCCGTGGCAGTGTTTCAAATGAGCTTCTAATAAGACAAACGCCTTTATTTTCCACGCGATCACCTTACCAAAACCATTTTGAAACTAAAGAGTCATTTGTCCTTTGATTACATACAAGCAGCATACAAGCTCCTCGGCGACACGTTTGCGGGAATCATGTTTCGCATGAGCCGGAGGCAGAGCAGCAGAGAGATGCGACAGAGTTGCGAAATTGCAGGCGCGGCTCGAAATGGCTGTTATTTCAAACAGCATAACTTGTTTTAAACTAATCAGTTAATGGCTCGGTGGTCGGTGAAGAAAATGTTTAGTTTTCGCCATGCCTAATTTAATATTTAATCCTTGTCTGCTATATAAGTTCATTGTTTTTTTTTAAAGGCCGGTATGGCGGTATAGAAATTGATACCTTTGCTATTTTTAGATCCCGCGGTATAGGGGTGCAACGGGTCACAAAACTCACGGTTCGGATCACATTACGGATTTTGAGGCACGGATCGGATCATTTTTCGGATCAGCAAAAAAAAAAGTATGGGAAAATTCTAATAACAAATCAAGAAATTACAAACATTTATAAAAAGAACAAGGTTGCACATTAAGTAAGGTCTAAAATCATTAGTTACAGAAATCAAATGAATAATAACACTGCATTTATTGTATTAATTAAATGTAATTATAATTTTTTTAAAGCTTCAGAAGTGATTTTCTCTTTGTCTTGGGTTGTTTGATTAACATTAATGACACAGACTTAAGGAGGTCAATTGAGCTTACTGTCTCTTTAAGACCAAATGTGCACAGACTGCATCTCTCTGTTTGTGCACTACCGAGTCCCCTTAAACGAGCGCACAGACACAGACAGAGGGCGAATTACAGACGGCGTAGCATTACAGTCGTCCCACATAAAAACGTTACGTTGTTTTTCATTGCTCTATTAGCCAAATGTATTTTAATACACTACAGTATGAGAGAGAGTAGCGCAACTCTCTGAAATGTAAACATCAAGAGTTCTGATCTTTGAAGGATGATTACGTCTTACTCGAGCTGGACCGGACGCATTCAACCGCACGCGTGCGTTTGTGCGTAAAGTAAACTGATCACTTTAGCGCCGTTTTGCAGTTAAACTGTTTAAAATCACTTGAATGTTAACATTTGCAAACCTTTATAACACTTACATATTATAAACTTTCCCTATTTAAATTTGCGTATTAATCCGCGAATCACATGCGAGCCGAACCGTGGGTCGTGATCCGTACGGATCACGGATCAACTGCGATCCGTTGCACCACTACCGCGGTATACCATATTACCGTTTTACCGCCCAAGCCTAGTTGGATGGTGTCACTACAGTGAGTGACCTGGGTCACCATTAGCAACCAGTAGGGCGCACTCTGCTGGACAAACAAGTACTTACTAGGGCTGTCACTTTTGAGAAAAATCTAATTCGAACGGATTTCGAATATCATGCAATTTATCCGAATATATTCGAATATCTGGGCAACCCCCAACCCCCCCAAAGGCGCGCATCAAAACCCACCGTAATGGAGATTCAATCACAAAATTATTAACAGTGACAGTTAGGGCTGTGCCGATAAACGATATCACATCGAATCGTGATGAAATTTAAATCGATAACGATTATAAGCGCCGGACATTTTTACTCAATATGGATTGATCAGTACTTTTGTGTAATGTTGGACTTACGTCTGTTTCTCGTTTCTTCTCGCGTCCATCTTGCACGCACATATGTCTGCACCGCTTTGAAAGTACACAACATTTACAAATTTAGAAAAGATAAAGAAAAGTAGCCGATCCACCGCTGCAGTGAATATACTGTGGGGTTGTGCACACCAAAACTTTTAAACGCGGCTGAAAACGCCTGGACAGTGCCGAATGCCAGCTGTTTTTTTTTTCAGCTGAGTGCCAGCTTATTTCAGCCGAGTGGTTTGGTAGCTGTGATACTTCAGCTGTGAGTCGGTTGGGTGCTGTGGTAATGTCCCGCCCCTCCTACACTGTAATTGGATGGCCGTGTGAGAACTGACTTTTATGAGCGGAGCTTTTGACTCGAAGTTGAATATTCAACTCTCGGCGCTCAGCCCTGAACGCGGAAAAACCACCGTGCGGCGGCTTTCATCGCGGAAGAAAACCGCTAGCTGCTGGCTTATTTCGAAGAACGCCAAGCTTCCATTGGAAACAATTAAAAAACATGCGCCGGCCGCGAGCTTAAAAGCTTTGGTGAGCACGCGAGTGTGTGACTATGCGTTTCCACAACGCGACGCGCTTGCCATCTGTTTACCAGCGTGTATATCTCATATAGCTATGTTCCTCCTCTGATACGAGGGCTCATGAGACCAGTAAACACATGTGTGATCAATCAGTGTTTTCTTTTTTAGTTTAAGTGAATATAAACAGCTGTATGTTTATCAGTATATTGAAACAGTGCAGTTTTAAAGCTGTCTTGTGTCTTACAGTAGCCTGCTGCTTTCTGTCTCAGAAATGTTCATTACACACAAAAAATGAAAACTCCTCACTACTATTAGTATTAACTGAATACATTTTGCACACATTTAATTCATAAAGTGAGGACTGTGCAGTGTATTATTTGTATTTATTGCCATTGTTAAATCATCTTGACAGACAATTTTTATAACTAATATTTACATTTAATACAGATGCCTGAATAGTAAAACAAGATGAATAGTCTTATGATTAAGTGGAAAAATTAAAGATTTGGTTGCTTGTTGTCACTAGCATTGTTGTAGTGACACAGCCAAAATACATCGGCCTATGTGTAATACATAATTATCCAAAGATGATGAAATTGTGGACAGAAAAGGTAGCACAAAATCTGTTATATGGAAGTGGTTTGGCTGTCTAAAAAACATTTATTTAATGAACCCTCTTTTTTTTGTGGCTTCAGTCATTGTTGGCATACTCTTTTAAAGCTGGAAGCATTAGCATCTTATATCGAAATCGTATATCGTTATCGGTCAATATGGATTTTTTATTTCAAGATCACATTTTTGCCATATCGCCCAGCCCTAGTGACAGTCATAAACTGAAACTGGGCTGTCTGGATTACCTTTTTACTTAATGTTTGAAACAGCAGGTTATTAACTTATGAATACAAAACTTGATTCAGAAGTTTACAAAAAAATGATTCAGAAAAGTTACAGACAATAACGTGACAACCTGGACAGCAGCAGGAGTAGGAGCCCAAACGGAATTCGCGCCCGCAGATTTCGGCAGAAAACTCCGCGGATTTCTGCGGATTTAATGCCCGTCATTGACAAGCACACATATCCCGCGCTTGAGCGTGTTTGTGAGAAGTAATCTCATTGACAACAAGCACACATATATACAACGCCTATCCTGCGCGTTTGTGAGCCGTCAGTGACAAGTACATTAACCCTGCGCGTGCTGTTTGCTTGCCCGTTTTCAATGATAGAGAGCACAAACCATTTGATATTTGAGATGAAATTAAACTTACCACTGAGTTAAGCAGATCTCACTTGACTCTGTCGTGTATGTGACGCGCGACAGTCAGCACATGATCATTTAAAATCTGTTTACAAGCCAAATGCTGTTGTTGTTTAATATAAAGTTTACATTGCGTTGTAAAAATGATGAAATTATCTTCATACATGCTAATTTCATAATGCGGACGTATTAACACAAGCTTTTTATTCTGCTATAATATTTAACACTGTAAACAATATGTCATTTTATATACAAACTATAATTCTATCTTGACATGCACATGAGGTTCATGTTGGTCCAATTTGATTCCCTCTCTTGCGCACAGTTGCAGTCGTCGGTCTCACTCTCAGCCTCCTTCCTATTACGAGGTGTTACTGTAAAAAATGCGCTACACATGGCATTTTAAAAACCGGATGGTTTATTTATAGTTCGAATACGGATATTTCACGTCATGTTCGAATGCATATTCGAACATTGAATAAAAAGTGACAGCCCTAGTACTTACATCTATCATAAGCATTTAATGTCTTCTGTAAGGAACGTTCATATCGGCTTCATATCTGCGGCTTATACGCCGATACAGATATATCTGCGACAGGCTCATATCGGCCGATAAAATCGGCAAAACGATAAATCGGTCGGGCTCTAATTAAAACCACTTCAAATAAAAACTTTTATAGGTTTTTTTCTTTGTGTATCTACAGCGTCCGCTCTGTGGATAGGAAGCTGCAGCCAATAACGCAGGTGGCTTTATAATTAACTGACTGAACACTTTCCAGCTAACACACAACGTACTAGTTACGTAATTTATTGGTCATTTTTGGTAATTTCATGACTTACCAGCTGGCAACGTAACCGTTACGTCCTAGGGAGGTAATTTCATTACCATTACAGAACCAAATCACCACGTCGCCAGTACAGACTCCTTACGTCGCAAGAAAACCAAGTAAATCCCAGTTAAGTAATAAATTTGTACTATTTTGGTAATTTCATAACTTACTGGCAACGTAACTGTTACGTCCCAGGGAGGTAATTTCATTACCTTTACAATTATATAAACATTCATTTCTTTTTCTATTTAGGTTAGCTTATTAAAACTTTTCAGTCTCAAAGTTTCCCTTAAATAAGTCAAAATAGATTAAATACACACAAACTGCCATTTACATGGGAAACATGAAACAGCACGCGCCTCCCGCCCAGCTGAACTTGACCAGAACGCGCGACCGCGTAACAGGAGTCAGGACCGGTCGTTTCTCTGAACTGAGACCCGTTTAAATTTCACAAGAACTTATTTTAGTTGCTTAAGAGTTATAAACAACATTTTAACATACTTATTAAGGCTCACAGAATCTCGCCCGACAGTATAAACCGTGTTTTTTGCTGCACTGACAGGATGTTCATCTGACAGGAAATTTCGTTTTTTCAGGTAAGACACTACTTCACAAATTCGGGTTCGTCGCCACGACGTAAGTTAGGTCATCATATTACGTCGACGTTACGTAACAGTTACGTATTTGTGTTAGCTGGGTTGACTCTTACCTGGGCATTTAGATATTAAAGTTTTTCATCAACAGTATCTCTGCGTGAAACATTATAAACATTGATGATCATCTGCCGACTTAGCACGTCCTCTATGTTACAGAGAGTCCGCTTAATTAACGGCTTTTCGTTCGGTCCGCGTGAGCTAAATATTTTTGTTCTGTAATTTTTTTTACTCGCATAGGCTATTTATACAGATTTTCAAACCAAGTACCACTCGGGATATAATGTAAGTTGTTATAGACCATTTCAAAAGATGTAAACAACACTGGTCCAGAAGCACTTCCTGTTTCAGTTTTTTAACACTAGATAAATGTTGGGATAAAAAAACAACCAACAGAACATATAGAACTGAATCAAAAAGTTAAACAAAAATCTTAAATATAATGATATATGTGAAATAAAATAAAAAACAGTCACAAACTGAAACAGGAAGTGTTTCTGGACCAGTCTTGTTTACATCGTTTGAAATGGTCTATAGAGATCTGAAATGATGAAAAATCAGTCTGACTAAAAATGATCTATCCAGCTTAATTTAGCTTTATTCGTTTTCATACTTTATAGATACACATTCATTTATCTACTAATATACTATTGAAAATGCCAGAAATAATTATTCATTGCATTCTGTATTGCATTCGTTTTGTACATTTACAGGTGCATAAATACTGTTTAAGTTTAAGTTTTTTAAGACGCTGCTGTGTTCTGTATTTACCGATGCTCTGTTAATACATAGTACATTATTTGCATAGTGTTACTTAAATATGTTTAGTTAGTGTAGAGTTTAAAAACAACATGGTTAGTAAATTTTTGGGTCACCGGCAATTTGCAGGTGTGGCAAAAGATTAGTTTTAGGCCCTGAGTGTAACTATTTCCTGAAAGTATTTCATTGCTTTCAATTGTGTTCTTACAAAACAGTTATATGAAATTAGTCAGCTGTGGATTTGTAGTTTGCAACCAATGGTGAAAAACACTACAACAACATCTCATTTGTAAAAATTAGCATTAACATGAACAAACAATAAGCAATGTAATTTGACAGTATGTATTAATCTTTTTATTTTAAAATGCATTTGTTAGTTCATGTTAACAAGTGTTACTGAGAAAACAAATATCGGTGTCATTGGGCCTTTTACTCAAAGTTACTGAAATAAAACCTGGATATAACGTTACAGCGTTAAAATAAAAACAAAGAACACATGCCTGACAGTAACTTACACATCATTTTTTTACTGTCATAAATATTAAATCTTAAAATGTTATTTATAAATAAATAGTATATTATCAGACCTATAGTTATTTGGTATTTGAACTTAATATATATAGTGCAAGAAAACAGCAATAAAAATAATCACAATTCATTACTGAGCTACTATATATAACACATTAAATTCTGTTCAATGTACTTACCATCGATAACAGCCTTCACTTGCTTCCAGTGTAAAGTTGATTTTGGTAGTTCTGGCTAGTGGTAATAAAATTTTAGGTATGTTTAGTTTAGCAGCGCGTGTCAGATCTAAGGTGAAAACCACCACGAGGACTATTAGACCCTGCACGAGCAAGCGACGGTTTGCCATTACAAAGAGATTGATTTGTATTTCCAGTGCTTGTCAGATTATTATCGGTGTATAACACACATTCATCTGATTCCTGAAGAAATAATTCTTCTTAATGTTTTATGGCAGGTGGCATCCAACGTAGAAGAAACTCTGACAGATGCTGCAGTTTATTCACACAGACACGCGTGTCTCACATTAGTTCACACGCGTGACTTCGGCAGGGCTTTTACTTTTATTACTAACTCATACAAACTTCTAGACTCTAGAAAAAAAACAGAGATTTAACTAACAGCAAGTATAGAAAATGTTTCATGATTCGAGCAAACAGTCGCGTGAAAATACCCGCCATGGGTTACTATCAAAGCGGTGTCACGTGATGCATTCTGGGACATGATCTACGTCATTCTGATATGACGAAATTCTTTAAAGGCACACGATCTTGTTTGACTTGTGATGAAACCGTTGTACATTTGTTTTGGTCATGTCTTTACGTACAAAAGTTCTGGAAAGATATTGATGTGTTTGTTAAGTGTAAGATTTTGCCAGGATTTGCAGTACGTTTGAGAAACGTTATATTTGGGTTTTATGACACTTTATTGTTAATTTAATTATTTTTCTTAGCAAATTTTACATTCACAAATGTAAATTCTCTAACTCTAAACCTGTATTTTCTGTCTTCCTGAAAGATCTGCAAAATTACTTGAATGTAATATCAGCCTCCACTAATAAGAAAGCCATAAGTACAGTTAGGATCTGTTCCACTTTTGACCTCTTCATCTGATACTGTTTAGGTGATAGCCCCTTTATTTTTTTTCTTTACTTTTTCTTTTTTTTTTGTTTCTTTTTGTTCCTTTGTCCTCTTCTTTATTTATTTATTTATTATTATTTATCATTATTTTCTCTGTATATTGTCTCGATATTGTATGTCAATGTTTTTGTATGTATGTTCTGTTCTTGCAAAAAAAAAAAAAAAAAAAGGGACACGATCTATGACGCCTGACATTCAACCCAATTTTATAGCGCTTTTTACAATTGCTTAATTGTTTCAAAGCCGCTTTACATTAATAAATGCAGAAGAAAACACTGGAACATTCTGCTGTGCTTTGTTGCTAGTTATTTTATAGCTGTATTGTTCAAAATAAGATGCTAATATATGTTTCCTCCTTTTCATAAAATTAGCATTCATCTTCTATGATTAACTTGTTGGCCAAAACGTGTGTCATAAACTTTTCTTAAACACTTTTTGCAATAATCTAAAAGTCTATGGGGAAAATTAATGGGCTTTTTGTAAGGGAACCACATTCCGCTAACTTCCGGGATGTCTCTGCGGTTGCATTGACGTCACTTTTCCACGTGACCACGCCGGAACTCGCCCTTTTTTTATTCAACAGTTTTAAAGGACTTACAAAATTGTATTATGTTCCCATTTGTGACAATAGAAAAAATACTTGCACAACAACAACAACAACAGAAAGAAAGGAAAAAAAAGAAGAAACGCAGGGGGGAATTATAAAAGGTTTAAACATTGAAAGCAGTTTTTGACCTTTGAAAGATTTTTTGTTTTTTATGCCCAACAAAGACAAAACGTAAGAATTATAATCGCCCAGAAATACTGATAAGAGGGGCTTCTTTCTGGGGAATTTGCATTTGTGGATAAAGAATTTGCCAAATAAAATAAAAAGATTTATAATATACTCAATAGGCCTACAATGTTTTGAATTGTGATAAAAGAAAATAATATTAAAAGTGTTGATGCATATTTTAAGTTTTTTTCTGAGAGATAGGTACATAAATCATTCCAAAAGGCTTTAACACAAATACACTCACAAAAAAGATTTACAATTGTCTCTTCCATATCACAAAAGGTAAAAAAAATTTCAAAGCTTTGCATATGAGAAAGGTAACATCTGATCCCATTGTAAATGTTTAATGTAAATGAATCATGCGCGTAATTTGCACAGGGGTTTAAAATCCAGCTAATATGACCCCCCCCCAATATCATCACATCATTCAAATTAAAACAAATTTGAAAAATTACGAATGAACACTTTTGTTCGTTTTCTTTATTAATTTCATTTGCCAGCAAGAAAGATAGTATTATATTTTAAATAATCTGTAATGTACCCCCCCCCCCCCGCACCGACAAGGTGGTATTACCCAACCCGCTTTCTCTCCCAAGTTTGTTCACTGTTTTGTGCGTGCGCAGTGGCTGGGATGAATGGTTGGAGAAAGCTGACGGTGCATGATGAAAAGGATAAATTTGTTAGCTATATTAGGATCTGAAGTTGAAACTCTGATCAGAATACTCCTTCGTACCAGTCTCCTCCTCTGAGGCAGATGATCTTTAGTGCTCTAAGTTAGACGATTAAGGACTTGGTAGTAGGCTACAAAGCACAACGTTTTACGTCTTTCCTGACTTCTGGCGCAAACACACGGTGAAAAGCGCTATTTTTAGCCTTTCATTGATAAAAACTAATCTTCAACTTCAACTTTATTTATATAGCACATTTCTTAACAGCCACATGGCTGACCAAAGTGCTTTACAGTGCATCTGACACATACACACATAGACACAGTAATAAGAATAATAGCAGCAAGGATAAAAAATAAAAGTAGATAGACTGTTAAAAAACACGGACAGAAAAATATAATAAAATACACAATTAAAAAAAAAAAGAAATAATAGACCATAAAATGAACAAACATGAACCCCTGGGTAATCATAAAAAAGCTAGAGAGAAAAGATGGGTCTTTAACCGGGACTTGAAACTAGAGACGGTGGGAGCCATCCTAATTTCTAAAGGCAGAGAGTTCCATAAGCGCGGGCCAGCCACAGAAAAGGCACGCTCTCCTCTGCGCTTTAGCCGTACACGAGGGACCACTAGCATAGCCTGGTCAGAAGAACGAAGATGTCTACTAGGGGTGTAGAGATGAAGAAGTTCAGATAAATATAGAGGAGCAGTATTATGAAGAGACTTATAGACAAAAAGTAGAATCTTTAAATCAATTCTTTGAGAGATCGGCAGCCAGTGTAAAGATTTGAGAATTGGAGTGATGTGTTCATATTTACGAGAACTAGACAGAAATCTGGCAGCAGCATTTTGAACGTCTGATCTCCGTATTTTCGTTTTGAAAGCGTGTGAAAGTTGCGCGATCCTATTTCATCAATTGCGCTGAAAATTCAGAGAAAGCTCTAACATATACACGTAAAAACACGGTGCAGCATGTTTACTTGATAAACAAGCAGTGGACTCCGACATATAAGTTTGCGTCCATATAAACTCATCATTACTCCCGCTCGCGTTTGAATGACAGCAGAGAGACTCGCCAACCCGTCTCGCCAGACCACCCCCTCAAAGTACTCAGGACAGAAGTGGTCGAAAGTGGACAAAAGAGACAGATTTAAATACCAGGTGTACAGTAAACGTGATTTGTCTCTCTCGTCCACTTGTGATCCGATCGATGAAAACACATCTTAATACCAAGTGTAAACAGCTCCCAGTTTACGCACAACTATGACACAGCAGAGGCTGAACCATGTTGCAGTGTGTCACATACATCAGGACAAATTGGACCTCTTAAAGGGACACACCCATTTGCATTAAGCTTTGTATAGTTAGAAACTCAGTCATGTTTTTGAATGGAATATGGAATTCAGTGTTGCACTTCCTTCTTTCCTTCTTTTAAAAATCATTATTTTGCATTTATTTTACACTGAGACGTGGTCTTTTATCTGAATGGTATGTGTGTTAAGTTGCAGCCAAATATGTTGTAACATACCTAAAATGTGATTTACAGATAGGCCTTCTTTTGTATTTACATGCTTTTTAGATTTTGTTAGTGGATGGTGAGTTTTTGTGATGCCCACCAATATGTGAAATCTGTTCTGAATAAAGGTGCAAGCTGCACTCCAGTGTGCCACCCTGTATTGTGTAATGTATTGAGAGTTGAATTGTTCATAATACATTTGCTGCATGTAGGTGCCAATACAGTGATGGAATTGATTAATCTTTAAGTTCTTGTTTCTTTTTTGATAAAATATTGAACACACAAAAAATGTGGAAACTGCCACTGCTGGCTAGTGCTTAAACACTTAATTTGTGTCATTATGGCATAAATAGTCAAGTGAACAGCTGCATTTACGTTAGTCTAAATCAGTTAAAGTATCACAATGTATTTATAATACAGGAACGGCAAATTAGCATGTTACCTTTTACACAAGAAATTATTCAATAAATAAATAAATATGCCGTGAGTTTAACCACCCCAATGGTAGACCCAAAGTTATGCCCTTGAAATGAATGACAGCATATTATCTGATCACAATGCAAAGGTTTAATATAACTGAATAGCAGGTAGCATCTGATCACATTTTAAAGGTTTAATTAAACTGCATGACAGGATATCATCTGATCACATTGAAAAAGTTTTATGTAAATGCATGTAAGCTAGATAGGCCACCCACCTGTCAGCTAGGCCCACCCACCTGCCTATCCAGTAAGGCCTATTAGTTATCCTAATGAGTAAATTATGTTGCAATTATCACTAGGGGAGCAATTGGGTTAAGGTGCCTTACTCAAGGGCACGTCAGTCACAAGCGGCCGGCCGTGAGACTCGAAACGGCAACTTTCAGGTTACAAACCTGACTCACTACCTCGTAATATCTCGGGGTAACATAATTAAACTTTGAGCCATTATGCAGGCTGAACTGCGGCAGAATTTTATCCATCACGTCTCGAGTGCATGCACTTACTGCCAGGCCGTTACATCGTCATCTACTGATAAAAAACAAAACAGCAACCGAGGTCCGATAGATAAATGTTTACAGGCATTATTGTTATTCAAAATATATTTAATAAATGGGTAATATACATAGAGGAGATAAATATGGTGAGATTTAACGTGATAGCGCTGTGGGTCCGTGACCGGCAGTGGAATATACCCCAACCCACGGCGATAATGGTACATTCCAGCCGCAAACGCAAACACGGAAAATTAAAATAAGTCTCATGAAGTACTCATGAAAATTGAAAAATGAAAGTTTGAAACCAATTTTTCATTTGATTCTGTAAGGCAGACGCAGAAACACCGGGATCACTAAAACAAACCAATCTGGCAAACAAATCCAAGAGGTAAGGCAAATGGGTAAACAGAGACAGGCAGACAGGTCAATAACAATAGGCAGTCCAATCCAAGCAAACAATATCAAGGGGTAATCCAGAGGCAGCAAACAGATAAACAGGCAGTAGGTCATAAACAGGCAGTCAGAATAACGCTCAGAATAACGCTCAGAATTTATCTCCTGTTTGTTCCAAATAAATTATTTTTAAAGTACAAACCTTTTCTTGCATATTTGTAAATTATTCTTTGAGATTACACTGACCATGTAGGCTATCCACACATTTACAACAATTAAAAGCTTGCTATTTTTACTTCCTGAAGGAAAACTTTTAAAGGTTTAAATGAAGAGTTTCGTTGCAAAATGAGAAAACTCAGTTTTTAACATTTTTGTCAAATTATTATTATGTTATCATGTTATTATTTTGTTTTATGGTGTTACTAGCTGTATTTTTTAAGTTATGAAGGTTTGAATCAAAACAAGCCAACTGCAGTTGAATTGATATTAATTGGAATGCACAACCAAACAACAAGATTTTCTGAAAAATTAAAAAAACGGAGTTATCTCGTTTTGCAACGAAACTCTTCAAATACCAACAAATTAGGCTACTATTTAAAGTATTTTTAAAGTACAAAGCCTTTTTTGCATATTTGTAAAATATTCTTTAAGATTACACTGATCATCTGGGCTATCAATACATTTACAGCAATTAAATGTTAGGACTTCAGTGTGATCAGCTGCACTTTCTTTTTGTGTACCTTTTGTCTCTCACGTGGGCACTCCTTGTCTCCTCCCTTCTCATTATCCCTGATTGTTTTCTACAGCTGTTGCGTGTTTGTCTCTCTCTATATTAGGTTCAGGTGTGCTGTGTTCTGTGCCCGTTCGTTTTGTTCTTCCGGAAGATCGCTGCCATGTCGTGTCTGACTTATGTTGGTCTTTGATCCTGTTATTGGTTTATGTACTCACTATGTTTGCCTCCAGGACTCGGTTGAGGATTATGCTCTCTCGGTTCCTGCTCTCTCTCTCCTGAAAGTTCTGGATCTCTGTTTTCCTCTCTCTGTGGATATTACCCGTTGGGACATATCGGATTACCCAGGTAGCAAACAGACGTTGGCCCAACGTTTGTTGTTGTGTTGGGCCAACGTTGGGTGCTGACGTTGGCCCAACGTAATTTTGTCCGTTGGGCCAACCATGTTATTGGACGGCCAGCAGACCTTCTGCCAACCTAAAAAATACCTTACCAACCTTCTGCCAACTTAAAAACCACTAAAACAATGTTGGGCCAACGTTGGGCCAACCATGTCATTGGACAGCCAGCTCCCAGCTAACAAAAAAAGGTCCCCAGGGGACGTTCGCCTAAAGTCCTCAGCACGTCATTTTATTTCCCTGCTAACCAATGAAAACATGAAACAGACACGAGAAACATTGTATACCACAAAGTACTTTTATTTTAATCCAACAGTTGTAATTATGCTGTGCTCCATGTTTGTGTGTGCGTGCACGACCTTCCATGCACGTGCCCGATCTCCCGTGGGGGTCAGTCAAACTCGCTTCAGCTGCGTGTGTGTCTCTTGGTGTGTGTCTCTGCGATGTCATTTCTTTCCACTGTCTTCTAAACATAAAACAACGAAATGAACACATTCAGAAGTTAACTTATTATTTTTGGATATGTTTAAAATGTCTTGCAAAAAATCCCTAGCAAACTTTTTAAAGATAAGGGAGACAGAATTCTGTGCTTAAAATAGAAAGCATGCACAACTCTCTTTTACCTAATATTTTATGTTTATGGTATTATTGTTGGTGTGACAGTTCACAGCAGGCTAGAAAACCAGCTGACCCACCAGCTTAAACCAGCTTGACTAAGCTGGTTGGTTGGTCTTAGCTGGTTCAAGATGGTCCTCCCACCCTGACCAGCTAAGACCAGCTACAAAGTGAACATACACACCTTAGAGAGAGCATAGGTCACACAGAGTACAAAAATATTTTACTATTACGTAAAATAATGTAAGTTGTCTTATATATTGATCTTTGATATTATTGTAGGTTTTGTTGTGGGTTCAGGGCATCTTGAAGTATACTATGAATAAGTGACAGATAGATCTATGGTTCTATTCCAAAGAATCCAACATTTATCTTGTTTTAAAAATAGACCATTAACTATTAACTTATTGTTATTTACAACATATTTACTTTCAAATATATATACAAAAACATTTGGGATTCACACAGACTCACTATTATTCATTATTAGTTGCAAGTATGAAACTGAGCTGCTGAAATTCTCCCTGTGTAGCTGTAGCATCCTCCAAGCTGCCTTCCCTTTGAAGACAGATAACAAATCTACAAAAAAAACAATCCATAAATATAGCTGCAAGCAGCAATTGCGGGGCCAAGCACCTTCAGCGCAATGAGCACCCAAAGCACAACATACACCACATGACGCAGCAAATGCGCAAAGCGCAGAAAGCGTGCAATACAGAGCCCGAAGCAAAGCAAATGCAGAGCAGAACCACTGCAGTGCGGAACGACAACAGTATAGATGGCAAAAATATAACACGTGTGGAAAACTAGACAGGTCGAGAAGAACGTTTTAAAGTGAACACAAAAGGAAATCTCAATAAGTGATATAAGAGCTGGGATTCGAACCCATGACCTCAGGTTCCCAAAGCATGGCACTTACTGCATGCACCACTGAGTAAAGGATAAAACCACTGAGTTGGTGTGTCCAAGCTATAGAATAGAGATTTAGAGCTATAAACATTGATATCCAGCAATTACCAAAAGTGCCAAAAATGACAACAGAGAGCACAAATAACTGAAATACAATGTATAGTGTGAAAATCACAAAACTTAAGAGAGAAAAAAAGTTAAGACAAAATATCATTGCACATGGGATTTGAACCCATGACCTCAGGTTCCCAAAGCATGGCACTTACCAAATGCGCCACTGAGTAAACGTTTTAACCACTGAGTTGGTGTGTCCAAGCTATAGAAACGAGCTTTAGAGCTATAAACAATGATATCCAGCAATTACCAAAAGTGCAGAAATGACAACAGAGAGCACAAATAACTGAAATACAATGTATAGTATGAAAATCACAAAACTTAAGTGAGAAAAAAGTTAAGACAAAAATCACTGCGCTTGGGATTCGAACCCATGACCTCAGAATCTCATGGCATGTGATTACTAGATGCGCAACTCAGTTAACATGCTCAAGGGGCAGCAAAAAAACAGCTTAGGTGGAGTTTTACTGTAAGGAATTAAAAACAATAAGCATGAGGAGAGCAATCACGTGAACTAAGTATAATTTTCATAGATCAAGCGGATCAGCAGTTATAACCATTTGAACATTGAATTTTTGAGCTGATGGTGGCGCTATAGAGTTAGTGCTAGAGACCCCATTTTTGGTCATTTGACTTTTCAGGACCACCTCTACAACTGTGCCAAATTTCATCATTTTCCTATGTATGGTTCATAGGGCTGCCATAGACTCCCATTGGGGAAATATAATAAGACAATAACAATAGGTGTCTCAGCTTGACCCCTAATAAACAAGAATAAAAAGTCAGCAGTGACTAGTAATGTTGTTATCCCAGGTCAAAAAGACGTAGTATTTAATGTATTAAAAATGTACTTAAAATCCAAATAGTATGTTTATAATACATTTGTATTTCCAACATACTTATTTGAAGTGTATAAAAAATACGTTAAATTGCATTTAAACATATTTTTTAAAAGTATACTAGAAGTACACTGGTAATAAATATATACTTAATTACATTTTTAAGAAATATGCTAAACTTAAGAATATTTTTTATGTATTTATATTAAGTGTACTAGAAGTACATTGGTAATAAATATATACTTAATTACACTTTTAAGAAATATGCTATATTTTTAATGTATTTATATGAAGTGTACTAGAAGTACATTGGTAATAAATATATACTTAATTACATTTTAAAGAAATATGCTAAACTTAAGAATATTTTTAATGTATTTGTATTAAGTGTACTAGAAGTACATTGGTAATAAATATATGCTTTATTACATTTTTAAGAAATATGCTAAACTTAAGAATATTTTTAATGTATTTATATTAAGTGTACTAGAAGTACATTGGTAATAAATATATGCATAATTACACTTTTAAGAAATATGCTAAACACAAATGTACTTCTAGTGAAGTTTTAGTATATTTGGATAAAACATACTTTTTTCAAAACATGATTCATTAATTGTAATAAGCTAACATTGAACTTTCCTCAAGCATTTCAACATTATATCATTCCGATTGCATTCAAAGATTTGCTTAAAATCTTATGTTTGCTAGTGTTTATTTTCAAACAACACACGTGACACACGTGACTAAACCTGATTGGTTGTTGTCATAGTAACACGTCACGGTGCTATTTGAAACTTGTTCAGTTCAGTTGAGGTGCATGCGGTTGCTTGCATTAAACATATAAACTGTTAAATTAGATGGCGACTCTGCATTAAACGTATTTATTTAATTAATCGGCGATCATATTTCACCAGAGGACTAAGATAAAACAACTCGATTTAAAATGTGAGCAGTTTTAGTGGATCTGACGTTGAGGGAAAAAGTATTCGCTTTTTGTTTGGAGATGAACGAGACAACACGAGGGTAAGTGATGACAGATTTTCACATTTCTTTATTTAGTTAACTATTAAATAAGTAAAACATTACATTACATTTAACCCAGCTTCTATATGTAACGTTATGTCTGTGTTGCGTGTGGTAATTGAAACATCTTTATTTTCTGACTAACGTTAGGCATTTCAGAAATCATTAAAACCTTTCATTTTTTTAGCACAGCGACATAAATATGACCAACCAGATCCCAAGTAGACAGGAACAAATGAAGATATAGCGCATAGAAAGACTTATTCTTGGTGGTAAGTTTGTTGTTGCTATTTCTTTTCACGTTTAAGTTTTTCTAATGTTTCTCTTGCAACGCTAACGTTAGTTTAAAATGAATGTTTGAGCTGTCTTACCTGAAAATACCATGATATGACCATATGGTTATTATAACTCCAGTAATGTTCAATGGCTAATGTTTATATCAGTTCAATCTTGACAACCTTATTGTCTTTTTGTATATTTTTAAATGTATTTCTAATTACATATGGACACAAAAATGACATTGTAAGAAGGGATACTTTTATGAGAGATTGTAAAACTGCCGAGGCTGGGTTTGATTATATTATATTGTCTTAATATATTGTACTCGGGGTAAGTAAATCTTAAAACGAAAACAATTAATTAATCATCATTTACCTGCCTGTTGTTTTTCAGATCAACTGCTATTGACATTTTTGAATCGGGGCAAATGTGGAGTGAAGAAAAACGTTTGCAACACATCCATTCCAGGTGGCTAATTTCTGTCCTTTTGAATTATTCTTGTAAAAACCTTTTTTTTTATTGTAACGCTGTAAGGGACTTGGCCTAGTCATCCTTTGTTTGTTTAACATTTAAGCTAAACAATAGCGGGGTTGGCGACTTTTCACCTATAAAACAGAATCTTGCTGATTTGTACTAGATAAAACCAACACAACAGTACATATGCATAGATTAGGAGAGACGCAAGAGAGTGGCAACACTGTTGTCGGAGCTCCGTCGAGATCATCATCTAAATCCTATTTTTCTACTATCTTGTTCCTATCTATATAATATAACTCACTAGTTCATCTTAGGAATACCTTACCGTGACGATTATTCAACAGTATCAATAACTGAAACGATTTATCGCTGGTAAACACCCAGTATTAGCATATAGCCCGCTAGCGTAAACAAACGGGGAAACGCTGCTCTGTGCATTGGAGCTCCGTCGAGTTCATCATCTAAATCCTATTTTCTTACTCGTTCCTATCTATATAATATAACGTACACGTTTATCTTAGGAATACTTTACCGTGACGATTATTAAACAGTATTAATAAGTAAAACGATCTATCACTAGTTAACACCCAGTGTTAGCATATAGCCCGCTAGCACTTGCTCACTGTCTGTTTATTGTAAATCTGCCTTCCTTTTCGATCTAATGGCGGACTCATCCGATGTATGTTTTTCAGACCTTTCCTCACCAGAGCAGGAAGCTGTGGAGGAGTTGTTGCCCGGCATTTGCACCAGTCGGTACAGCGTGCCCAACATCACCCTGGCTCCAGGCACCCGGAGACGACCGAGGCATGCAACGAGCGAGCACCCATCTCGATGCAGCTTCACGGACTGCGTTCGGGCGAACGAAGACGCTATCGCCCAGCATGAAAATGATAAGACTCTGCTTGTCATTGTAACCTGCACTACTTGCCACATGTACAGTTTAGCTTCTTCCGTCAGCACAGAGGGGTTTACATGTGTTAAGTGTATTGAAGTAGTAAGGCTGACGGAGAAGGTTGCAGAACTAGAACCGCACATCCGAACGCTCGTTGAGGACAGTAAAACCGCTAATGTTAATGTTTCAAACACTGTTTCGGGTGCGCCTACGGTAACGCGTAGTACACATAGCTCGGTTCCGGCAACTGAGTTAACACGGCCGACTAACTGGGTGACTATCAGGCGGCGTAGTCATATTCGATGCCCATCAAAGTCCCCCCTAGTAATTTCTAACAGATTCGACATCCTAAGCAATACACCGGCTGAGACATCTGTTAAAGGTGCCCTTGTTATTGGAGACTCGATACTTAAGAACGTGAACATTGAGGCACCAGCCACCATAGTTGACTGTATACCGGGAGCCAGATCGTCAGACATTAGATCCAAACTTAAAGTGCTGGCTAATGCTAAGCGTAAGTTTTCAAAAATTGTTATTCATGCCGGCGCAAATGACACCAGACTCCGCCAGTCGGAGATCACCAAAGATACTATTAAAGAGGTGTGTGAAATTGCAAAAACAATGTCAGATCATGTAATATGCTCTGGTCCCCTCCCCGCCTACCGGGGTGATGAAACTTATAGCAGATTAGTGTCTCTTCACCACTGGATGTCAAAATGGTGCCCTCAGCATAACGTAGGGTTTATAGACAATTGGAAGCACTTCAGGGGGAGACCTGACCTGCTAAAGAGAGATGGCCTTCATCCGTCATCGGAAGAAAGTGCTATACTCTCTAGAAATCTGACCAATACTCTTAATTCTAATACAGTCTGACTACCCAGGGCCCAGGTCAGGAAACAGATAGATCGTCCTACCCGTCCATCTGTTAACTGCTCTGACATGTCAAGATCACATATATCCCAGAACTTAGAGTCTATCTTACCAGAGTATCAACACATTTCAACTGTGTGCGTTCCTCGAACAAACGAATACAGAGCACCGTTTACCTCGTCTCGTACAAATCTTACTAACATAAAATTAGAAAACAATACGTTTACAGATGAACCTCGAATGTTAAAATTCGGCCTTCTTAACATTAGATCGCTTACCAATAAAGAACCCATTGTCAATGAAATAATTCCTGACCAAAACTTAGATGCACTCTCTTTAACAGAAACCTGGCTTAAAGCAGACCATTACGTTAGTTTAAACGAATCCACCCCACAAGACTACTATTACAAACATGAACCGCGATTAAAGGGGAGAGGGGGTGGTGTAGCTACAATATACTACAACATTTTTAAAGTTAACCAAAAATCTGAACTAAAATTTAATTCATTTGAAATAATGCTATTAAATATGGAAATAACTGATCGTAACCATAAACAGCTCTCTTTTGTCCTTGCTACAATCTATAGACCTCCGGGCCATCATGCAGATTTTCTTAAAGAAATATCAAATTTCCTGTCTGACCTCGTAGTCACTGTAGATAAAGCTCTTATCGTTGGTGACTTTAATATACACGTTGATAACCCAACAGATACATTAGGATTAGCGTTTATAGATATTCTAAATTCTCTCGATATTAGACAAAACGTGACAGGGCCCACGCATACTCGTAGGCACACATTAGACTTAATTCTGTCACTCGGGCTCAATATTAATGAAATCAAGATATCACCTCAGAGCGATGCAGTTTCAGACCATTGCCTTGTCTCATACACGGTACTTCTAGATAGGATCACTCGATCCACAATATGCTACCGACTAGCCAGAACAATAATTTCCACCACTAAAGATAACTTTATTAGCACTTTTCCAGACCTGTCCCAAATGAAACATGTATCAGATAATCCTGAAGATCTAGATATTGTAATAGAAAACCTGAACAGTATTTGTTCGAACACATTGGATGCCGTAGCTACAATTCGAAAAAAGAGAATCAAAGAAAAAACGCCAGCTCCATGGTACGACCATCATACCGCAGCCCTTAAAAAGGCTGCTAGAAAAATGGAAAGAAATTATAGAAGCACAAAGTTAGCGGTATGGCATGCAGCATGGAAAGAGAGTGTTCAACACTACAGACAGGCTATAAAAATTGCCAGATCTACATATCTCAGTAATCTTATTAAAGAAAATCATAATAACCCTCGCTTCCTCTTTAGCACAGTTGTATTACTGACTAGAAATAAAGAACAAACAGAACCCACTAATAAACTCCCACACAATAGTAACGACTTCATGAACTTCTTTACTAAGAAAATTATGATTATTAGGGAAAACATTGTAGGTACCCAAGCAGCCACCACTCTACCCAGTAATATATTTAACGCTAGCTTACCATACGAACATCTTGAGTCATTTAAACCTACTACAATAGAAGAGCTATCTAAATTAGTAGGGTCATCCAAATCATCGTCCTGTATATTGGACCCTGTTCCAACAAAATTACTCAAAGAGGTATTCCCTGTAGTGTCTAACCCAGTACTAAATATCTTTAACTCATCGCTAGAATTAGGCTACGTTCCAACAGCTTTCAAACTAGCAGTTATTAGACCGCTCATTAAAAAACCAAACCTTGACCAGGGAGATCTAAATAACTTTAGACCAATCTCAAATCTCCCTTTTCTATACAAAATATTAGAAAAAGTAGTGGCAAGCCAGCTACGTACATTCTTAGCAAATAATAGTACGTATGAAAAGTTCCAATCAGGATTCAGGCCCCACCATAGCACAGAGACAGCGCTGCTTAGAGTTACAAATGACCTTCTCCTAACATCTGATCGTGGCGAAATATCACTCCTTTTATTATTAGACCTTAGTGCAGCCTTTGACACAATAGATCACACAATCTTACTTCATAGGCTAGAAAACTATGTTGGCATCAGTGGTGAAGCGCTAGCCTGGTTCAGATCGTATCTAACCAATCGATATCACTTTGTTTATGTAAATGAGGAGGAGTCACATCACTCCCTGGTTAAATATGGCGTACCGCAGGGATCAGTTTTAGGTCCTATCCTGTTCTCGTTATGGAAATCATCAATCATAATACCTGTCCCTAAAACAAATAATCCAAGGGAAATGAAAGAATTCAGACCAGTGGCATTAACATCACTAGTGATGAAAACTTTCGAAAGAATATTGAAAGATGAAATTGTCTCCCTAATTGATGGAAAATTAGATCCTCTACAATTTGCCTATCAAGCGGGGAAAGGTGTGGAGGATTCTAAGATTTTTATTTTAGATAAATTATATAAGCACCTCGAAAAACCTAAATCGCATGCAAGACTTTTATTTGCTGATTTCTCTTCAGTGTTTAACAAGATGCAGCCTCATATCCTAATTGAGCGATTGGCCTCTCATTTTAATCTACCTGATCAGATTTTATTGTTGCTCTTAAATTTTTTAACAGACAGATTACAGCAGGTCTTTGTGAATGGCCATATGTCCAGTATTCTCACTTCAAACACAGGGTCTCCACAAGGCTGTGTCCTTTCTCCTTTGCTTTTTATTATGTACACTGATAGCTGCAGGACTTCCCAACTGGGCAGCTATCTTGTGAAATTCTCTGATGATACTGCTCTACTGTCACTTCTTCAGGGGGCTCAATCGGGCCATGGAAGTGCTTTATCCCAATTTGTGAACTGGTGTGATGACAATTTTTTAGACCTTAATGTTACAAAAACTAAAGAGTTAATTATCGATTTTAGAAAGAATCAGTCTAATCCAGAAGCCAGCATTATTCATGGAGAAAATGTAGAAATTGTAGAGACGTACAAGTACCTAGGAACTATGTTTGATTCTAATCTTAGGTTTGATAAAAACACAGAGTCAATCATTAAGCGAGGACAACAGAGAATCCATTTGATGCGGAAGCTAAATTCTTTTAATGTGTCGCAAAGGATTCTATGTAATTTTTATCATTCATTTATTGAAAGCCTTTTAACATTTTCCTTCACCTGCTGGTTTTATGGATTGTCGGTGCGGGACAAGAATAGGCTAAACAGTATTGTTAGAATCTGTTCCAAGATTATTGGTGTTCAGTTGACAGACTTGAGCACCCTTTGGGAAAAAAGGGTGCTCCAGAAGGCTAGACAGATCATGAGTTGTCCTGACCATGTTCTCAGTCAGGAATTTTGTCTAATGCCATCAGGACGACGCTACCTTGCTCCCCCAAGGAAAACTAACAGATACGCACGTTCTTTTATTCCTTCTGCTATTACATTTTTAAATGCTGATTCCTATTTATTATTATTCCTGTATATATGGATGGAAATGTATAGATATACTGTGGACAGCGGCAACTATAGGTGCCAGCCATCCTATACCTTGCATTATTATTTATTAGTATTTATTGTTTCATATTGTCTATTTATTATTATGATCGTGAGCATTGGTTGCTGCTTAGTCAGTACTGTGGCTGGTGTACTTGTTGCTTGCTTGTGTGTAGGCTCAAATTAAGTGTTGTGTTGTCTTGTCTTGTTGATACGACTGGTAGACTAGAAATTGAATTGCCCTTCGGGGATAAATAAAGTTGTTTGAAGTTGAAGTTGAAGTTATATATGTTACCTCTGGGAGATATTATAAGGAATCATAACATACAGTTTCACTGCTACGCAGATGACACACAGCTTTACATCTCCTCACATCCTAGCGAAACACACAATTTTTCTAAGCTATCAGACTACATCAGCGATATAAGTGACTGGATGGCACATAACTTTCTTATGCTAAACTCCAATAAGACAGAGATACTTGTTATCGAACCGAATCGCTACAAATATAATATGACCAGTGGTTTAATTGGGCCGGAGCTCACCGGAGCGCAGCTCCGCCTCCTCAGGTCCACAACACACCCTGCCGGAGCTTAGCTCCGTCTCCTTCAGCAACAGGGTTAAATTGGGCCGGGCCAAATATTTGTAATGACATTCGGGTCGCGGTCGGTCGGGTTGTTTGAAATGAAAATGCCATTTAAACCTTTGTAATTTTGGACGGGATTAGTTTTACAGGGGGACCTCTGAGAAAATCATGCTTCTCAGAGGTCCACTGTGATTTTAATCCCGTCCGAATCGGTCATGTCTGTGTTTTTCCTTGCAACCTCTGTAAAAATTCCAGAGCAATTTACTTGTTGTTTTTTTCGCCAAACTTAGAGGTCTTTTGATAAATGTAATCCCACCCGGATGCAAATATCTGTGTCTGCTCGCAATATCTTTTGAAAAAGCGGTTCTTTTGGTGTTTTGGCCAACGCAATCTGCCGTATAGGTCTTGAGTCCCATTCATTCAGATGTTTTTTTCCATTTGGCGGAATAAAATAATTAAATCAAGACGAGCTGAATATCATCCACTGTTAAGACTAAACACTAGGGATGCACCGAATATTCGGCCACCGAAAATTTTCGGCCGAAAATAGCCCAAAAGAGCATTTTCGGCTTTCGGCCGAAAGACTTTTATCACCGAAACAATACGGCCGAAATGTTTTGATGACGCAAACAGAAAGCGCGCCCTGCACGTGCTTGTCTGAAGCAACATGTATGCGGCGTGGATGTATGCGGCGTGTTTTGGCCAACGCAATCTGCCGTATAGGTCTTGAGTCCCATTCATTCAGATGTTTTTTTCCATTTGGCGGAATAAAATAATTAAATCAAGACGAGCTGAATATCATCCACTGTTAAGACTAAACACTAGGGATGCACCGAATATTCGGCCACCGAAAATTTTCGGCCGAAAATAGCCCAAAAGAGCATTTTCGGCCGAAAGACTTTTATCACCGAAACAATACGGCCGAAATGTTTTGATGACGCAAACAGAAAGCGCGCCCTGCACGTGCTTGTCTGAAGCAACATGTATGCGGCGTGGATGTATTTAACCACAAAAAGGCGCTAAAGTACGCACAGAGGCACATGCTGTTTTGTCCAGTCCAGACGTGATCATCACAGTAAGTACGCCGTTCAAAGATCAGAACTCTTGATGTGTAAACTTTAGAGAGAGTCGCGCAAATGTGTCTCATACTGTATAGTCCATTAACATACATGTGCTGAATAAAGCAATGACAAACAACGTAACGTTTTTATGCTGCGCTGTTTGGGATTCGCCTTCGTTCTCTGTGTGCGCGCGCGTTTAAGTGCCCTCAATAGTGCACACACGAGTGAGACGCAAACAAGCGAACGTAAAATCTTTCTGTTATTGACAGGGCACATATAAACAAAATTATCTCCAAAGTATTCTTTTTCTAATAAAAACATTTGTTTATGTCTTAAGTGTATGTATAGATTACAGTCATAAACCAGTCTCTGCTTATTTAAAGAGACATCTCAATTACTTAAGTCTAACAAAGAGACAAATAGCTCTAAAAATAATAATATATTTAATTGATACATTAAAGACAGTGTTATGACTCATTTAATTCGATTTCTGTACCTAATGCTAATGTTAGCCCTTATTAATGTGCAGCTTAATTTGTTCTTTTTTATAAATGTTTGTAATTTCTTTATTTGTTATTAGATTTTCCCCACCCCCTTTTTGCTGATCTGAAAAATAATCCGATCCGTGCCTCAAAAACTGTAATGTGATCTGAACCGTGAGTTCTGTGATCTGTCACACACCCCTAGTAAAGGTAGTACACAGTGATAGCCATAAATGCATTTGTACTAATAATTGGCATAATAATTTATTTCGGTGTTTCGGTTTCGGTTTTTCGGCCTTGGTTTCCTCATTTTCGGTTTTCGGTTTCGGCCAAGAATTTTCATTTCGGTGCATCCCTACTAAACACTGTAATAAAAGTAACGTTATAAGGTCTAAACTCAATCTTTTTTTGTTTCAATCTGGAATGGTAATGTTAATTAATAAAGATAATAAATTGTTACTAAATTATTTATATTATGATTTGTATAATTTATTTTGATTTGATAAAATTAAATTAATAAATTACATGTTCTGTAGGCTAATAAATTTACATTTAAAGCAAAATATCAAACATTAGGCTGCAAACACGCATATCCAGAGCACGCGATCTTCTGCAACGCCAAAACGCATGAAACAGACGCTCCTATCTCAGGAATAGCATATCGGCCGAATCGGCCAAAATCACAGACGTCTTTTTTGTGGTCCAAGTTGCGGGTTGTTTAAACATTGACCCGCGCATCACTGGTACGCAGCCCCGCGTCTCACTCAGATCCTCAAGAATGCGCATTCTCACATGATGACATTAGACATTGTAGAGATGAGAGATAGAGAGGTAAGAGTGGTGCACACGTCGAGAAAACTTAATAGAAGTCTAGAAACAAATGATTAAAGTATGTATAGCCATATCACTCATCTCATTACAATATGTTAAAAGATAACACTGAACTTATTGTATAGTTTAATAAAATAATGTATTTTGATTATACAAATCAATTAGTACAACCTAACTATAGTGATTGTTTTACTAACTGCTGACCAGCTTATCTCTATGGCTAATTTATAAGACATATTGATGCTGATTCAGTATGTCGTTTTTCTTGTCTTTTGGGTTATCTTATAGCCTGGGTGCCAGCCGATCTTAGCCCCGCCCACAACATTTTGAGAAACGGGAAGATCGGTCTGGGGTTTCACCGTTGAGGAGCTACTATGCAAGTCCCAAAACTGGCCGACGAATCAAATTGTGAGGGCGGGCTTTATACGATGATGGACAGATGATCAACAGTAACGTATCAACCACGTCACCAAAGAGCGCGTGTGTTGAATCTGTTTACAACGAAAAGGCTGCCGCGGTAGAAATCAGATGTGTGGATTCTGACATTGAGTATGTTCTAAAAGATATCGACAGAGCATTGATTTTAAAAGAAGAACAGAGAAACGCGAGCAAGGCATTTGTTGATGTTTTTGCCATCCTTCCTACTGGATTCGGCAAAAGTTGTCGCACTTATGAAGGATCAAGTTAAAGAAGCAACTGAAATGGGTATCACGGCGATGCAACTCGGTGTGCACAACGAGATGAATATAATTAGCGGTCGTTGCCAGCTTCTTTTCGGAAGCCCGGAATCGTGGAGGCTCGGATATTTTTCAAGCAAACGTAATGGGTATCGTCGTGGATGAAGGTCAACTAATGTACAAATGGTAAGAGATAGTCTTACTGTATTACTTAATGTGATATAAATGAAATGTTGTAAACATAGTAGGTGTTGATGTACGTTCGCTAACTCAGACTTGTAGTGTGTGTCATTGTAACGAAATAACTAGCAGTTCGGTCAAGCTGCAAATACGTCATTTCAACATACGTCTCACACCCCGTTGCTCTGATTGGTCGTAGGTCTATCCAATTGAGTGCAGAGGCATTTTTCAGTTGAGACACACCTCATAATTATAGCTCAATGGAGCGGTATCAGACTCAAATTCTGACTAGAATTGAGTATGACAACGTCAGGTGTTGGACTTTAAGGCGTCCATTGCATGTTCATAATTTAGAGGAAAGGCAAAAGATACGAATATCTAAGTTCAAATATTTATTGATCAGATATGAAAAAGTTTAACAGCGCGCTGGATCTTCTCATGACCACATCTGGTAAGCGAAGACACACAGCCTCTTTTTTGACAATTATTTATATAATATGTGACGTCGATCTTTCTTCAGAAAATCTCCACCCACAAAGGCTGCTCTTCCTCGTGAATCTGACTCCCTCACCACACCCAATTTTAGCCTGTAGGCAAAAATGGACACACACAGACACGAAGAACAAACACAGGAGATTCTGTTTCTTCAAGGTTGAGCTGCCCTGCCCCCATTAAGTTATTCTATATGCAACCTTCATTTCATTGGTTAATACAAATTTATCAAAGACAACATCTTATATTTATTACATCAATTATTCAATGATTAATACTGATTAAGTAAGAAATACATTGCATATTTTATCCTGTGAATATTAAAGCATTAGTTAACCACATGGTTGCCTGTTTGCTTTTCTCCCTCAGGCCTCTCTCTTATCTTAACAATTTCCAGACGTACATTCCTCAGCATATACTGTTTCTCCCCCAACCGAAACCACACAGACAACTTTCTTGTATTCAGCACAGAAATCTTTGTTGTAACAATACACATTAATTAAGATTATAAACAGCACGATTAGTAAAACAAAATCAAATCCCACAATTCCCTCTCTTGACCTCTGAAAGAGGTCACACATGTTCCTCCTCATCATCCTCCAGGTTCTGTAGGCCTAATAGCGGCATGCTGTATGGGGGTGGATTTTCTTTTTTTCTCTATTGCAGACACTATCAGTCTGTTACACAGGGATCTCCATTGTTTATGCCAAATATTATGGTGATTATAATTGCAGTTATAACTCCTAGGGCCCACAGAACCTTCCAATTTCCATATAGCTTCATCTCTGTGGAAAAAATACACTTATGCCTATGGGCTAATACTCAAATAACAATCGTAAATTCAAAAAGGAAAAGAAAAATGAAATATGAAATTAATACTGTAGAATTGTATAAGAAACTTAAGAAATTCAAAGATCAAAATTCAAAGGTCAATATGGTATGTAGTTACCCAGGTTATAATGAATATATGGTAATTGTGATATTCAGGTCTCTAAACACTTCTGTCAGGATTTCCAGCACTTTGTGGAAATCCAATTTATCCAGGCCACACCCCAGCCGGGGAGTGGATACACTTGTTATGTTTTCTTTCTCACACCACTCTCTCATACATCTGAGGCTGTAGGTAAAATTCTCATATGTTGGTAAATCAGTACAATTTTGTTTTGTTATTAAATGAAAAATCAATCTGCCGTCGTCCTCTTGGGTAACTGCACATTCACCTGCGTGTTTGTTCTGTCTTACAACCTTTTGTGTACCGTACTTCGCTTTGAACTGTACGGCTATACCTGCTCCGTAGGCACAATCTGTGCTCACACAGTGTGCTAGGGGTTCTGTTACTGGGCTGGAAAAAATGTCACCTTTTTTATGCACAATTTTACAGAGTGTTTGTTGACTTTGTTGTTGGTGTTGTGTGAGTGTTACCACTGATGTTTCACTTCCTGTTTGTTCTCTCTGTATTTCAGCTGATTCACTTTCACTTTCAACACTCTCCCTCTCTTGGACCTGAGTCCTCAGGTCCACACCTGTGTCTGTTAGAAACCCAATCATCATTTGTAACAGCTGGGTCGTTCTCACAATTTCGTTGTGTGGTAGCCTGGCAAGAAAAATGTTTAATCAGAGCAGTTAGTTTGTAGAAATAAACATCATTAGTTAGTGGCAGGATAGGGTCCTTCACCAGGGCATTCCTCGGACCCGGAAACTGACGACCTGTAAGCAATTCAAAGGTTGTGAAACCAGAAATCCTGTTAACAGAAGAGCGAATAGACATTAATGCAATTGGTAATGCCTCAAGCCATGTTATTTTTGTCTGTGCACAGATTTTGTCAGGTCAAGTTGTAATGTCGAAGTCATGTTCAATATTTCAGCTTTGCTCTAACATTGGGGTGATAATCAGCCCCGAAACTATATTTCAATTCCATTGCGTGTTTGTCAGTTTGTCAGATCTAACTTTGTCTTGGGAAACCATGGTTGGGGATATAAGTGGTGTATTAGGCAGTTGACAACAGCCACTTCATTAGGTACCTTCACAGCCTGTAGTATGTGTCAGGCTTTGCTAGCATGTACTATAGGCCGGCCTTTCCTGGTTTCAAACCCACCTATCTGCCATATGGCAGTTCCATATATACTGCACCAATCACATATGCACAGTCACTATAAACAATCACCCTCTCTTCACCAGTGTAGTGCAAGGCTTTGATAACAGCTACCATTTCAGCTCTCTGTGCTGACTGCTTACCCTCCAATTTACCACTCACTCTAGTCACAAAATCACCCTCAACCTGTTCAACCACTGCAAAACCTGCCTTCAATGTGCCATCTGCTGCTCTGAAACAACAACCATCTGTAAACAGTATGATTACCGGTGGGGAAGTTGTCAGTGGTACCGCGAACAAACCATCTCTCAATTTGTTTGCTTTTTTCAGTCAATGGTATGCAATCGTGTGGCTCACCCTCAGTGATTAGATCTGCCATTTGAACACCTTCATGCACATATATGATGTCTGGGCTGGCAATTTCCTTAAATACAAAGTTTGTTACAATAATCAGTTATTTTTCTATTCTCACAGCTTTTCTTGTTTACCTTTTATAGTGTTCTATGGTGTTCTTTTTTTCTTTTTCAATTTATTTCTTTTATCTATTTTAATTTCCTTTCTGCCATAGCTGTTCTATGCCATATATATTTGCTTTTTAGCTCAGTACCATCAGTGTAGTTCTGACTTCCTCTGTAGATACCAAATTCAATTATGCATTTCTTCCTGTCAGATTAATAGGAGTCTGATTTGATTTCAGAACAGGTAGTCACACCTAACAACAAAGTTCTTGATCAGCCTTTAAATGTGTCTAGCTGATTTTCTCATAAAGATTGTCTGTGTCCCTATAGTAACAAGGTCTTTACTAATCATTGAACGGCTGTTTACTCTTTCCCCTTTTTCACTCAAAGGCTCGTATGAAGATGAAAAAGTTCAGTGTCCAGTGAAGTATTGTCCAGTTTCTCTTGCCTCCAAGAACATTATTATCTTTGTTAGTCTCTTTCTGGATTCCACTCAGTCTTTTTGGTGTTTCATCCTTGTAATTGTCTCTGGCCATATGCAGTGCCCCCTTCACTGCTTTAGTTCAATTATAGTCCCATTCAAATAGAATGTGTTCTCAGTCCAGTTTATGAGTTACTCCTCTCTTTGCAACTCCAACACTTTGATGTCGCACACAGTTTTTCATTGTCTGTTTCTTGCCACATTTTTATTCACTTTCTTGAGTGTCAAAGGATCAGAGCTTTCAGCCTTTCAAGGTTTAACTTAACCCATTGCAAAATATTGCCTTTCAATTTAAAATAAAATTTATCTTGTGACCACCTTCCATCATCAGATGAAGACTCCTCTTCATTTTGTTAAATCTTTTTGTCCTTTATACAATTTATCTGTGTCATTCACCTTTTAACAATTTTCTGTCCTTTCTCAATTGTTCATCTTTATTTCCACATTTAATAACTTGGTCTCTACTCTTTTCTGTAATTTGTTGTTTTTCTTTCAAAGCTTCGCCTCTGTCTTTCTGCTAGATTTTGCTTAATCCCATTTATGGTTTTAACAGACTCAATATATCACAGACACACTACATTTTCACACAAATAAAATCTACATCTACATTCAATTCACCGCTATTGATTTGAAAAACAGGCTGTTGCATTGGGGCTTTGGCTTTCTCATAAGGAGGAGGTGTGGGCAAATAGGGGTAGATCGATTTCACTGGGGGTGGAGCTGGAGGAGGAGCCGTAGGTGTCACACATGAGTCTGGCTGACTGTTTCCTTGTTTAACTTCCTGTTGCTTTGCAGCTGCACCACTGTAAACTTCCCCTTTTCTATTTGATTTAATAGCCTGCATGGCAGCAGCAACCAGAGCCAATCTTGTCCAAATTCTCAACTCTTTCTCTGAGTCTTTTACAGTTGGTCCCTTTCCAAACTATTAGCCTTTTTCCATGGCACATACACCGGTGAACACACATATGCATCACACTCTTTCTGAAATTCAACCATTCTTTATACAACTGTAAATACAATTCCTCTATATATAGAATGTCAAAATGAAATATACCCAAATACAACTGCAGAATCAAGTACACAATGGAATTTCCTGGGCCTTTAACCCAAAGGTTTCCACACCCTTAATTTAATACTGTACTCAATTAGATGATTTCTAGGACTTTCACCTAAAGGTTTCTCAACCCATAAATTTAATACTGTACTCAATTAGATGATTTCTAGGACTTTCACCTAAAGGTTTCTCAACCCATAAATTTAATACTGTACTCAATTAGATGATTCCTAGGACTTTCACCTAAAGGTTTCTCAACCCATAATTTTAATACTGTACTCAATTAGATGATTCCTAGGACTTTCACCTAAAGGTTTCTCAACCCATAATTTTAATACTGTACTCAATTAGATGATTCCTAGGACTTTCACCTAAAGGTTTCTCAACCCATAAATTTAATACTGTACTCAATTAGATTATTCCTAGGACTTTCACCTAAAGGTTTCTCAACCCTTAAATTTAATACTGTACTCAATTAGATGGTTCCTGGGCCCTCCACCCATTGGTTTCTCAACCCCCTACGGGCTTCAACCCGAGTTGGTATTTTATAACGCCTAATGCGTCAAAGGAATCCTCAACCTTTTATTTAACAACAAAATTCAATGATTTCAAAAACCTTTTCACTCTGATCAATTTACAAAAATGTAAATCTGTAATTCAGTTCGGATCTCCTTATCAACACAAGTAATTTGGTATATCCAAATAGCAGAATTCTATAAAACAGGCTTCTGCTTACCTTGTTTTAGTAGAGCGCTCTTTTTGTGTTGAAATGGAGCCCTCCCTTACTCTGGTTTCTTCAATGTGAAACCCTCCTTCCTCTCACTCTCTCCTTTCCCTCCACAAAACGTCGGCAGTCACCAATTGTTGGACTTTAAGGCGTCCATTGCATGTTCATAATTTAGAGGAAAGGCACAAGATACGAATATCTAAGTTCAAATATTTATTGATCAGATATGAAAAAGTTTAACAGCGCGCTGGATCTTCTCATGACCACATCTGGTAAGCGAAGACACACAGCCTCTTTTTTGACAATTATTTATATAATATGTGACGTCGATCTTTCTTCAGAAAATCTCCACCCACAAAGGCTGCTTTTCCTCGTGAATCTGACTCCCTCACCACACCCAATTTTAGCCTGTAGGCAAAAATGGACACACACAGACACGAAGAACAAACACAGGAGATTCTGTTTCTTCAAGGTTGAGCTGCCCTGCCCCCATTAAGTTATTCTATATGCAACCTTCATTTCATTGGTTAATACAAATTTATCAAAGACAACATCTTATATTTATTACATCAATTATTCAATGATTAATACTGATTAAGTAAGAAATACATTGCATATTTTATCCTGTGAATATTAAAGCATTAGTTTAATAACCACATGGTTGCCTGTTTGCTTTTCTCCCTCAGGCCTCTCTCTTATCTTAACAATTTCCAGACGTACATTCCTCAGCATATACTGTTTCTCCCCCAACCGAAACCACACAGACAACTTTCTTGTATTCAGCACAGAAATCTTTGTTGTAACAATACACATTAATTAAGATTATTAACAGCACGATTAGTAAAACAAAATCAAATCCCACACAGGCTAGTTATCTTATGCTTAGAATTAGTCAAGGAGGTTGAGTCTTATACCTTCTTTCAAAGTTTGATCAATTGTGCATAATACCATGTGCAACAAATGCATATAGGGTGTCAGACTCAAAGATTAGCATAATTTAAAGTTCAGGTTTTAAAGTTTGGATCAACCTCTGGCACAGCTTTAAAGCTGAAACTTGTAAGTGAATTGTAAAGAATTTATCTTTGTTTGAATAACTACTCAACCTTACCTTACACATTAATACTGGAAAAAGAGCCCCTTTAGTTTAAAACACATTAAGTAATTTTACGGCGTGATTTTGAATGATGACTATTTACCGTAAATAAGGGCTCCCCCTCCCTACACAAGCCAATTTAACCACTGAATATGACAGACTACAAGTTGCCCATAGATGGCTGCACTGTGGTGCCAACCTCCACGGTTAAGAATTTAGGTGTGATGTTCGACAGAAATTTATCCTTCGACAGCCATTTCTCCAATGTCTGCCGCACAGCATTCTTCCACCTTAGAAATATCTCAAAAATACGCCATATGTTGTCTGCATCAGATGCAGAGAAGCTTATCCACGCTTTTATGACCTCTAGAATAGACTACTGTAACTCGTTACTCGGAGGATGCCATGCAAATCAGGTAAACAAGCTTCAGCTAGTTCAAAACGCTTCTGCAAGAGTTCTTACTCGATCTAAGAAGTATGACCGCATAAGCCCAATTCTGGCATCTTTACACTGGCTACCAGTTAAATGTCGTATACAATTTAAAATATTACTAATCACCTACAAAGCCTTAAATGGCCTAGCACCCTCATATCTTAGAGAATTATTATCAGAATACAATCCATCACGTGCATTGCGGTCACAAAATTCTGGCCTCTTAATTATCTCTAAAATATCAAAAGTGTCTAAAGGTGGCAGATCCTTTTACTACTTAGCCCCTAAGCTATGGAATGATTTACCAACCGACGTCCGAAAATCAGAGACAGTAGATAACTTTAAATCTAGACTTAAAACTTTTCTCTTTAACAAGGCATTCGCATAGTTTATTTTAGCAATAGTACTTATCTCCCAATAGCTAGCTTGTACAACCTAATAAATAAATAAATTAATGAATAAATTAAAACCTTTTTTCGTCAACACTCCAAAGCATGGTAAATGTCATTAATACTCTTTAGTAATATGCTGAAACTTTGAATTGGTTGTCGATTGAGTCTTAATTGCCAAATATGGTCGGTTTGCAATTTTGGCCTTTTCCCATGGCCTTAAAAATAGTATGTCATACAGAACCGTTTGCCACTGTACGTTAGTATTAACGACGGCAGTGGGGCCTCTGGCCTTAGTCAAACGAGTTCTGTTTCTGTTTCTAAAATCATCAACTATAATGTAATACACTTAACCAGCAATAGTTAGCCTGTCCGGAACCGAGCTGACTAAAACCACATTACTGTGTGACACTTGCTTTTTATGTGAACGGCCCCTACGCTAATAAGATTTTGTTTCTCTCTCCCTGTCTCGTACTCGATCCCGAGGACAATAAGACAAACAGATCCAGATCCAGTTCCGGTAAATGTGAAAGTCGGCACACCTCTGATCTACTGGCTGTTCTTCAACGTGATGTCCAGCTGATGCCTGACCACCACCGGCAGAACCCGCTTAATCTCCGCTTAATCTCCTTCCGTTTCAATGTGTATATATATATATATATCTCCCAAGGGTTTTTCTACTAGGACTTTTTTTTACTTCCCCGGCTAAAATTCCGGGGTTTTTTTCTCCTAGGGGGTTTTTCAACCCGGGGAGGCAGCCTTTTTGGGCTTAACTTCTATACGTTACATTAGTAATACGTTTGCTTATAATGTTGATTTATAGCCGCAGCAAATTTAGCTGCTTGTGCTATCGTGTATTATGTTGTGCTATCTGTCGATTTTCTGTGCTTTTCACTACATCTATTATGTAAAGCTGCTTTGATACAATTACCAAATTGTGAAAAGCGCTATATAAATAAAATTGAATTGAATTATTTTACCTGATATGAAGGTGCAAACGCGAGCATTATTTATGATCGTCTCCGTCTAGTCTGTACGCCGTATTGCATTCAATCACAACTGTCTTCTTGATTTCTGTGAAAAAATGTCTGCCGGGATCCGGTAAAAATTTATTTTTGAACCAAAAGTACTGTTCCTTCTAATCTGGGACACCCCTCGCTGCAGCCTGCAGTGCGATGACGTAGTGGATTAATCCAATACGTAGTGGATGTTCAAACACGCATGCACTGTGAATATTAACCCATTACGTACTGGACGCTGTTACGCGCATGCGCTGTAGTGTGTTTGGTGACTTCATATAAGCTTGCGCAATAGTGTTGGTGAGCGATCGCACGTGTTTTGATCTTTCAACAAAAATTTAATAAAGGAAGGTAATTAATCTTTGGAATCTTTATTTACTTTTTTGTTGTTTTATATGTATGTGTAGTGTTATCCGAAGCTGTAGAGCTGATGACTTTTTAAATGATGGCAGCGATTCTCATTTTAATCGTATACTTCAAAACATAACATACCATATGGATACACTGAAAGGCAACCTGGTTTTCCTGGGGAAATTAATGCTTTTTTTGCTATTGCATTGTTCTAGATGAATGTCTTTAAAAAGGGCAGTACATTATGACATGAGTATAATTTAACCTCTATTAATTTTATTTTGCTTTAAAAAAATTAATCAGAGTAATGCATGTGTAACTTTTTCCCCAGATTTTGTCATTGTTAAGTGCAATTTAAACTGTAGAGAAAATTCACATTTCCACTGCTGTTATTGTCCTGCTACAGTAATAAGAAAAGTGCAGTTAATTACTCATCTTTAAAAATGTAAACAAATGTTGGCTATTCCTGGCCAGCAAGCTCAATGTACACTCCCGCATAGTCCAGCAGCCACTGCTCCACCAGCACAGACCTCTCATGTCATTACACAGGCGCCTCCCCTGTCATGCCCCATGGTTATCCAAACATCATCATCTCCAGTTACATCAGTCACAGTGTTTCAGTCTCCACCAACGTCACAGTCTTGGACAAGTCCATTATGTCAATCTTTGCAACCTGGGACAATGTGCTCTCATTCTGAAGCTCCATTTCCTCTTTCTGCATCCACCCAAGTACTTCCATCTCCGACTCTTTCCTCTGCCCATGTTCCACCAGAACAACCAAAGGTAAAAGATCCTCAAGCAAAGAAGAGGAAAATCAAATGTGATCATTGTGATATGGAATTGAATAAAAAGAAATTGCGTGTTCACATTAGAAGAAAGCACACTATATAAGAGGCAGTCACATTGGAACGACATTTACTTTGCCAGTGCTTTGACAGTAAGCGTGGCATTTTTGCAGTGGCAAAATCTTTTAGTGCACCATCAATTCCCATCCATGTTCAAAAAAGGATTTGGGGTGTAAATGACAAAGTTATGTGTGAGCTAGACCAATGCAATACCATTGCTGAATTTGCACAAAGGAGTGGCCTAAAGCCATTTGAGTGCTGCCATCTCATGTCCTTAGCTTTCTGTCCCAAAGATGATGGCAATTCTGTTAATCTTGAAGAGGAAACCCTAACAGAGATGGTGAAAGAAAAGTGGTTTGGGGAAAGTAGGAAAGCTGCATGCATCGAAAGACAATGCATGGCAAACAAAGAATATGTGCCACTTTCTGTAGTGATCACATTTGCTGGGCCCTCAACAAAAAGATATATATCAGTGTTTGGGCCAACAATGTCTTATTACTGCAGACTTGGAAGAGTGACTGTTGTATATGACAGTAAAAAGATCACATGGGCCTGTCCTTGTAATACAACAAAACAGTCATGTATTCACAAAGCAATAGCTAAATGGCATTTATTTCAATGTCAGAGAGCTCTTTTTCCAGAAGGTGAAGACCACCGAAAGGATTGATTCCATGCAGAAACCTCAACAGCAGTCTGAGAGTGTAGATGACAGTAGTGATTGTCAGTACCCACCTAATGATGATGGAATAGAGAGGATGGTGCGCTATTTGATGAAAAATAAATCTCTACATGTAGACCTTCCTCAAAATTTGACTAGTCTACAACATGGTAGTGAATTAAGACACCAGCTAATACCTGAAGAAACATTCTGCTCCGAATGTGAGGGTAGTCATGTTCTAAGTGACCTCACGAGCAAAGATTCTGACCTTTACTGGGGTAGTTGAAGGTAAATATTCTTAAAGGGATAGTTCACTTTAAAATGAAAATTCTATCATCATTTACTCACCCACATGTTGTTCTAAACCTGGATGAATTTCTTTTTTCTGATGAACACAAAAGAAGATATTTTGAAAAATGATGGTAAACACACAGCAGTAAGTAACCATTGACTTCCAAAGTAGGAAAAATATATTTTGAAATAATTGTGATAAATTACTAAGAAAATATTTTGATAAATGATGGTAAGCACAGAGTTGACGGTACCCATTAAATTCCATCTAATTTTTTATTCCTACTATGGAAGTCTATGGCCACTTACTGCTGTGTGTTTACCATTATTTCTCAAAATATCTTCTTTTGTGTTCACCAGAAAAAAGAAATTCATACAGGTTTAGAACAACATGAGGATGAGTAAATTATGACAGAATTTTCATTTTAAAGTGAACTATCCCTTAAAATAAAACATTCAGATTGTTTAAGAAGTGTACTGTTATTTTGTATTAACTTTTCTGCTCTCCATTAAGGAATTTCAACTTACTACAAAGTATGTAGCAACTGCAGCATGATGTACAGGTACCAGGAATTTACTGATGGTATCCATAACTTCAATGACCATCTTTTGCTTTCTCTACACTTGTGTGTAATTCTACGCAATGCTCTTCAGGTAATATGTGTAACTACTGATGTTGATATTGTTTCGTGTAATAAGTATTATGTCATGTAACAATCTTTTTTTCTTTATACTCTGTGAATATGCATATAATCACACTGCTGTTAGCAGAGTAATGAGCATACTAGAAGCCACTGCCAAAGTAAAATTCCACAAAAACATAGTGCTCCATGGTTACCTCCACTTTAAAGCCTTAAGCAGCCATGTTTATTCTTACACCTGCATCAATTGTGGTTATCACCCCAAAGTGGTGATCATGGATCTCCACAGGAAAGGTGTATTCACTATTCCCTGTAAGTGTGTTTTCTGTACATTGTATTACAAATGCTTTCTAAAAGTGTTGTGTTCCTGATTTGTGAATTTGTGTGTTGCAGTCCGTGAAATAGCCACACCACCATCAGAATTTAAGGGTGATACAAACATTGTCTCTTTTTGGGAATCCATAACAATGGAAATTATTGGCCGGGGATTTCTTTCAAGTAAGTTATTTAATGTTATATTATCTAGGTCTGTGTAACTAAAGAATTTTTTAAAAAAATATACTTACTTATACACCCTGTATTTCTCTTAAGGTGGCAGGAAAAATCCCTTTGTAGTTTACCCAAGTTATGATTTCTGGGCTCCTTGGATTGGACCTAATACCCGGAAGTCAGACATTGTTCTAAATACTGAGCATGCAAAACTACAAAAAACAAAGTCCTGTGATGTTCCAGATCTTGATGTCACAGAGGAAAGGCTAGGTGATGAGCTCTTTAATCTTAAGGTAGGAACAAATTTACAATGTCTTATTATGTTTTGCAACAATTTTGATTTTAACCAAAGCCTGTCATATGTTTAGGTTGATGCAGTGAGGAAGCTGTGCAAAGAATGTGGATTGGACACAAAAGGAATCAAGGATGGATCTTGTGTTACGTTTGCAAACAGAGATGCAAAACCGCTCAGCATACAACAAAATCTTCAAGCAGATTTGGGGCGCTTCTGTTAAAACACTCATTTCTTAAATATTGTGAGGCTGAAGAAAGCAATGGATCCCAGTGCGGATAACAGAAAATCTTTATTTAAATAATAATGTGTGAAAAAGACAGTTGCACGTCCGGGCGCAAGGCCACTCCATGACAGACGGCTGGGGCGAGGAGCACACACACAGGCACTGGGGAGACAAGCCACACATGTTCGGGCTCCGGCCAGACAAACGAACGGTGGGAGAGAGTATCTTACAACAGTAAATCCAAACACGACACAAAAGATCCACAGTCAGCCCTGCAGCAGGCACCTGTAGCAGATGAGGATGGGAATCCTGCGACGGACAGAGAGAGAGAGACAGCGTTAGTGGTGCTGACGGGAGAAGCTGGACAGCTCCAGAGACGGAGAGCCGTTCCGCAGGACAGCGGCAAAGCCGCACAGAGCGCTCGCCGCTGCAGATGAATAAGGCAGTCTATGAAGCAGGCCGAAGGTGATTGCAGTCCTTTAAATAAGCCGATGATAAATAGCCCTTGGAGCCACCAACAGTCACAGAGTCTCAGAAGTAAGTCCTTGGCAGCAGAGAGCACAGGTTAGGGAGATGGGGATATATGAATAAACTGACTAGAACAATAATTATCACAGGACAGGACAGGACAGGACAGGACAGGACAGGACAGGACAGGACAGGACAGGACAGGACAGGACAGCTGGCAGCTGGCGAGAACATACACAACGAACTTGCAAAGAGACACAGAACACGCAGGGAATAAATGGGGAAACGATTGGCCATCAAATGAACTGCAGGTGAGGGACGCAGGTGAAGGAAATAACCTAATTACACCTGTGAGAGGATCGCGCACGTGAGAACTGTCAAAACAAACACAAACACAGAGAAACCAAAACAAAGCAATCAAATGAAACCGAAGTCATTACAAATATCTTTTTAACAATAAAAATAGTAATATATTTTAATAATACATAAATATGTAGCTTTGATGGGAAAATAATACTAATGTCCCAGGAGTTAAAAATTTATGTTGATGGACATTTCATTTTGAGCAATGATGGTTTCATTGGAACATGCAATATTTTATTTGCTTTAAGAACTTACTTGCAATTTATACATGGGTTAATTAACACACAGTAAACTAGTCAACCCACTGACAAATTGTTGGTAAAAGTAGGTAGATGAATTACACACAACTTGTAAGTATGGTATGAATAAATTATGAAAACCTAGTTTTTCATTAAGTTAATAGTTTAAGTGTTACTTGTATTCTTTTCTCTAAGGTGGCTGGGCAGTCATTATGTGTCCATGAGGAATAGTGTATTCAATCAAATTCAACATAAGAGCAGAATATCCCAGAGACTTTGCAGACTTGCTGCTGAGTTGGAAGCCCTTTCCTAATGTTGTTATATACGACTTTGCTAGAGGACTTGCTGCACATGTTAATCTTCGTGAAGCAGATTCCCTACCTTTCAGTCCCCACGAAGGGAGACTTGCTGCACCAACTACAGCAAATATCCAGCTAGCAAAAGAAGGCAAGCTCAAGGTTAATCTTCCATGGTTGAAAAATAAGAAGGAGGATGAGAATACCAACTGCCATCCTTTGACTGGATCATCAGAGCATTATGCTTTGTATGAGAAGTTCCATGAATTTAACACCAAAGACCCAAGAGATGCTCTTCGAAGAGTCCAAGTAGTCCCAGAACTTTGTGGATGGGTAAATACTCAAACTGCAGAACAACTCTTTGCTGCAATGCGCAAAAACAACTATTTTCTGAACATGCTCACGCCATCAGGACACACGTTTTTGAAGCGCAACATCATTCACCATTATAACACAGCACAGAATAAGAACATGGAGGACAGTCTAAGAAAAGTTGTATCACCAAGTGATCAGTTAACCTTCAATGTTTATGGTCAGATAGTTCTTGGTAATTGTTTTTTTTTATTATTATTTTTTTTATCTTAGAGTGACCAGTAATTTTGTCAAGTACTATATGTGAAGGTATGGCTCCACAGTCCCTTAATGATAGTGAGGGACTCTCATGTGATATTCTACAAAAAGACCCAGTAAGACCCAGTAAGTTATATCATGATGAACACTGTACTTGCAAAATCTCACTTAATTTTATACAGTTGTGTCATAATATTTTGTTTAATTTTCAGGACCTACCCAGGGTTCAGGCCCTACCCAAAAACATTCGGTCTTATTAAAATTGCAATGTTTTTCGCTACATTTCGTGCGTCCATTTGGTGTTCATTATCATCAAAGACATTTCAAGCTTCTTGGCTAATGTTACATTTTAGCATCAGCTTGGTAGATAACGGGTGAAAACCGGATCGGATCTGTGGGTAGAGCTAACTATTAAACGCTAACAGCTAAGGATGCGCGATAATTTGCATGCGATAGTCATTGCGCTTCTCGTCAGTGAAGCCGGTTTCTTGATTAAAAGTGAATCGCCATCAGCTGCTTTTAGATGGAGCCACATTTACTGCACAAAGCCGTAGTTCATGTACAAGCTGAGCATAGGTTATCGCAATGCCTATTATAAGTGAACTTCTAGCGAAATACTAACAGCATCTTACTTACCAATCGAAAAGAAATGTTGTCATTTCGGAGTCGAACCTCATTTCCTTTATGTCCATTAGTTGTCTCCAGCGATGAAAAGCAGTGCCAGTATTTACTCTGGTTCGGTTCCTTAATTTATCAGATTTTATTTGTGATTCCGAGCGCGTTGTTCCCTGCAGCGAATGGTTGTAGTAGTGGTAAATGTCTCTTGCTTCAGCCATTCTTCCGCTCTCTTCCCTGAACTGAAATGCATCCGAAAACCCTATTGCAAGGCAGGAAGGCATCAAGGCATGTCCGAATCCATGGCTGTCCGAATTGCATTTCTCTGAGCTGCCTTCATATCTTTTCAGTCAACAAGTCAGCTGCCTTAGTTTTCGGACGCAGCGGTAGTAGTAGAGGGCTGTACTTCCCACACATGCGACTTATTCGTGTATTGCAGTTTGGCTGGCGGTTATGAACGTGGCCCGCACACCGCCTCCCATGGTCGAAACTGGTATTACGACACCTGTCGGGCTGTAGCTAGTAATTTAGCATGCTAATTCAGAGTTATATCTCTGCAGCACTATACCTAAAACATAAGATTTTAAAAAATGAGCTACACGCATCAAAAGAATGAGAAGATATAAGGGCATCTTTGCCCTTATATCTTATCATTCTTTTGATGCGTGTAGCTCATTTTTTAAAATCTTTTACCCCAGTTATTACAAATGGCACCTTTAAAGGTGACTTAAAGGTTTTTCTTGTCTTCTGTGTGAAACCTATTTTTTTTTTTTTTTTTTGAGTGAGAAAGTATGCATAAGTATCATTATATATGCAATCAAATTAACTCTAATTTTAAATGGTTTCTGGCAGAACATAAAGGTCCTCAAGGACCAGGATTGGTGACCACTGCCTTAGAACAACATGAGGTGGAACATAAATGGTCACTTGAGTGACAAATGCTTGATCTGAAGTTTTACATTTTTTTGTGTCTTGCATTCAACACCAAAGAAACCTTATAATGTATAGAACAACAGACAAAACATCATTAAGCATTTATTGGTACTGGTATTTCAAGTTGTTTACAGACAATAAAATGTTATTCTCAAATTCTGTGTTTTCTGTTTTAATTTTTCTGGATTCTGGTTTTAATGAATTACATTAAAATTACAGAGACAATTGAATCATTTTGCTTTTACTCAACTGCAAATATGACCAGAATAAATTTTTTTAATGTTCTACATGTACGCATTAGGAAAAAAATTGCGGTGAAATTGCTATTAATCCATCAAATTTATATTTAAAAGCTCTAAACATGTATTGTTTAGTTTATTTATAAAGCACACAACTACAGGGCTGCCCAAGGTGCTTTAAAAAGCAGTTTTAACTAAGATTACATCATAATCTCACCCACTACATAGGGTGCTGGTCAACTAAAGAAGTACATTTAGTCAGAGACTGATCACTGCTAAGTGTTTTAGAAGATCCTTTATACCTGTGGCCATTAGGCTGTTTAACTCATCTTTGTAAGTGCTGGGACAATTCACTATTGAAGTAAATTATCCTTTTTTATATTTGTATGGTTTATTAATTTTTAATGCCTTAACTGTTCATTTTTAAATAATTGATGGGCATGTATTTAAATGTATTTATTTTATTTTATTTCTTTTTTCTTTCTGTTTTATGATTGAAACACGAAAGCAATTTCCCCCTGGGATTAATAAAGTTCTTTAAATTGAATTAATCACTAGGATTAATCTTAGCCTAGTTGTTAGCCTGCTCTAGTGCAGGCTAGCTGCAGAAAAGTAAATCTCCATAGTAACTTAATGTATATTAATTTAGCCTCCCTTCATGCATCCGAGTTAGGGCTAAATTCAGCCAGGATAACTGAAAAATCCCAGCTTAATCCATTATCTTGCATTTGTCCCATTCCCCTCAGTAATGATGCCAGTGCTAAACAAGACTTTGCAATGAGTGTGAATGAATGAGAGGTTTATATAGGCAGTCCAATGAGGTTCAGGTGCAAGTGCAATCAGTCCAGGTATGTGTGCTTATGGGAAATTGAGTCCGAATGAATGTTAATACTCGGGAGATGGCTCTGTCTGGTGGTGATCGAGGAGCGAAGCAGGAGCTTCACAGTATACAGAATACTATATCACCCTATAGTAATTATTCTGTAGCCTACTAAAATCCATGATATTTGCTCTACAGTGGTTGCTATTGTGTATGTAGTAGAAAACAAAGCAGTCAAAGCCCAGGGGGTATTGCACAAAAGTAGAATTAAGAAAGCCAGGATAACAGAAAAGGCCCAGCTTGACCCAGTTTAATCAGCCCATCCTGGCTTAGCCTGTTGCACGATTGCTAAGCCAGGATGAGAACGTGCAGCTATGTCAAGCCAGGTGTTGCTAGCTAGCATAAGTGAACGTTCACGGCATTCTTAAACAGAGCACGGGATGGATCACAGAATCACTGATGCAAAAATTAATAAAACTCAAAATTCACCATGAAACTGCAAACAGTTGCAAAAAAGTGTGCATTATCTTAAAAAAAGCTATTTATTTCCTATAACAATTTAAATTCATTGAATTATTATAAGATTTATGTACATGATTTGACCATATGAAGAATTTTTTAAGAAAAATGTTAGGAAAAGGCAACAATAAAAATGCCACCTGCTAAGAGACACATGCTGGTGTTTATGGAAGGGATAATGTAGAGGCAGCCGGTAGTTATCGGGAAATAAGGCCCGACAGTGTGATCAGGACCCGACGCGAAGCGGAGGGTCTTGTATCACACTGAAGGGGCTTATTTCCTGATAACTACCGGCTGCCTCTACATTATCCCGCTTATTACACGGCTACTTGTCACATAAGAAAAAAAACGGACATGAATTTGAATTTGAAACATTTTATTGGCATATTGTTTTAAATTAAAAATTTTATCCTTCCGCGAAACTTTGCACAGATGCATAAAATGATCGTAATACCTTATTAAGATCCTCTGCTTCATACTTGTCTGTCTCCATTTTTTCTCTTTTAGTCAGTCTTTGAGAAGTTTTAATGCCCATTCTGTATTTTTTTGTGTGTTGGCTGCGTAGCTGTCATGCTCTATTTTGTCAAGTTCAGTCTCAGTAAGCTGTCTGTGTCTTGTCGTGGTTGTCCAGTGTTTGTCACAAGATGGCGCCAAACAGTAATCTTTATTGATCTTTATTGGCGCGGAGCGATTTTACTCGTACAAGTAGTACCGGCTATGCGTTATTACTTTGGAGCGGTTATTATTTGAAAAGAACAAACCTGCAAATGTCTCAACTGACCAATCAGAATCAAGCATTCCAGAGAGCCGTGTAATAAGTAATAAGAAGCCCTCAATACTGGATCCTTCAGTGAATAAAAGTGGATTTAAACCCCACCCCCAAACTAAAACTTTCAAAAATACTACATTTGCTGTGAGCTTCATGAAGTTTTCAAACCGTTTTATTCATTGACATGCAATAATACACTGAATAGTATATTCGGGATTGTTGTTGAATAGCCACCAAGTTTAAACCAGGCTGGTTTGGACTGGAATATTGGGAAGTAAGATGGTAGGTCCCTTGAGGGGGCCAAAAGGACATCTAGAAGATATATAGAGTATCTTAAAGATGGGAAAAAAGGAATCATGTCTTCTGAAATTAATTTATTTTCTTTCATGCAGGATAATACACTAGCATGCTGCAAAAAGGCAACACTGACTATTTTAATATGGACATGAAATAAGAAAAAAATTAAGGTACAGTATGAATACTATCCTCTGACCTGTTTATGGAGCATCATAATATGACAGATGTGTGAGGTGACAGCACTATAATTCATATTCAAACATCAACTCTGGGATTCAATACTAGCATCTTCAAGTGAAATAAAGACAGAAACTATAGACTTCCAAGTTTAATGAATGGGGAAGTTAAAGTCCATGCAGCACATTTGACAGATATCTGTTTTGTGGATCATTTTAACACACTGAATTTTGATAAAGTGCATTTTGCATAATAATTCGGAATAGCATTTTAAATATGTCAAATTATGTATTTATAATAGAATAACAGGCACACTGTCATAAAACTATTGAAATTAAAATACAATTTGTAAACTTACTGACTTTATTTAAAAAAAAAAAAAAAACTAAAATAGCATGTGCATAATAATTTGGACCATCCAACACTTTTAGAAAATCAAGATTAAGAAATTGTTGCATGCTGGTGACTTGATTGCAGAAATAAATCTAAGGTAGTGTCTGCTGACATATTTTATCGTCTGTACTACATTAAAAAAGTCTTGTATATCTGCCACAGGGGTGGTTGCAATCCACTGCATCCAATGACAATAGGGAAAGCTGTAACACAAAATAATGCCTGTTCTACTGTGACTGCCCTAATGTAATACTTTATTGATGAATCTGTTCCTGTTATTTGCAATCTTGTAGAAGTGATTTCAGTGCTAGACTGACATTTCTTACATCACCTGAGAATCTGTACCTCTCAGTCAGATATTTCTCATGCCTTAATGCTAGTCTACATATTTTTTTTTTTTTTTATATTTTATTATAACACAAAGAACAATACAAAAAGCCAGGGACAGGAGTAGGCCATCAATTGCATATACATCATCCAAGATAGAATTAAATAAATTAAAAAATAAAAACAATATAAAGATACAGACAAGATTATACAGATATATATATATAAAAAAAAGGCCTTGCTAAATCACAATAACTTAAACTTGTCAAACAGATAGACAGTTTTGACAGCTTTTTTGTTTTTACTTTCCTTAATAGTATTTATATATAATTCAACTTCTTTTAATACTACCAAGAAAAAAGGTTTCCAGGTACTAAATTTACAGCAATGAATATGGTACTTCACAAGTAAAATTAACAGGTTGATTATGAAAGCCTCATTTTCCAACTTCGAATCGTAATTCAAAAACCCAAATATTACATTTTCATATAATAAGCTGAAGTTAGACATTACTTTAACATTTATAAAATTACAAACCTCACACCAAAGCTTCTTTGTATACTGACAATGCCAGAAAATATGTGGGACTGTTTCTGGTTGTAAAAAATCAAAATGAAAAATTCACATCAATATCCTTAATAAATCTGGTTAAAAAGTGTTTTGCAGGGTAAAATTTATGTAGTATCTTAAATGAAATTTCTTTAATTTTATTTGTAATAAGATACTTATTAGGTAATACCCAAACTTTCTTCCAATCAATATTTTGGGTGAACTTTGACCAATAAAAAATAACATATGGTTTACTAACAATTCCTTCCTGAAATAATGAGCGAATAGCCTTATTTTTCTTGCTAGATGAAAAACAGATTTTCCCACAGAAAGTGTCAACAGGGTGAAATAAGGAAGCATGTTTTGAGTATGATATTCCCCTACATAAAGATACAATACAAGAAGAGACAGCACCTATTACAGAAGCATATTCTTTTGGGGTTACAGGAAATTCAAAATATGAAAGAAACTCATCATAAGTCATCAAATATCCCTGAGAGTTCAGCAGCTGACCAACCAAAAGAATCCCTTTGTCAAACCAGGTTTTCATGAATATACTCTTGTGCTTATAGACAATATTACAATTATTCCAAATGTAATACTGGTGTGGAGAAAAATTGTGTTTGTACATCAGCTTCCACGCCAAAAGTACTTGCTTGTGAAAGGCTGACAATTTAACAGGAAGTTTTTCAATTTTGTAATCACACATTAAAAGAAATGGAAGTCCACCTATTTGATCAAAAACAGTGTTGGCAACAATATTCCAAACAGAAGAAGGGTTACTCAAAAAATACTTCAACCAATTAATTTTGAAGGTGTTATTTAGGACAGAAAAATCTAAATAATCTAGAACACCATTTTTATATGAATTAACTAAGACTGATTTCCTAATATAATGCAAGCGATTTTTCCACAGAAAATTTAACATTATTTGATCAATTATCTTATTGTTTTTATTATCTGAATGAATTGAAGAGGTAACATAGGTAAGCCTAGAAATTCCTTCCGCTTTAGCCAGCAAAGCACGACCTTTAATGGACAGATCTCTCTGTAGCCACAGGTTAAACCTACTTTTAACCTTCTTGATCACATGATCAAAATTAAGTGAGATTCTATCTTGTTCATTTTTGGAAATAGCCATACCTAAATAAACTGGGGCATCCTTAACAGGAATATTACAAATGAAATTGTAATGGCAACTCTTAAGAGCAAACAATTCACATTTTTGTAAATTCAGGCAAAGACCTGAAGCATTTGAAAAGACCTCAATGATTTTGATTGCAGGTTGAATTTGACTATCATTTTTTAAGAAAAGAGCAGTATCATCGGCCAATTGACTTATCAACACGCTTTGTCCATTGACTTGAATACCTTCTAAATTACTTGATTTAATATAATGATTAAACGCCTGCGCAACAATAAGAAAGAGATAGACTGAAACTGGGCAGCCTTGTCTTACACCTCTTTTTAAAGAAAATCTTTGTGTGGTGCCATGGCTTAATTTAACTGAACTGTTACCGTTTGCATAAAGAGTTCTCATGGCATTGTTAAAATAATTTCCAAACCCAAATCTTTCTAAACAATAAAAAATAAAAGGATGTTCAACGGTATCGAAAGCTTTAAAAAAATCTAAAAACAAAATAAAACTGTCATCTTTGATGAGCTCAGAATAGTCAATAAGATCAAAAATAAGTCTAATATTATTGAATATATGTCTGTTCCTCATAAACCCAGATTGGTTTTCATCAATTATTGCATCTAAAACTAATTTAAACCTTTGGGCAAAAACAAGAGCGAAAACTTTATAGTCATTATTCAACAAACTAATAGGTCTCCAGCTATCAATAAGCAGTAAATCTTTTTTGGGTTTAGGAATTAAACAGATTAGTCCTTGAGTCATGGTTGCAGGAAGTTCAGAGGACCTTAAACTTTCAGAGTACACTTCAAATAGGAACGGGACAAGAATATCAGAAAACTGCTTATAGAACTCAGCAGTAATTCCATCACTACCTGGTGATTTGTTACATTTTAGACAATCAATCGCATCCTTAATTTCAGCAGCTGTAATTGGGGAGTCACAAAATTTTTGGTCCTCACGACTAAGTATTTACATTCTCTAAATACGTGCAAAAAGTTGACATATTCATTTCACAAAATTTAGAAGTGTATAAATTGGAGTAATATTTGTAACAAAAACTAGAAATTGTAGAGAAATCATCTGAGGTAGATCCATTAATATTAAGTTTGGAAATAGAATTGAATTTAGCTCTAGACTTTTCAAGATTAAAAAAATAAGCAGACATCTGTTCACCATGCTCTAACCATTTTTGTCTCGACCGAATAAAGGCTCCTTGTGCTCTCTTTCTGTACATATCATCCAACTTATTTTGTAATTCCGCTAGGCGCACTCTCTGTTCATCCAGTAGATTATCATTGGAAATATTGGTTAAACATAAAATTTCTTCCAAAATTTATGCTAGTCTATGTACTTAATAGGTTGGTTTCACGTGACGTCACATTGCTGCTTCGCGAAAGCGCGAAACTCAGATGGAGGGCAGGAAGTGAAGTAGCTGGATCTGCCGTATGTTAAAATGTCTATGTTTTGTGTAATTTACGGCTGTTCCAATCTTTCTAACCGAGAAAAAGGAAAGGGGGTTTATAGAGTTCCAAAGATTGTCGTTCATAAAGGTGAAAAATGTAAAAATCTCACAAAACAACGACGGAAAAAGTGGATTTTAAGCGTACGTCTGCCGTCGGGAGGAGCAAACTCTGCTAATGCCCGCAGCGATCACTTCGTCGGAGGTATGTTGATATATAACTTGGTTTTTGTGGCTGTGTTTATATAACATTAGGTTGACGTTAAATGCTCATTTACGTAGTAATGATTATTAAGTAACCGGTAGTCTAATGTACCTCATTTCTACTTTTTAGGCTGCCCTAGTGCTTTGTGTGACGCTATGTCGTCGGTGTTGTGTCGAAGTCTGTTCCCCCTATTTTTCCCTTCAGTGTAGTGTTATAGCGTTTTTATCACGTTATAGGTTTTATTATTTATATATTTAAAGTTTTAATGGCTACTGAGATGTATATGTGTGCATTTCTGTAATGTATCTTTATTGTTCTTAATGGGAAGTCAATTATTTTTACAGTATGAATCATATTATATGTATAATATTTATATTTATTATGTATGCAAACATTACATTTTTAGAACAACCAGTAAAGGAAAAAAAAAAGAAAAAGACAGGCTATATTTTAAAAGAAATACCCTAATAGAAAACTGTCAAATGTATGAAATATTTAATAAATTGTATTATAAAATACATGATATTATTGCCTTTTAGTATAACCAATTCAAATATTTAATCTTTCTAAATGTAAAGTGATGAAAACGCTATAAAACACTACACTAAAGGGAAACATAGGGGGAACTGAGTTCGACATTCAACCTCGGTTAACTTACCAAAAACTAAACTCAAATCATAGGCATCTCTGCCACGAGAGCAGATGACGAAGTTTAAGGAACACCAACAAAGACGGTCGGAATGTACAGAGGCTATTGGATCTCCAATAGACAGCTGAGAGCCCGGATCTGACGCAGACTGCCGAGAGCTCCGAACGGAAGCAGCCAGCTGACAACTACTCACAATCAGAGGGCATCAGTGGGAATGGGACATTAAATGATCAAGGTAAATTATTGTACTAAGATGTGTAACTAGCATTATTATTAAATGTTACAAATGTGATTGTCAGAAAATCACCCTGTGTAATTAGACCAGAGAACTTGAATATTTGTAAAAAGGTTGTCAACCAACTCCACAAAAATTCACATAATTTATATTCATGAATTTCAGGTGAAACTCGAAAAATTTGAATATTGTGCAAAATTGTGTTTATTTCAGTAATTCAACTTAAAAGGTGAAACTAATATATTATATAGACTCATTATGCAAAGTCAGATTTTCAAGCCTTTATTTGTTATAATTTTGATGATTATGGCTTACAGCTTATGAAAACCAGAATGAAAAATTAGAATATTGTAAAAAGGTTTCACCTATAAGTTGAATTACTGAAATAAATGAACTTTTGCACAATATTCTAATTTCTTAAGTTTCACCTGTAACTAATTATGCTCCCCACTGCAATATTGCAGGCTATGCAGATGCCGGATGCCAGACTGAGCTGATGCTGGATGACATTGAGAAGATGAAGGATGTTCTGAGACATAACACAACAGAACTGAGAGATCTTTGGACCAAACCATGAAGATGACAAAGTTCTACACAGGGCTCCCCAACTTCTTTGTTTTAATTCAGATTTTTTTGGCTGTGCAAACCCTACATCACATGTGGTCCTATGTCTGTGCTGTCTAAATTTGAATAGTTCATTTTAGTTTGCTAAATAGCTGTCCAAATTGAAAACGACCTTCACTGACATCTTAAAACACATCAGTGCTCTTTGTTTTGCTTCAAAATGCACACAAGTAATGTTTTTAGTAAGGCATGTTTGTTAAAACTAGTTATATTTCATAATTAAAAACTAAGGCCTAGTCCTGGCTGAAAGATTTAGCTTGAAGATTTATAAATGCCTGTTATTTGCTTTGTCTTGTCTAATCTTTGGGAGTCTGTCATCCCATTAGAGTAAAGAGGAGGGAGGGTCATCAGTCACATCATGTGTTTTCAAATGTAATATTTTTATCCACTAATCTAATTGTACTGGCAATATGTATTATATGAAATGGATGCCAATGTATTATTGCACACCATGTTCTTGTAGTTATTATAACAATTGTTTAAAAAATCTTGTAAATAAACCAATGGCATTTAATCACAACAATATTCAAAATGTCATCTTGTCTCATACGACACTATTGATATAACAGAAATATATCACACAGCCTACTTTAAAGAGTGCTTGGAGTTCATATCCCTTCATCACATTACACATGTAAGTTTGTTTGCTGTCGCAGTATTTCTGGAAGTATACAGTTTCTAAAAAAAAACATTCAACTTTAGGAATCACACCATCCCAAAGTTTAAGATGGCAAAAAATCCTTTCAACACAAATTTCATTACAGTAGTAGTCAAGACTTTGGTCCAGCGTGACATTATCCCCATCGATACGATGTCTGAAGGACCAGATAGTCGGTGATGTCAACCGCCTTGACTGTCGGTAAATCTTTCAGTTCTACCGAAAACTCACTCATCTTCATGAGGTAAGGGTCACGTCTAACATATGTTAATAAACTCCTTGTATCTATGTCTTAAAACTGGATCTAAATCTGTACAATACAGACTCTCTGCAACGTTTCTCTCCATAGATGTATTCAGATTTTTACTTCCTGCCCTCCATCTGCCCTTAGTCCCGCCCTCGCGCGTCATCAAAATCACGTGACTGAAACCCTGATATTGAAACCGCCTTTCAACTTCATCAGCTATTTCTTATCTCAACAACTGCATTAATAAATGTATTCATAAAACACACTGTCTTCATAATAACACTAAAATAACAGTACACATACTTAGATAAATTACAGTATATCTAGTATTTTAATGCAGGACCATGAAGTGACTAAAACACATGATTATCTAGTAGGAATGACAGAGGAACTAGACGATTAATCTGCAATGGTATAGTCTGCTATACCATGCTGTGGATGTTTTATGAGTAGGTGGTGTCTAGCATCATTTTTTTATGCAGTGGTCTGTTGGGGAATTAGTATGAAGGTGGTGGACAGAAATATAATGGACAAATTAGTTAGAGGGGCTGGCTCTGTACTTGGTATGGAGCTGGACTCTGTTCATGTTGTGGCTGAGAGAAGAGTACTGTCAAAACTAAATTCAATTCTGAACAATCTCTTTTACCCACTACATAGGGTGCTGGCCAACCAGAGAAGTACATTTAGTCAGAGACTGATCACTGCTAAGTGTTTTACTGAGCGTTTTAGAAGATCCTTTATACCTGTGGCCATTAGGCTGTATAACTCCTCTTTGTAAGTGCTGGGACAATTCACTATTGGAGTAAATTACCCTTTTTTATATGTTTATTATTTTTTATTTCTTTTAAAATTGATGGGCATATAATTATGTTTTTTTATTTTTTTTTATAATTGTAACATTAAAGCAAATTCCCCCTGGGATTAATAAAATTCTTTGAATTGAATTAATCACTAGGATTAATCTTAGCCTGGTTGGAAGCCTGCTCTGGAGTAGGCTAGCTGTAATGAGTAAATCTCCATAGTAACTTAATCTAGATTAATTTAGCCTCCCTTCATGCAAATGAGTCAGGGCTAAATTCAGCCAGGATATCTGGAAAATCCCAGCTTAATCCCTTATCTTGCTTTTGTGCAATACCCCTCAGGTTAACTATAACTTTCTTTGCTAAACTTCTTCACACACGTTCTCTCCCTCCCTCCATACATACGTATTCTGTTGAAAGACATAGGTGCATAGCACCACTAACTGGGCACGAGGTGTATGGCACTATACCACATATTCCTCTCTTGTAAGAAATAAAACTCTGTACTGCAGCAAAAGAATATCAGTTCTGAACAATATATGTAAACTGAAACAACATGAAGCATGTCTTTTCCTTAAGTATCTGTAGAAATGGAAGTCATAATATCACTAATGACCTAAACATGGAAGTAAATAACAGAATCCATAGGTATGTCAAATCTAGACTAGCATGTAAACAGAAAGTCTAATCAGTAAGTCACAATTCAATCTTATGACAAAATAGACTAGTAAATGAACTGTATATACAATCTTCAGGGAACAGAGATAGATTAAACATGTTCACATCGCTTTTTCTTTTCTTTTTTCTTTTTTTGAATCACATAATCTCTGGACCATACTGGGGCATATCACATCCTTGGGACTCTTGGAGAGAGGGGAAGGGATTGCACAGTTTCAGGTGGTTTAGAGGTGCTTGGCAGCAAACAAGCATCATCAGGCTGTGACTAGCAGGCGACATAGTCATATACGGCATCCATCTAGGACCCCTACAATAATTTCTAACAGATTCTATCCCCTAAGCAGCACACCAGCTTAAAACGCCTGTTAAAAGTGCCCTGGTCATTGGAGATTCTATACTCAGGAACATTAACATTGAGGCACCAACCACCATAATTGACTGCATACCGGGAGCCAGATCGTCAGACATTAGATCCAAACTTAAAGCGCTGGCTTATGCTAAGCGTAAGTTTTCTAAAATTGTTTTTCACGTCGGCACGAATGACACAAGTTGGAGATCACCAAAGATAATATTAAAGAGATGTGTGAAATTGCAAATACAATGTCAGACAATGTAATATGCTCTGGTCCCCTCCCCGCCTACCGGGGGGATGAAACTTACAGTAGATTAGTGTATCTTCACGACTGGATGTCAAAATGGTGCCCTCAGCATAACGTAGGGTTTATAGACAATTTCTGGGGGAGACCTAACCTGCTAAAGAAAGATGGCCTCCATACTTTACTTTACTTTACTTTTACTTTACTTTACTTTATTGTCCACGTAGTGGAAATTTGTCTCTGGCTTCACATGCATCAATACAACAACACATAACATAACAAAATACAATAAAAAAAGAAAATAGAAAAAACAAACACACATCAATCAGTACCATTTAAAATCTTGACAGCATTTGGCACAAAGGATAATTGGTAAACCTTCCTAATTACTCGTGGTTGCCTATAACGTCTTCCCGAAGGCATCAGTTGGAACTTGCCATGTAGAGGATGAGAAACATCCCCCACTATCTTTAAGGCCTTTTCCTTACTTTTTCCCCGATACAGATCACTCAAGTGTCTCTGTGTCTTGCCAATTATCTTACTTGCCTCATTCACAATTTTGGAAAGTCTACCTTTACTCACGACAGTCAGGTTACCATACCATGATGTCATTATTAAAAGCCAAAATACTTTCCACAAAATTTTTATAGACCATCTCAAGTATAACCTTGCTCACACCAAAGTGATTCAACCTCCTAATTAAATGTAACCTCTGGTGAGCCTTCTTACAGATGCTATCAGTATTTTCTAAAAAATTAAGTTGGGCATCAATATATGTCCCCAAATACTTAAAATTACTGACAAATTCTATTGGACATCCATTTAAAACTACAGGTTCCAACCCCAAAATATTACGCTTGTCTCCAGTTATTACCAACTCCTTTGTCTTATTTATGTTTATCACCAATGCACTCGACTGGCACCATTCAAAAAGTGCTTCAGCATGTTCATAATATGCAGAAGCACTACCAGCATCTCCCACTTTCATAAGACCCACAAGTGCCATATCATCGGCATATTTGAGGAGACTAAACCCCTTGTTGTTTATCTTATACTCATTAATATACAAAGAAAATAATATTGGTGATAAAATTGCTCCCTGAGGGGCTCCTGTATTTAATGTGATAATTCCAGACAATTTGCCATTAATAGCCACTCTTTGCGGGCGATTAGATAAAAAGTCTTTAATCCACCAGATCAGTCCACCATTTACCCCCAAATCAATCAGTCGCTGGATTAAAATGTGAATCTTCATCGTGTTAAAAGCTGATGTGAAATCTAAAAACAAAATTCTAGCATAATTTGAAGTTAATTGTACATGCTCAGCAACTGAATTATATAATGTTAAAACTGCATCATCAGTACCTCTTGCTTTTTTGTATGCGAATTGCAATGGATCCAAGACATCACTCACAAAATGCATTAAGTGCCGCATAATTACCCTTTCCATACATTTCCCTAAAACAGATGTTAATGATATTGTTCTAAAATCATTTAACCCTTTTGCTCCAGTAATTTTGGGTACTGGGACAACTGTGGATACCTTCCATAGGTTTGGTACTATTCGTGTATTTAGCAAAAGCTGGAATAACTGTGTAAAGACCCCAGTCAATTGATAAACACAATCCTTTAGTACACGCCCATTCAAGCCGTCGGGTCTAGGTGCCTTATTTGATTTTGTGCGTGACAGGCAGTATGCAATTTCATGTTCTTCAAGGGTAATGTTTTCATATAAGGAAATATCAGAACAGATCCTGTCAACCTCGGTGCTACATTCACCGGTGTCAAATCTGCCAAAAAACACATTGCTCATCAGCAAAAGATGCATTATGAAAGTGAGTGGGGTTCGTTTTCTTTCCCTTCCTTCCCATCATCACATTCAGTCCCTCCCAAGCTTGCTTTACATTACCCTTAAAGAATTTACTTTCAATTTTATTTTTATATTCTAGTTTAGCACTTTTAATTTTCCCCCTAAGTTCTCTATTTTTCTCTTTAACTAATTCCTTATCCCCTGTCGAAAAGGCTACCTTCCTCTCATTAAGGCATACTTTTAAATCTTTTGTAAACCAATTCTTATTGTTTGGGTATATGCGTATAGTTTTAGTTTCAACACAGTTGCTCTCACAAAAATTTACATACGAGGTAATACTTTCAGTGATATCATGAACATTGTCATTAGCATTAAAAAACAATTGCCAGTCCGTCTGTTCAAAACAGTCTCTCAGTTGTTCTTTACTCCGTTCAGTCCACATATGAACTTGTTTCACAGTCGGTTTCTCTCGTTTAATCTTAGCCCGATATCTGGGAAAAAAATTTACAATATTGTGGTCCGACTTCCCCAAAGGGGGGCGACAGATGGCTTTGTATCCCTCGGCAATATTGCCATAACATTTATCCAAGATACGCGAGAGTCTAGTCGGGCAGTCAACATATTGATGTAGAGCAGGTAAAAAGGTTGACAGTTCACATGAATTCATATCCCCCAGAATCAGTACTGGTTGCTCAGGTGAGTGGGCCAGTGCTTCATTAAAACATTCTGCTATTTTGTTCCCGGGTTTCACATGATCCGGTCCAGGAACATATACTAAAATAATTGTTATTTGCCCAAACTCCCTAGGAAGATAAAAAGGTCTGAAAGCCACAGACAAGAGTTCATAATCCGGAGTACATACCTGTTCACATATACGAAATCGAGTAGCCCACCTATTATCCTCCTATTGGCCTCCTTAACATTAGATCACTTACCAATAAAGAACCTATTTTTAATGAAATAATTACTGACCAAAAATTAGATGCACTCTGTTTAACAAAAACCTGGCTTAAAGCAGACGATTACATCAGTTTAAACGAATCCACCCCACAAGACTACAATTATAAACACGAACCTGGATTAAAGGGGGAGGGGGTGGTGTAGCTACCATATACAACAAAATTTTTAAAGTAAACCATAAATCTAAACTAAAATTTAAATCATTTGAAATAATACTGTTATATATGGAAATAACTGATCGTAACAACAAACAGCTTTCTTTTGCCTTAGCTACAATCTATAGACCTCCGGGCCACTACGCAGATTTCCTTAAAGAAATAGCAGATTTCCTGTCTGAGCTTGTAGTCACTGTAGATAAAGCTCTTATCGTTGGTGATTTTAATATCCATAGGGATAACCCACAAGATGCATTAGGACGTGCGTTTATGTATATTCTAAATTCACTCAATATTAGACGATACGTGACCTGAATAATGTCTGCTCTAACACATTGGATGCCGTTGCGCCCATTCGAAAAAAGAGAATCAAAGAAAAACCGTCAGCTCCATGGTATGACCATTACACTGCAGCACTTAAAAAGGTAGCTAGAAAAATGGAAAGAAATTATAGAAGCACAAAGTTAGAGGTATGGCGTTCAGCATGGAAAGAGAGTGTTCAACACTATAGACAGGCTATAAAAATCGCCAGATCTACGTATCTTATTAAAGAAAATCATAATAACCCTCATTTCCTCTTTACCACAATTGGGAAACTGACTAGAAACAAAGAACAAACAGAATCCAATAGTAAACTCCAACACAACAGTAATGACTTCATGAACTTCTTTACTAAGAAAATTATGATTATTAGGGAAAATATCGTAGCTACGCAAGCAGCCACCACCCTACCCAATAGTACATTTAACACTAGATTACCATGCGAACATCTTGAGTCATTTAAAGCTACTACAATAGAAGAGCTCTCTAAATTAGTAACGTCATCCAAATCATCTTCCTGTATATTAAACCCCGTTCCCACAAAATTACTCAAAGAGGTTTTCCCTGTAGTATCACACCCAGTACTAAATATCTTTAACTCATCACCAGAATTAGGCTACGTTTCAACAGCTTTCAAACTAGCAGTTATTAGACCGCTCATTAAAAAAACACACCTTGACCAGGGAGATCTTAATAACTTTAGACCAATCTCAAATTTCTTTCTAAAATATTAGAAAAAGTAGTGGCAAGACAGCTACACACATTCTTAGCAAATAATAGTACGTATGAAAAGTTCCAATCAGGATTCAGGCCCCACCATAGCACAGAGACAGCGCTGCTTAGAGTTACAAATGACCTTCTCCTAACATCCGATTGTGGCGAAATATCACTCCTTATATTATTAGACCTTAGTGCAGCCTTTGACACAATAGATCAAACAATCTTACTCAATAGGTTAGAAAACTATGTTGGCATCAGTGGTCAGGCGTTAGCCTGCTTCAGATCGTATCTAACCAATCGCTATCATTTTGTTTATGTAAATGATGAGGAGTCATATCACTCCCTGGTTAAATACGGCGTACCGCAGGGATCAGTTTTAGGTCCTATCCTGTTCTCGTTATATATGTTACCGCTAGGAGATATTATCAGGAAACATAACATACGTTTTCATTGCTATGCGGATGATACCCAGCTTTACATCTCCTCACATCCCAGCGAAACACACCAGTTTTCTAAATTAACAGACTGCATAAGCGATATTAGTGACTGGATGGCACATAACTTTCATATGCTTAACTCCAATAAGACAGAGATACTTATTATCGAACCGAATCGCTCCAAACATAATATGTCAGATTACAAGTTGCCCATAGATGGTTGCACTGTGGTGCCAATTTCCACGGTTAAGAATTTAGGTGTGATGTTCGACAGCAATTTATCCTTCGATAGCCATATCTCCAATGTCTGCCGCACAGCGTTCTTCCATCTTAGAAATATCTCAAAAATACGCCATATGGTGTCTGCATCAGATGCAGAGAAGCTTATCCATGCTTTTATGACCGCTAGAATAGACTATTGTAACTCGTTACTCGGAGGATGCCATGCAAATCAGGTAAACAAGCTTCAGTTAGTTCAAAACGCTTGGACAGCAGGACTGCAAGAGTGCTTACTAGATCTAAAAAGTATGACCACATAAGTCCAATTCTGGCATCTTTACACTGGCTACCAGTTAAATATTGCATACAATTTAAAATATCACTTATCACCTACAAAGCCTTAAATGGCCTAGCACCCTCATATCTTAGAGAATAACTATCAGAATACAATCCATTGCGTACACTGCGGTCGCAAAATTCTGGTCTCTTAATTATTCCTAGAATATCAAAAGTGTCTAAAGGTGGCAGATCCTTTTCCTACTTAGCCCCTAAGCTTTGATATGATTTACCAACCAATATCCGAGAATCGGACACAGTTGATACCTTTAAATCTAGACTTAAAACTTTTCTCTTTAACAAAGCATTCACATAATTTGTTTTAGTAAAGGTACTCATCTCACAATAGCTAGTTTGTACAACCTAATAAATAAATAAACTAAAACCTAATCCCGTCAACACTTCAAAGTGTAAACGTTATTAATATTCTGAAGAAATATGTTGAAACTTCGAATTAGTAGTCGGTTGAGTCTTAATTTGGCACATATGGACGGGTTGCGATTTGGGCTTTTACCCATGATCTTGAGAATAGTATGTCATACGGAACCATTTGCCACTGTACATTAGTATTACCGACGGCGGTGGGGCCACTTGCCTTAGTCAAAGGAGTTTCTTTTTCCGTTCTAAAGATCAGTTGGGAGGCCCCATAAATAGACTTGCCATGGGCCAACAAATTTGCTAAAATCCTCAACTATAGCTAATACACTTAAGCAGCAATAGTTAACCTCTTTGGAACAGAGCTGATTTAAACCACATCACTGTGTTACACCTGCATTACATGTGAATGGCCCCTACGCTAATAGGATTTTGTCTCTCCCCCGGTCTCGTCCTCGTTCCGAGGACACTACGACAAACAGACCCAGTTCCGGCAAGAGTGAAGGTCGGAACATCCCTGATTTACTAGCCTTCCTTCAACGTGATGCCCAGCTGATGCCCGACCAACGACCACCGGCAGAACCCGTTTAATCTCTCCTTACTCATTTCCATATGTGCAGTATATGTATGTGTGTGTATTTGTCTGTGTGTGTGTTTATGTACGTGTATATGTATGTGTGTGTGCGTATGTATATATATAGATATGTATATAAATATGTGTGTGTATATTTATGTGTACATTTGTATACATATATATGGCCCCTATGCTAATATGATTTTGTTTCTCTCTCCGTGTCTCGTCCTCGACCCCGACAGACCCAGTTCCGGTAAATGTGAAAGTCGGCACACCTCTGATCCACTGGCTGTCCTTCAACGTGATGCCCAGCTGATGCCTGACCAACGACCACCGGCAGAACCCGCTTAATCTCCACTTAATCTCCGCTTAATCTCTTTATCCGTTTCAATGTATGTATAAATATATATATCTCCCAAGGGTTTTTTCCTCCTAGGACTTTTTTACTTCCCTGGTTAAAAAGTCTGGGTTTCTTTTCTCCTAGGGGGTTTTTAAACCGGGGAGGCAGCCTTCTTGGGCTTAATTTAGCACCCTCTCCTATACGTTACTAAGCATTAGTAATACGCTCGCTTATAATGTTGATTCATAGCCGCAGCAAATTTACCTGCTTTGCTATCGTGTATTATGTTGTGCTATCTGTCGATTTTCTGTGCTTTTCTTTGCTTCTACTAATGTAAAGCTGCTTTGAAACAATTACTTATTGTGAAAAGCGCTATATAAATAAAATTGAATTGAATTGAATGTAGGAACACTTGAATTGGTGGGGGGTGTAGGTGCAAGGTGGATGGCATTCCACACTTTTTCATCGGATAACAGGTAAGTAGCAGGACCTTTCTGGGCTACCACTTTAAAAGTTTGGGTGAACTTAGAACATTCTTTTGCAATGAATCCAGCCTTGCGGACACGGACAGAATATTCAACTTGGAAAGTGGAAGGTTTTGCACTACGTCCTGTGTCTCTATACCGTTTTGTTTTCTGTTGCTTCATCTGGATGTTCTGTTTCAGGTTTGTGTGCTCTGTAGAGGCAATGTGGAAGGAGACCTCTGATCTGCAGCTTTGTATTGAGTGGCCTACCATGCAGCAGCTTGGCAGGAGACACTGAGGTCATGGCATGGGGAGTGGCTCTGTATGTGTGTAAAAACTCAGTGACAATATTTTCAAAGGTTTACCTTCGATGTTGGCTGTCTGTAAGCAGTCCTTGTATACTCTGTTGAAGCATTCTATTTCCCCATTTGCTTGTGGATAATACACAGAGCTGTGCCAATGCTTGATGTCTCTGTCAGCAAGGAAGGATTCATACTGAGCTGAAACAAACTGAGGGCCATTGTCAGTGACCAATTCAAGTGGGTTTCCTTCTCTACTAAACACAGTGGCAAGAAAGTTCATAACAGTCATTGAGGTAATACCTGAGCTGAAGGCAATCTCAGGCCATCGGCTATAGTAATCAATGAGAGTTATTGCAAAACAGCCGGCAGGAGGTGCAGTTTGAATAGGTCCCACAATATCCCCAGCTACCTTTTCCCAAGCTGCAGTCGGAGTAGGCACAGGTTGTACCGGGGCAGCATGGGGGATGGCAGTTTTGTCATGCTGTAGGCAGGTAGAGCATTACTAAATGGCTCAACCTGTGAATCTATGCCAGGCCACCAGTACAAGTCTCACAGTCTTTGTTTTGAAGGATCCCTTGGTTTGTGGCATAAGCTAACTGAATGAGCTTTGAATGCAGAGCTTGAGGTACAATCATACGATGAGTGCCACGAATTATGTAACTATCCTGCACAGCCAGTTCATTCTGGATACGAAAGTAAGGTGTGATGACAGGGTCTAGGTTTTCTGCACTCCCAGGCCATCCTTTAGAAATGTAGAATCTCACCTTCTGTAGCCCAGGGCATGCATTACAGGCTCTTGAGAGCTCTTCAGCAGTGACAACTGCAAAGTCAGCTGACACAACACGCACCATCTACAGCTCAGGATCTTGATGTTCTTCTGTAATGGGAAGAGGCAGACCTGACAAGCAATTGGCTGTAACATTCTCTCGCCCTGGTTTTTTTTCAATGTTATAGTTGAAACACAACAGGCGAGCAAACCATCGGGCTATTCTAATGCCTGCTGTCCAAGGCCTTTGGTTGAGAGTAAGGTAATCAGAGGGCTGTGGTCCATTCTTAAAGTAAAGTGTTGACCCCACAAGTAAGTGCGCCACTTTTCAGTTGCCCAGACACATGCTAAGGCCTCTTTTTCAATTATAGAGTACTTGCGTTCGCACTTGGTCAATGCTCTAGAGGCGAATGCAACTGTCTGTTCTGTATGGCCATGGATCTGTGTCAGCACAGTGCCAATGCCGTAATCTGACACGTCAGTTGTGACGACTGTCAGCAAGGAAGAATTGAACAAGGAAAGAGTAGGGCTTGTAGCTATAATTTCTTCAACTCGGGAGAAGCTTTCCCGAGCATCCTTAGTCCAATGGAAATCAGAAGACTTTCAAAGTAGAGCACGAAGAGGTTCTACAAGTATGGCATAATTGGGAATGAACTTTGAATACCACACAGTCAGGCCAAGAAAAAGAACGTAGTGACTGAGTATCATGAGGAGGGGGAGCTTGAGCCACTTCTTGAACATTGCATGGTCTGGTTGTAGGCCAGAGGCAGAAACTTCCTGAAGTGGCATTTAGCTGTGTTCAGCTTCAACCCACTTCTTTGAGGCAGTGAAGGATGGCTGTCAGTCTCGTGTCCTGAAGTTCAGGCATCTGACCGTATACTATGATGTCGTCTAGATAGCATTGCACACCTTTTTTATCTGCCAGAATCTCAGACATCATCCGTTGGAAGGCACTAGGTGTTGAGGCCAAGTCGTATGGGACTCTTGTAAAACGAAAAAGTCTGTCATTCGTTATAAACGCTGTAAGTCGGTAGGCATTTTGCAAATCGACTGTGGAGAACATAGTTGCACCGCGGTGCTCAGTAAAGACTTCAATGTGTGGCAAAGGGTGATTGTCTATCACCACCACTCTGTCTGGCTCATGTAAATCCACACAAAGATAAATGCCACCAGTCTTTTTCTTCACAATCCCCAAAGGAAACAACCAAGGCATACAAGTCAATTCTCTTTGTGACGCCTTCTGCTTCCAAAAGCCATCGCTTTTGCTTCAGCCACTGCAGTTTCAATTTGGGGCGCAATTGTAATTGTTTTCTGCAGTGTGAGATTTGTTTCTAAAAGTAGACGTTCTCTTGTCTTGTCTCCTGCCGGAGGATATTTTCTCTATAATCTGATCCCTAATCATGTCATCAGTGAGAGCTCCAAAATCACAGTTCAGAAGCAAATCCTGTAATGCAGCAACATATTGAATAGTAGATTCGCCATGCCTCTGCGTACGCTGATGAAATTTATTCCTCTCCGCAACCACGTTCACTTTCGGAACAAAAATGGCTTGCAAGGCATCACACACGCAGACTGTACAAACATCCGGAAGTGTAAGAAAAATATGCTGGCCTTCTGTGCCCAAAACAATGAAGCAGCAGCGCATACTTTCGCTTGTCTGGCATCTCGTTAGCAGATGCCAGAAGGTAATTTTCAAACATTTGTATCCAAGACTTATAGAACATTGTCGGCTCACCAGGAGTGTCCAGGAAAGCTGGGGGTTGTGAAATTCCAAGAAAAGCCATTCCTTGTCGCTAACATGTTGTGTATGTAGTAGAAAACAAAGCAGTCACAGCCTAGGTTAACTATAACTTTCTTTACTAAACTTCTTCACACACAGTTCTTCTTCTTTTTAGTGGCGGATCATATTGTCACAGGTCGGAGCGGACCACCACTATCGTGCGTTGCGTTCCTCCCTCAGTTTCCACCCCGAGGAGGTCCCAAGAACACCCCAATGATCAGACAGACGAGACATGTAAAATAAAACAAGATTTAATAAATTTAATAGGGTGGGAAAAAGGGAAAGGGTTCTTAAAATAAGCAAGCTCTCTGGAACTGGGGAGCTTTGGTCCGAGTCGCTTCTGACTCTCACGGGGACTTACAGGTAAGTCTTCCTGACTTCCTCTCTCTCTCTTTATCCACACGTGTATTACAGGTGAGTATTCTCAGCTTCCTCTCTTTGTGTCTCCCAGGTGAACGGCAGGTGAACACTTACAGCCTCTCTTCCTGGACGCAAGGGACAGATACAGGTAAGCACACTGGTAAGTAGATAGATAAGTACCTTGAACTGGCGACCTCGGGCGTGCAGGGGGTACACTGGGCTTGGAGCTTTGGGCGTCCAGAAGGTATACAGGTGAGTGCACTGGGCTGGGAGCTTTGGGTGTCCAGAAGGTATACAGGTGAGTACACGGGGCTGGGAGCTTTGGGTGTCCAGAGGGTATACAGGTGCGTACCTGGCAGTGGCGAAGCTACGGGTGGGCCTGGCCGGGCCTGGGCCCGCCCACTTTGAGTTGTGGCCCATCCAATCAGAAGGCCATTTTCCAGACAAATGTGTAAATAATTTAACAAAAATAAATAATAGTACTACGAATAGACGTCTTATCACACTATAATTTCATATATGTAATACAATTATAAATATAATTAAAATATAAAATATAAGTGCAAGTTTGCATGTTCAAGCAGTTTCGCAGTTTTCTTTTACCCTATTGGTGCACACGCTTGTCAACATGAAACGTTGAATATGATTCGTCAGTCATTGTTAGTTCCGCCTACGCGCGATTGAACTGAATTTGAAAACAGCGAGTCGCAAATCATCAAGTTTAACAACCTTTCCACGATGACATCTGCTTATGCCTGTTTACTTTTGGAGACGGAGACTATTACATCACTCATGGAAATGTTGGATTACTGAGGACATCTTTTCAAACGTCAACAAAATGAAACGAGCACGTATTACGTTGATAATGACTTCATGCTGTGTTGAAAGACCTATAACGTTACGCTCATCGATGATAAATGCTCGTCTGAGAAATGTATTTCTGCTTTTCTTTGCGCGAAGGGACATTATGATCATATTGGACTTTGTTATTATGAACCAGAAGCCCCGTCTCAGACTACAGGACATGTAATGGTGAGTTTAGACATTTTCTTAATGTTTATAGTGGTGTCATTATTATTTACAGTTTATAGTCAGGAGTATTACTCCAATCAACTATTTAGGGGGCTGTATGATTTAATGTTGTTGGAATATTTACACTTAAATGACAAAACATGCAATTTTGTATTGCGCCATGTTGTTTGATGGCCATTGTCTCATTAAATAACAATCTTTCGAACGAGTTCTTTAGTAAAATCACTATCTGTTGAATCTGTCGTAGCCTATGACGCTTTCACGTCATGCATTTTGCTGAGGAGGAATGACATATTGTTCGGATCTACGTTCACGCAACGTAAATAACGTAAAAACTAATTCCGTTACTAATTCAGTTTATATTGAGTTCTGTGTTTTCAAGTGGATTAATAATTTGGTGGGGCACTGCTCATAGACTGTATAAAACAGGCACAGCCCCACCTGCCCATATACTGTAGACAAGCTGGTTGGTTATTTAAGTTGTTTTATAAATTTCCCCTTGAAACATTGTGCTGCCTGCATGGCATTAAGGTAACTTGGCTTAGGTAGCGTGCACCAAAGCTTTTAAACCCGGCTGAAAACGCCTGGAGGACGCCAAATGCCAGCTGTTTTTTCAGCCAAGCGCTTTGGTTGCTGTGATACTTGAGCTGTGAGCCGGTTGGTTGTTGTGATATTAGTCCCGCCCTTTCACCCACTGTGATTGGACGGCTGTGTGAGAACTTACATTGACAAGCTAAGCTTTTCATCCAGAGTTGAATATTTTTAGACCACAGCATGGAAAAAATGGACAGCTGCTGGCTGTTTTGAAAAAAGCCGCACTTACATTGGGGAAAAAATATACGCCGGCCATGGCCGTAAACACTCCCAATTTATGTACATTCTATGCTTTGCCCACCCTGTTTTATAAAGGCCCACCCACTTGAACATTTCTGGCTTCGCCACTGGTACCTGGGCTTGGAGCTTGAGACGTCCAGAAGGAATGCAGGTGAATACACTAGGCTTGGAGTTTGGGGGTCCAGAAGGTATACAGGTGAGTACACTGGGCTTTTAGCTTTAGGCGTACAGAAGGGTATACAGGTGAGTACACTGGCTTTTAGCTTTAGGCGTACAGGATGGTATACAGGTGAGTACACTGGCTTTTAGCTTTGGGCGTACAGGAGGGTATACAGGTGAGTACACTGGGCTTTTAGCTTTGGGCGTACAGGGAGGTATACAGGTGAGTACACTGGGCTTTTAGCTTTAGGTTTAAGGGAGGGTATACAGGTGAGTGCACTGGGCTTGTAGCTTGGGGCTTCCAGAAGGTATACAGGTGAGTACACTGGGCTTTTAGCTTTGAATGGGTTTGACTTACAGACAAGTGGATGGGCATATGCACGGGGCTTTTAGCTCTTTGAGACTCAGGTGGTTGGAGAAGACGTATAGGCACACGGCGACTTCTAGTCTTCCTCACTAGGACAGACTTCTGATGAACACTTAGACGTTGACTTCCCAGCATATAGTGGAACAGTCCCACGACGACACAGAGCCCTTGGCTCAAATCTGCAGACTGGCAGCAGAGAATACACAAATTTCCTTCAACAATATAATACTCCAGTGAACATACAGGGAGAGATACAACACCTCTTTGTTTCAGGCAGGAAAGGGCAAATGGAGACACAGGTCGACGCTGCTTCGGTATTTGGGCTAGCATGCCCACAGATGGTATACTTCTTACCACAGAAGTAGGTAAGTTGAGGTAAAGAGTCGTACCATGCAGCATACTGCCAGAGTGGGGCCAACCGCTTCGAATCTCTTTTCCTTCAGACAGCGGGGCAAGAGATTTGGACAGGGGCTGACATCTGGAAACACTCAACAAGTGTATAGTTATACACAAAGACAGCGAGTATACTTTTCCCACAAAGCAGGCAATCACAAGCTCTCCCTCTTTCGATATTAACCACAATGTTCACAGCCAATCCTTACTTCATACAGTCGAAGCGCCACCACCAGGCTGGGAAGGAGGTTAACAGGTCTCAGTCGTGTATGTATATAAAGCAGCCCCCCAACGCCACCACTCCACTCTTCTAACACAGGGCTCTTTCTTCAGCCTAGGAAGTGAGCACTGACAACACTGACAACAGCACAGCACTACAATTGTCCAAGTGTACACACTTTAAAAAGCCTCACCCACAGCACTCCACACACTCAAAGTGATATGGGGTAATAGTATTAGGAATGGGGCAATGACAAGGCAACAGCAAAACGAATTCCAACGTAACACACTGTTCCTTTAAATACTGAGTCCTTCCCTCTTTCTTGCAGATGTCCCATGCATCCGAGGCCTCGTTTACACCAAGTGCTTTGTTGTTTCCGTTGCTAATTTCTCCCCTTGGATCCGTTTCCTGTGTCCTTCAAACGTACACAATCTCTTCGAGGTACACAGTCAAATCAGCAACAATCACTTCAGAACGAATAATTGCACTTTTAGCTTCGTCTCTGTTTCAGCCCAATCCTCCGTTTTGATTTCGCCCAGGATTGTGTATAATGGACTTTGGCAAAAGACACATTAAATCATAAAATCGTAAAACAATAACACAACCAAACACCCCCACCCAAAAAAACTTCGGTAGTACTAATAATAATAAAATAAATAAATAACCTAAATTCTTCTACTTAATCCAGTATCATTAAGATACATTACAAGATATTTGCTTCTTTGTCCCTGCATTCCATGCTCCTGTAAAATATTATGAATGTCATTTTCTGCATCTGAGTCTTTCCATTTCTATCTGAGTTGGTAAAATTTCTAACATCTATATAAAACATGGTTGACATCCTCCAAGACTTTACATTCAGAGCATATGCCATTACTTTTATTTATTAAGTATAATGTGGAATATAGGCCTGTGTGGCCCAACCTCAATCTGGTTATAATAACTTCTTCATGCCTATTAAGACTCAATGAGGTGATTCTTTTCCCTCCAACACAGTTCTGGTGTCTATGATAGTGTCTGGCATTAGTCTCTGATTCCCATTCATCTTGCCATCTATAAGCATAATCTGTGATTTAAAGAAAGCTGTAGAATCTCCTTTAACCAATGGAATGTGAATTTCTACTTTATCTAATTCCAAATCTTCTTTAGCTAACTTATCAGCAGTTTCATTGCCATTAATTCCATAATGGCCTGGTATCCAACAGAACTGTACCGCTAATCCAAGACTTATAAGATTTAAAAGAAGATGCTTTATCTCCAATACCAAATCTTCACATATTGTATTATCTGATACAAGACTTTGCAATACTGCCATAGAGTCAGTACATATGACTGATCTAAGAGGTTTAGTTTCTTCAACCCCCCTAAGGGCATTTATTATTGCAGCCATCTCTCTTGAGTATACTGATAAATGGTCACTCACTCTATACCCTTATCTTTTTCAAATTCTGGAATATAAATACCAATACCGCAACGCCCATTGAACTATCTAAGTATCCATAATATAATGTATTTAAATAACTTACACAAGCTTTATGAAAACTTTCCCTAGAAAATTACTCACTTTTTTCTGCTAATAAATTAATATTTACCTCTGGAAAAGGAAGCGGCCATGGAGGAACACAACTTAAAGCTAATGCTGGGCCATACTTCTATTCTTTTAATCCAATGATTCACTACCTTGTCAATATTCCAGCCAAACCGATTGGACTTTTTAACATATTCCCAACAATCACTAACTACTGACAGAGCTGGGTTGTTGAAACTTCCTTTTAAGCAGTAAGTTAATGACAATTTATCATACCTTAAATTAATAGGTGTTTCCTTAGATTCTACTAAAGCACTTGTAGGAGTTGTTTTAAAAGCACCAAGGGCAATCCTCAAAGCCTTATACTGAATTCTTCAATTTTCTTGAGGGATGTCTTACATGCTGAGCTATACATTATACACCAAGGCTGAATCCGAAATCGCATACTTACTGTGTAGGTACTGAATTTCACTGGGTACCTACTTAACGTGCGCTAAGACAGTACGTACGTTCACGTTAAGTATGGACAGCATTCGCCATGTTGACGTTATCATGTGACATATGACGTAGTAGACTTGTTCAAGTTCATGCGGAACCACAAGAACCGACAGGAGATTGACATCACAACACCGCGAGAGCAACGCGAAATCAGAGTTCTCTGTGTGATTTCTGGAATCGCTCTCACGGTACTTTGATGTCATCCACCTGTTGGTTCTTACAGCGGTGCATAAACTCGAACAAACCTAATAACAGACATGAAAACGTATGCGTGTGTATGAGGGACAGGTGCACTAACATCTGATTGCATCAGTAACCTTACAACTCTACTACGGTCTCTGTCAGTGTTACAGATATATTACATAATTTTGTAGTGGACAGAAATAAGTAAAACAAGCAAATTGTGATTTAATATCTATTGTCATATGACAGCTGTGCTTGAATACAAACTAGACAATGCAGGCAATATGATTATATACATTTTAGTCAAGCAATCTTTTGTATTTACTTAAAACAACAGGAAACATGAATGAAAATGAATGAATAAAACCATCACAATAAATGAAAACGTATAGAAGTGAATCCCATACGGAAAAAAAACTTTATTCAAATGTATTTTTCTAACAAACCATCACATATTTACTGTCATCTCAACACAGCTGTGACAATTGTACAGCTTTATTTTGATGAATCAGCTTAGCACTTTGTGGTATATCCTGGGTCTGTCTGGGTGCTGAGGAACAGTCCTGTGTAACGTATCGAAATCACCCGATTGGCTGGTCTCCGGTCGATTGCTTTGCTTTCCCGTGGCATCATGGGAAAGCTGGGATTGAAGTGTCCATCCGATGCACGCTTCAGAATCTGGGCGGACTCAGTAGAGCAGAGGTCCCCAACCACCGGGTCGCGACCCAGTACTGGGTCGTGGACAAGTTGCCACCGGGTCGCAAGAACGTCCCGAAAAAATGTGTATAATAGCCACGTAATAGCTTAATCGGGTATTTTGTACTGTAAGAGCCGACGTCAAATAACATCAATCATTTCCACTTTTGAACAGCTCTCTCTCTTTTTCTCCGCCCTCTCTCTCTCTACCAGCGCATCAGCGATCACATTGCTGTCATTAGAGTTTGAGCATACAGTACTTCTAAAACACAATCAATCAAAGAATTGCGGAGGTATGACTTTATGAATCATTTGCAAATGTACGTCGCAATGATGTACATATGTGGAGATGTTCAAATGTGTGAAAGCGCAAATGACTGAAAAGTTATTATTTTATTCTTCTTTAAAACAACTTCAGAATTATCCATCGATCGTAGCACCATGATCAAAATAAACTATTAGGCTAATTATATTTTAACGGCTACACTTTTAACATAGGTTTGAAAGGAACCTATAAACTTGTCAATCATCATTAATCATGGTAAACGTGAGTCTCCGTGCCTCTGCGCCCAGCCGCAGATCTTCTGGCATCTCTCCTCCTTCACTGCATTTTTCTTCTCTTCTGTTACTTGGAATTGGGTCTCGAGTCTGACCAAGATTCGAGCTGCCTTCGAGAACAGCAAGCCAAGTTCGTGTAGGTTCCATTAATTATTAAGACTAAATGGGCAGCCAAACTAGTAAAAACAATGAAAGTAAAAAACAATCCGCCAAAATATGGTTTTACACGTCTTATACTATAGCCTAAATAAAGCAATTATACATTTTCCTAATGCATGGTGTTATCATTACTTCCGTTTGAAACGTAAATTTTCGAAAAGGAGGATTTTCAGCACGTTTGAACAGCAACTCTTTCTCGCCTACTGATTTTATGGATACTGAGGATTCGGACGTACTACTCTGTTCACGTGCTGTTTCCCCTACTACACTTTCAGTAAGTAGGCGGTTTCGGACGATACTTAAGTACACGTGCCTCTGAATCTCGCGAGAAATAGTCCAAAATCCCGCTAATTCTCGCCTACCCTTTTACGTATACTGAGGTTTCGGACATACTATTCGTTCGCCTACTGCTTTTTGCCTACTATATAGTACGGCAGTATGCGGTTTCGGATTCAGCCCAATAGTTCATCTTATCAATGCTTTATATATAGCTTCCCAATTATGCCCAGTGACCATTCTCATAAGGCTAATTACCTTTTTACACTTTGTTTCAATATATTCAGTATGTTATTTCCATGTTAGTCTGGCATCCAACCATATTCCTAGATACTTACATTTTTCACTTCTTTCAAGTTGCTGATTATAAAGCATAATAAAGTTTCAGGGACTTTTTTCCTAGTAAAATACACTACCTGAGACTTCCCAATCTATTCCCCACTGTTCAAGTACATGAATGTCTTTTTGAATCCCATTATTAACATACGAAATGTTACGTCCTCTTCTCCAAATGACAGCATCATCTGCATATAAAGTCCTTCTTTACTATTTCCCAGTTTTTCATATATGCCATTAAACATTATGTTAAACAAGATAGACTGATAACATTCCCCTGCGGAATTCCATTTTCAACAATAAACTCATCAGACACTGCATCACCCACTTTGACCCTAATGGAACATTGAGTGAGAAAGTCAAGTATGTTATCATACATTTTCCCATTAATTCCCAATTTTCCTAATTTAATCAACAGACTGTCATGAATAATGATGAGAGGAAGCAAAAGCAAGTTAGGATGTTTATTGAAAACACAGAAGGTTTTGAAATGATGACAGCTTGGTGGGTGACACAGGAAACTGAGGCGGCCAGCGTGAAGAAGTGATGAATCCGATGATGATAATATCCACGAGTAATCCAGAATACACGAACACGAGAGCAGGAACACACCAGACTGGAAACACACAGCACGAGACACCACCAAGTCCACAACGATCTGACAAAGGACACGGGAAACTGAGTGAGCATATATAGCCGAGTGAATGAGCTGCAGCTGGAGCGAGTAATGACAATCAGGTGCGCTGGAGGTAAGTGCCAAACACGCCCATACACCCACACACACAACACAGCCATGTGAATCAGGAAGGAAACAATGCATTTAAATACCGTGACAGTACCCCTCCCCCTAGGAACGCCGCCTGCCGTTCCCAGACTCCTTTACCTGTCGATTGAATTCGCCTAGAGTCCAGGATACGATTTACCGAATACGTGGTCACCCCATCTACGAGACGAGGCGGGGGGAACCGGGGCAGGCGGATTAAGGCGTGAAAAAAACACGGGTTTGATTTTAGAAACATGAAAGGCGGGATGTACTCTCCTGTACGCAGGAGGAAGACTAAGGCGGACGGTCACTGGGTTAATGATTTAAGTGACCTTGAACGGGCCAATGAATTTGGGGGCTAACTTATTAGATACGGATCGGAGAGGAATATTCTTAGTTGAAAGCCACACTCTTTGACCAACGACGTATTTCGGAGGCCTAGACTGGTGGCGATCGGCTTTGGCCTTGGTGCGCGCCCCCACCTGGAGTAAAGCCTCACGGGCTCTAGTCCAGGTGCGGTGACACCTCTGGACAAATGCGTGAGCAGAGGGGACCGTGACTTCGGACTCCAGACTGGAAAAAACAGGTGGTTGGTAACCTAAACTACACTGAAAAGGAGACAGGCCCGTAGCTGATACCGGTAAAGTATTGTGTGCGTACTCCACCATAGAGAGTTGTTGACTCCAGGAGGAAGGATTCTTGGAAACCAGACATCGCAACACTCTCTCCAGATCTTGGTTGGCTCTCTCGGTTTGACCATTGGTCTGGGGATGAAACCCAGAGGAAAGACTAACAGTCGCCCCTAGCAGTTTACAAAATTCTCGCCAAAATTTGGACACAAACTGGGACCCTCTGTCGGAAACCATGTCTGTCGGGAGGCCATGTAAGGGAAAGACGTGGTCTACGACAATCAACGCTGTCTCCTTGGCTGAAGGCAATTTGGGCAAGGGAATGAAATGCGTCGCCTTCGAGAATCGGTCCACCACGGTTAAAACTACCGTGTTGCCCTGGGAGGGCGGGAGGGCGGTAACAAAATCTAGAGCGATATGGGACCAGGGTCTCGAAGGGACAGGCAGCGGTTACCCCTTCTAGAGCCATCTTGACTCTCGATTCGACCTCCCATACGAGTGTGGAGACGACTAGACTCTCCAGTAAAATGCACTCGGGAGTAGACAGGCGTTCGGAACGATCAAAAATGCATACAAAGAATCGGGTTCGATGTTTTTGGAACCCAGACGATACGAGAGGGAAAAATCAAAACGACTGAAAAAAGTCCCCACCGAGCCTGCCTGGAGTTCAGTATTTTAGCAGTTCTAATATATTCTAAGTTCTTATGATCGGTCCAAACGATAAAAGGTACCCCGGACCCCTCTAACCAGTGGCCCCATTCTTCCAATGCTAATTTGACTGCCAGCAACTCTCTATTACCAATATCATAATTGCGTTCCGCGGGAGATAAACGATGAGACAAAAACGCGCAGGGGTGCATCTTGTCATCTGAGGTGGAGCGTTGGGATAGCACCGCACCTACCCCCACCTCTGACACATCAACCTCGACCACGAACTGACGTGAAGCATCAGGGGCAACAAGAATGGGGGCTGAAACGAAGCAACCTTTTAGTTTGGCAAACGCAGCCTCGGCTGCGTCTGACCAACTGAACGTGGTTCGTGGGGAGGTCAAGGCAGTCAGAGGTGCGGCTAGTTGGCTGAAATAGCGAATAAAACGCCTGTAAAAATTGGCGAACCCCAGAAACCTCTGCAGGGCCTTACGGGAATCTGGACGTGGCCAATTTACCACAGCCTTAACTCTTTCAGGATCCATACGGACCCCCTCAGTAGAGATGATGTACCCCAGAAATGGTATGGACTGTGCATGAAACGCGCATTTCTCCGCCTTGACAAAAAGCCCATTCTCTAGCAACCTCTGAAGCACTCGTCTGACGTGCTGCACATGTTCCTGGAGAGATGAAGAAAAAATCAATATGTCGTCCAGGTAGACATATATGAACTGGTCAACCATATCTCGCAGCACATCATTGACGAGTGCCTGGAAAACTGCTGGCGAATTGGATAGCCCGAAAGGCATCACCAAATATTCAAAATGGCCTCTAAGGGTGTTAAAAGCAGTTTTCCATTCATCCCCCTCCCTTATGCGGACCAAATGATAAGCATTACGTAAATCCAATTTTGTGAAAACCGATGCTCCCTGCAACCTCTTGAAAGCTGAAGACATCAACGGTAAAGGATATGTATTCTTAACCGTGATGTTGTTCAACCCTCGGTAATCAATACAAGATCGCAGAGTTCCATCCTTTTCCTCACAAAAAAGAACCCCGCCCCCGCTGGAGAAGAGGAAGGGCGGATGAACCCGTTTGCTAGAGAATCAGAAATGTATTTCTCCATAGCCTCCCTTTCGGGAATCGAAAGCGAATATACCTTGCCTTTAGGCGGAGACTTACCTGACATTAACTCTATAGCACAGTCATAGGGACGATGCAGAGGGAGAGAAGCAGCGCGAGACTTACTGAACACTTCCTTCAGGTCGTGGTACTCTTCGGGCACGTTAGATAAATCCACTGCCTCCTCCTGAAACACAGACAACGGCACAGACGAACAGGCAGAAACAAGACAAGACTCATGACACTTAACACTCCAACCACACACTGAGTTCATTTGCCAGTCCACTTTGGGGTTGTGTAGTTTTAGCCAGGGATGTCCAAGTACAACAGGTGCCAGGGGTGAGTTCAGGATGTAAAATGAGATGGTTTCAGTGTGGTTGCCAGACGTGATGAGTGTGATGTTGTCAGTGACAGAAACAATGGTGGGAAGATCTTGTCCGTTAAGTGCTTGAACTGAAATCTGATGTGAGAGGGGTTTGAGTGGAATCTTGTGTCTGACTGCAAATGAATAGTCCATAAAATTACCTTCCGCACCCGAATCCACCAGTGCCTGACAATCATGATGATGTACTGACCACCTCAGTCTCACCGGGAGGATCGTAGATGAGACCCCGCCCGATAGTAGCCTCAAACTTACTACCGGGCTGGGCCTTTTACTGGACAGTTGTATGCAAAAGGGCCGGACCCGCAACAATACAAACAAAGGCCCTGGGATCTCCGCCGTTCCTTCTCCTCCCGGGAGAGTCGGGCTCGACCCACCTGCAACCCATGCAGAAACATGTCGCACTGTGCCTCCTCATTCCACTGACACTCGGCTGCTAAAGTCCTGAACTCGATCGAATAGTCCGAGATCGACCTTTCTCCCTGCTTCAACTCCGCTAACAATTGAGCTGCCTCTCTGCCAGCGAGCGCTCGGTCGAAGACTCTTCATTTCAGCTGCGAGTGTCTGGAATGAGGCGCAGCATGGATCTTGATTCTCCCACACCGCCGTTCCCCAGAGCGCCGCCTTCCCCGTCAGGAGAGTTAGCACAAATGCTACCTTGGTCTGTTCACTGTGGAAGGTTCTAGGTTGTAAAGCAAAATGCATTGAGCAACGGGTTAGAAACGCTCTACAAAAATTCGGCTCACCCGAGTATGATTCCAGAACTGGGAGGCGGGGCTCCGAGTGAGTGACGTTTTCCGGTGGTGTGGGTTGAACGGGCGGTGTGGCGGCGCAGTGGGAACTCGTAGTTGTTGGAATTGTTGGGTGAGCTCCGACACCTGTGCCACCAACGCCAGAACAGCATGACCCGTCTCGCAGAGATTACGTTCCTGGGATTCGAGACGCCGGTTGCTGCTATTGAAAAACTCCGCCATGGATGTAATGGTCGAACTCGCTGCTTCCATGTTGCGGTCAGATCGTTCTGTCATGAAAAATGATGAGAGGAAGCAAAAGCAAGTTAGGATGTTTATTGAAAACACAGAAGGTTTTGAAATGATGACAGCTCGGCGGGTGACACAGGAAACTGAGGCGGCCAGCGTGAAGAAGTGATGAATCCGATGATGATAATATCCACGAGTAATCCAGAATACATTAACACGAGAGCAGGAACACACCAGACTGGAAACACACAGCACGAGACACCACCAAGTCCACAACGATCTGAAAAGGACACGGGAAATTGAGTGAGCATATATAGCCGAGTAAATGAGCTGCAGCTGGAGCGAGTAATGACAATCAGGTGCGCTGGAGGTAAGTGCCAAACACGCCCATACACCCACACACACACACACACACACACACACACACACAACACAGCCATGTGAATCAGGAAGGAAACAATGCATTCAAATACCGTGACACAGACCTTCTCTCCACATAGTATCATAGGCTTTCTCAATATCCAGGAAAACTGCCACCATTACTAATTTTATCATTAAAAACTTTTCAATATACTTTAACCAAAGCATCAGTTGTTGATTTGCACCTCCTGAATCCAGTTTGATACCCTTTAATTGGATTTATGTATTCTAGAAAATAATTCAAACGCCAGACCCTAATTATTCCATAGATTTTACAAATGTGAAGTGAGTGCAATTGGCCTATAGTTTCCTGGGTCACTAGTATCTTTACCTGGTTTAGAAATGGCAAGATCCTTGCCCATTTCCATATGCTTGGTAATAGGCCCTTTTCACAACTACGTCACTTAACTTCCGCTTTTCAGCGCAGCCGGGTAATGTAACTTCCGTGTTAGACGACATTGGGGGAGAGTCTACTAACAGCTCGAAATATCGACAATAAATGTAAGTTTATTCATGCTTATGTATTTATTATCGTGTTCTTGTGGTAACTGTATAAGTTATTTTGTAAGTTATCAATACATAACTACGTTTAACAGTTGGAAAAGTAGGTAAATGGGTAACGTTTGCAATAACAAGCAACACGGAAAAGTTATATGAATGCATCGTAACGTCTTAACATTACTTAACTCGTTGCCTTTTATATTGAAATGTGATTACTTTCTTTTTAAAATAATGTTGTTTATAATAGCTTGATAGATTCAGTCACTTAAAGTGCTACAACAATTCTAAGTTATATATTGATGCTATTGCCCTTACCTTTCTGTGTCCATCTGTAAACAGCAGCCCATCCTACAGTACACACGCATGTCCTAGTCATTAAGATGCTGTTGTAGTGTTCCTTAGATGCTATGTTCATTGTGTAAATGTTATGTCTTTATATTAAAAGATTAAAATAAGGTAAAATTTGAATTTGACAGAAGTTAAAATTACCTGGGTTGCATGCTAAAGGAAAAGGCGGAAAACATGTTAACTATGAACGCGAAATCGTAAAGTTTAAAATAATAATATTTACGTATTTACAGGTTAAATTGATTCTTTTAATAATGTTAATGACCATTTCAGCCGATGTGATTCATCATTACTTTCTTCCTGTCTCCATCTTTCAACAGTATCATAACACGCATGGCACAGTCATCATGTAAATGTTATTGTAGTGTTCCCTGTTGTTCAAACAACAAAAAGAAGTTTCCTTATCTGAGTTTCCACGACTTTCCAGTGGACGAAGAAATACGTTCCCGTTGGGTTAGGGCGATAAGAAGAGATGAGGGACTTGGTTTTAAAATACTTCGAGGGAGCACCTATGTATGTAGCCAACACTTTGCCCCAGAGGATACATACACAACACCCAGCAGTGGACAAACCAGGATAAAAAAGGGAGCAGTGCCATCTAGATTTCCCTGGAATGACTGGGGTAAAGGTATGACAGTATTAAGTTTGGTAGTACATTAACAAAAAATCATAAGTTATTACAATGTAAAATTGCCATGCTTTACAGTTAATTATGCTTGTATAAATAAAATACATGATAATAGTACTGAACCTGTTTTACAGCTTATTAGTCCATATAAAAAGAAATAATACATCATCCTGTTGCCATTCACATTGCAAATTATTATTGCATTTGTGGTGGTATTATACATTTTGTTTACTCTTTGAGGTTCTGATAATTGATTACCATATATTTAGAATTTTTTCATTTCATCTATTTATTTTTTTCAAGCAAATAGTATAACAATGGAATAATACTCAATAATAATAATAACTAGCACTTATGCTTGAAATGGAGTGGGGAGAAGTAAAACTTATTGAACCCCACCCCAGTCTATTAAAGAATTTATACAAACTATGAATGACATTCATGTGTGTCTATCTTTCACATCTTCAGGAAAAGGGTCACAAGCTCGGCAGTCAGTTTACCAGAGAGCAAGGAAACGTTTAAGGCCTGCTGTCCTTGATGAATCTCAGGAGATGCTTGTTCCAGGAGACATCACAGAGGAGGCCCTGCCTGTGGGTGGAGTGACAAAAGATCATGACTATGCCTACCATCCTTCTCCTGGTTAGTACTACAAAAAAACAGAGTAACAGGTTTTTCTTTGTGGCAATAATTTTTTTAACTATAGGGTTTGTAGGATTCAGAGCAGCTGTGCTTAATGTTAAAAGTTTTGATGCTTATTTATGAAAACCTCAAGTATTACTGGAAGCTCAATTACTCTGAACAGAACCCCAATATATGATGATGATTGAGAACAACTACAGATATTACATTGTAAACTTTTGCTTTCTTTTAAGGTAAACTGGATGGCGCTGCACAGAGAATCCAAGAGTTGGAGCTTCAGGTTTTGTCACTAGAGCTTGAAATCCAGCAGCTGACCTTTAAGAAGCAGCAGCCTCTGATTTTCAAGTTCTGCGTCACAGATGAGGACTTTCGTTACTACACTAGGTTCAGCTCAAAGGAGGTTTTCACTGTGTTTTGGGAGTCAGTTTACCCCTCTGCTTCACGCCTTTTGTACTGGTCCAAGGCACAACGAACAGCACAAGAGACACCTAGCCCTTAGCGAAAACTTCAGCTCATTGATGAACTGTTCATGTTTCTCTGTCGTGTTGCAGCCGGGCTTCAGGAGAAAACCTTGTCGTCCATCTTCGAGGTCACCTTGTCTACAGTTAGCCGCATCATCTTAACATGGACAAGCTACCTCTACCAGGTTCTTGGCTCGCTACCATTGTGGATGACAAGAGAGCAAGTGCAGGCCACAATGCCTGACAAGTTCAAGCTCTACTGCCCTCAGGTGAGAGTGATAATCGATTGCACCGAGATTCGTTGTGAAACAGCATCTTCTCTTTTGCTACAGTCAGAAACTTTTTCCAACTACAAAAATCACACCACCTTTAAAGGTCTAATTGGCATTGCACCATGTGGGGTTATCACATTTATATCAAAATTGTACACAGGCTCCATCTCGGATATTGAAATAACTCGGCAGTCACAGATCTTACAGTTACTTCAACCAGGAGATGGAGTAATGGCTGACAAGGGGTTCCAAATTGAGAAGATGCTGTCAGAGGTGGGGGCAACACTAATCATCCCTCCACTGAAGAAATCTAACCAGCTCAGCATGGAGGATACCCAGAAGACCCAGGCTATTGCCCGTCTTAGAATTTTAGTTGAGAGGGCCATACGTAGGGTGAAGGAGTATCATATTTGGGATGGACATGTTCCTCTTTCTATGGTAGGCTCAGTCAATCAGCTGTGGGCCATCTGTTGCATGTTGTGCAACTATCAGGGACCTCTTGATATCAAAGGGGACAAACCCATCTGAAAAGGTTCCTTTTCTAAAGGGATAGTTCACCCAGAATTGGCCAGAAATTAAAATTTTGTCATTTACTCACTCTCATGTTGTTACAAACCTGTATACATTTCTTTGTTCTGATGAACAAAAAGGGAGATATTTTAGAGAAATGTTTGTAGCCAAACTATTTGTGGACCCCATTTTTTTCCATAGCATTCTTTTTCCTACTATGGAAGTAAATGGGGTCTACAAACGGTTTGATTACAAACATTTCTGAAAATATCTTTGTCTCAGAACAAAGAATAGAGGTTTGCAACAACATGAGAGTGAGTAAATGACAGAACTATCGCTTTAAAGCAGTGTTCTTCACATCCAACCCTGGGGAGCTGTTGCCCTGCAGAGTTTAGCTTGATTAAGGTTGGAGCTAAACTTTGCAGAGCACCAGCTCTCCAGGGTTAGATGTGAAGAACACTGCTTTAAAGAGTTAGTATTTCACACTGTGCAGATGAACTGTATATACAAGGCCTGTGTATAATATTTTTACATTTGTTAATTTTGTATTACGTTAATCCTCAGAATATTTGTTGAATGTTTCAGTGTTTTCTAATAAACAATGTTGTGAGACATTATGTAAAAAGTTTATCCTGAGTAAAATGCTTTTCCCCTTACACATTAAAAGATCAAGAATATTTTTGAAACTTGACTTTAATTTAGACATTTGGTAATAGTCTATAAGTGAGGTAAAGAAACAAATCAAAAGCTTACACAGCAGCTAATATACAAACACAATATACAAACAACAACAGTAGTTACAGGTTACAGTAGTTTTATGCAACCATGGACCATAAGAGAAGCATATAGGCTTTTTTGTCAGTGGTCCCTATTTATATTTACCTAAAACGAAAAATTGTAAATTGAAAAAGTATTTACAACAGGAATCACAGATGTTTACATCTATTTACATTATTTACACACACTATTTACATATTTTTTACAAACTACTTACTTTTTAAAATTATGCCTCAACGTAATAATACATCCATGTAGATGCTGTAATAAAAATAATCCAGTTTATTTCGCAATGAGTTTATAACCTCCTCATCTCTAAAGATTCTTTCAACTGTAAAATCAGTGTTGGTATCTGTTATGAAATCACACCACATTAGTCCACTTAATGCCAGCTGGCCTTGAACCTGATAGTAGTACTTATGGTTTTTCTTAAGGCAGGCCTGGCCGTGAACTTTGAAGAGGTGTTTTACTTGAGAAACATTGTCAACATCGCAACTCTTTACCTCTGCCAATCCAAATGGCATTGTTTCTCTTGGGTCGAAGACTTTAGCATCAGGGCTAGCTGCAAGGTGAGGTGCATCTGGGTGGATGATTATTCCACACTGCATCACAGAGATATTACAATAATCTGAGTATTGCCTCAGTATTTCAGGTTCCAAGTCCAGCCCTCTTTTCATAGCAGCTGTTTGGGGACTTCCTCTAAGAATGCGAGCAGCTAAGGCTTTGGCAGTAGACTCCCCATGGACATGGTAGATTTCACCGAATCTACTGGCTGTCAGTCGGGGTTTCCGGACCTTGGTCCACAACTGGCATTCAGACTGCTTTCGGGTTTCTGCCTCAATAGCAGCAGAGATTTCCCTCGACACCTTAAGGCTTTCTAAGTGGCATTGTTGCTTATAGTTGGACTGAAAATTGTAATGAAATTTAAAATTGTAACCTTCAACAGGCAGTTGAGGAAATTCAGGGGCAAGAGCATGTTTTATAATGTCTCTACTGATTTCAACTTCCTCTCACTGTCACCTCATCAACAACTACATTTGAAACTATTCCAATGCAATGTTATTTAAAAGAGCAAAACATTAACCAGGAGCAAGTTACTGACGTTTACTTAACAATTAACAATCTTTAACTAACATCAGTGTAATGTAAACACGAGAGCAACAATAGTTTACGGGACGTACAAATAATAAGACAAAGCTAACGTTAGCCTCCGCAAACGTAAGCCAGGATGGACAATACAAAAATGCTTACCTATATAATCAAACAGGTACTGCTCAATAAAGAATTTGTATCCTTTATCAAGTTTAGAACGTGTCGTAAGTGAAAATATGTCTGCAAGTCGCTGCACATCATCCAAACGTATTTTTGGCAGGTGTAAAAGGGACTGAGTAAACTTCATCATAGTGTTCCACTGTACAGGCGGGCTGCTGGCGGAAGTAGAAATACCCTGCTTTGATTCAAGATGGCGGGTGAGTGACGTCATGTGAAAAGGAACTATTTACCATCATTCCATTTCACACACAGTTCTCTCCCTCTCCTCCATACATACGTACTCTGTTGAATAACAGGTGCATAGCGCCACTAACTGGGCAGGAGGTGTATTGCACTATACCACAGTTGCACTATAACAACATTGCTTAATATGTTGTATTTAAAAAAAATGGCCCTAGGCGAGACCTATTTTCATGGTCTCACCTAGGGCCTCGTAAACTCAAGGGCCGGCCCTGATTTTTGTCAGGACTTAGAGAGGGAGACTGAGACAGGAACCGACGCCCTAACAATTTTAACTAGATTTTTCACTGGTGACATAAACCAAATGTCCCCCCTGTTACAGGACATTCTCAGCTGTTTTAATAAGTGTTTAGAATAAATAGTTACTTTAATATTTAAATTTCCTAAGGGCTAACATGTCACTCAGTTTACCCTGCAAATGTATTTTTAAAAAGTATTAGTAAACAACAATTATCTTAAAGAACTAGCTAATTAAATTTTTGTCGCATTTGATTAAGTTTAAAAATGGTACTTAAATGCAGTTAAGTCCCATTTTTAAGTGACTTCATTTTGTCAATTAATTCCTTGCAAGTAACCACAAATACATGCATAATATTTGTATTAAATATTAAATTAATATAAAAAACTGCACATAGTAACAACAGGGTGGACATCACACCAGTGAACAACAAAACATTTCATTAAAGAAAGGCAACTCCTTTCCTCCACCCTCACTCCACCTGCAATAATAAACTGTACTGAAACCATGAAAATTGTTAAACTAATCTGCTTTGAATATATAAAATAAAAAATAAATAAATATCAATACAGTGTATACAGTACAATCATTACTACGTAAAACATTAACAGGGTGGACGATAACAGGAGTGACATTTTATGCTAAACTCAATTACTACTCATGTGGTAAACAACATGTTTATTAACAATATTTTTCAAAATTACAAAAAATTGTTTCCTCTAAAAATAAGCATAACAGTGTCACGACTGGGTTGGAGAGACAGGACGCAAATGCAAGGTTCCAAAATAAATAACATTTAATGATAAAACACGAGGGATAACACAGTGAACACAGGAACATCCAATACAGGGAACAGACGGGGTAGCAATGACAATGATCCGGCAATGAGTGTGACACAAACACTGGTATAAATACACAAAGACTAATGACACACAGGTGGAATGAATGATGTGATAATTAACAAGTGTCCAGGTGATGACAATATAGAAAAGACACAAAACATGACACGGATCACCGTGACATAACCCCTCCCTCTACGAGTGGCTACCAGACACTCACATAAACAAAAAAAACAAAAACAAAGTCTGGTAGCGAGAGTCCAAGGGAGGGGTGGAGGGCTTGGGGACCCTGGCGAAGCCGGCAGCCGCCGGGATGAGACCAACAGGAACGGTTGGCCGGACTGCGCCAGGAGAACCGGAGCGATCGCTTCGAGAACCGAGGCAGACGAATTACCCCCCTCCTGGGAATCGTCGACGATCAGCTGCCCCCGGAAGTCATCTCCCATCCCCTCGCAGAAACAGAGACCCTCTCTCGGTAGCCACCCCTGGGAAATGATCGGGCGTGGTCTGTTCCGGATCCCCCTGCGAGCAGGATGGTGGTCCTCCGAGGGACCGTCGACGACGACTCAACCGTTGGGGGACCGCCTGGGCCGATCCTCCTCCCGCATGCTCGCAGGAGCGAGCGATCGCTCACGGTGGTCCCCAAGAGACATCGGGGCTGATGGGGAATAACCCCGATGTCACTACTCCCCCTCGACGAAACTCCTGGGGGAGCCGCCCTCCGTGAACCTGCTGCGTCCAGTTTGGCCAGTTCATTCTGTCACGACTGGGTTGGAGAGACAGGACGCAAATGCAAGGTTCCAAAATAAATAACATTTAATGATCAAACACGAGGGATAACACAGTGAACACAGGAACATCCAATACAGGGAACAGACGGGGTAGCAATGACAATGATCCGGCAATGAGTGTGACACAAACACTGGTATAAATACACAAAGACTAATGACACACAGGTGGAATGAATGATGTGATAATTAACAAGTGTCCAGGTGATGACAATATAGAACAGACACAAAACATGACACGGATCACCGTGACATATGACAAACAGGGGGTGTGTGTTGAGCTTTACCACATCAGTAAACTATTCTAAATTGTTAAATAAAAAATAAAAGTTTAAAGTTAAAGCTGTAGTCTACGATGTTGAAAATCGGTCGAGAAAGCCTGAGACGGTTGGGAAGTTTTAAAAAACTCATCCCGCCCCTCCACACACACACACCCCTCCTCTCTGAGCTACCTGATCTGAAACGACCTGAACAACGACACTCAGTCAAGCTGTGATCACCGGTAGTAAACATCAGAACAAAGATTTACCGAGCAGTAAACACATAAAGCCTTGAAGGAATGAACACTTACAATTATGACTGATTGACGTAATTTACTTTCACAACAACATTTGGCATACGTTTCCCCTCCTGAGCCTCGTTTACCCTGGTCAAAAGTGCTACCTAGCGCACATTAATTGCACAATAATTATTAGTTAGTATTGCTAAGGTTTTGAGTAATTGTTATAGCAGCACACATCGCATCTTGTTCAAATTCCGATCGGCTCGAACAGAAACCCGCTAGGCCTATTGAAATATATTCAAGCAATTCAAGAAATATAATTACTTTGAGCTGTGATAGGCGATGCTAAACGGCTAACATTCCAATGCCGACCTGCAGCATAAGTATATTGTCAGACTGATAAAAAGATATTTATGTAACACCTCACACCATAAAAGTATAAATAAATTCTAACCTGCTCAACAAAAAGTCAGCCTTGTCAGCGTCGGTTTTCAGTCCCATTTCTCCCTGAAGCTTCCCCCAACATTCAATGGTGGACCCTATATTAATTAGACTTTGAGTCCAGCGTTTGAGTCTCCATTTTTATCTCTGCTCTTTCCTCTACAGACTTTCTCTTTAATTCAATTCAATTTTATTTATATAGCGCTTTTCACAATTTGGTAATTGTATCAAAGCAGCTTTACATAATAGATGTAGTGAAAAGCACAGAAAATCGACAGATAGCATAACATAATACACGATAGCACAAGCAGCTAAATTTGCTGCGGCTATAAATCAACATTATAAGCAAACGTATTACTAATGTAACGTATAGAAGTTAAGCCCAAAAAGGCTGCCTCCCCGGGTTGAAAAACCCCCTAGGAGAAAACCCCCCCGGAATTTTAGCCGGGGAAGTAAAAAAAGTCCTAGGAGGAAAAAACCCTTGGGATATATATATATATATATATATATACACATTGAAACGGAAGGAGATTAAGCGGAGATTAAGCGGGTTCTGCCGGTGGTCTTTGGTTAGGCATCAGCTGGACATCACGTTGAAGAACAGCCAGTAGATCAGAGGTGTGCCGACTTTCACATTTACCGGAACTGGATCTGGATCTGTTTGTCTTATTGTCCTCGGGATTGAGGACGAGACAGGGAGAGAGAAACAAAATCTTATTAGCGTAGGGGCCGTTCACATAAAAAGCAAGTGTCACACAGTAATGTGGTTTTAGTCAGCTCGGTTCCGGGCAGGCTAACTATTGCTGCTTAAGTGTATTACATATAGTTGATGATTTTAGAAACAGAAACAGAACTCGTTTGACTAAGGCCAGAGGCCCCACTGCTGTCGTTAATACTAACGTACAGTGGCAAACGGTTCTGTATGACATACTATTTTTAAGGCCATGGGAAAAATGCCAAAATTGCAAACGACCATATTTGGCAATTAAGACTCAATCGACAACCAATTCAAAGTTTCAGCATATTACTAAAGAGTATTAATGACATTTACCATGCTTTGGAGTGTTGACGAAAAAAAGGTTTTAATTTATTCATTAATTTATTTATTTATTAGGTTGTACAAGCTAGCTATTGGGAGATAAGTTCTATTGCTAAAACAAACTATGGGAATGCCTTGTTAAAGAGAAAAGTTTTAAGTCTAGATTTAAAGTTATCTACTGTCTCTGATTTTTGGACGTCGGTTGGTAAATCATTCCATAGCTTAGGGGCTAAGTAGGAAAAGGTTCTGCCACCTTTAGGCACTTTTGATATTTTAGGGATTATTAAGAGGCCAGAATTTTGTGACCGCAATGCACGTGATGGATTGTATTCTGATAATAATTCTCTAAGATATGAGGGTGCTAGGCCATTTAAGGCTTTGTAGGTGATTAGTAATATTTTAAATTGTATACGATATTTAACTGGTAGCCAGTGTAAAGATGCCAGAATTGGGCTTATGCGGTCATACTTCTTAGATCGGGTAAGAACTCTCGCAGAAGCGTTTTGAACTAGCTGAAGCTTGTTTACCTGATTTGCATGGCATCCTCCGAGTAACGAGTTACAATAGTCTATTCTAGAGGTCATAAAAGCATGGATAAGCTTCTCTGCATCTGATGCAGACAACATATGGCGTATTTTTGAGATATTTCTAAGGTGGAAGAATGCTGTGCGGCAGACATTGGAGATATGGTTGGAACTTTTCATATGTACTATTATTTGCTAAGAAATTTTTATGCATAAATCTTTATGCAGCTTGCTGCTGTCGGTTTGTTTTTTCTTCATTTGTGAGCTGTTGCTACTTTGCTAGCTACCATACACTGTTAGAAATTTCATGTCGCAGGAGGGGGGTGGGGTGCGATGGGGTGGAGACACGAGCGCCAGGTGGAGTTTCAAGTGGAGCAGGGGATTGGATGAGAGCAGTTGACCAATGTAAGCTGTCCGGCCGGACAGCTTAAATTGGTCAACTTCTCTGCAGCTGTACACCCAATAGAGTGAATGGATTTTTTTCATTCTTTTTTCTCTTCATATTGTTAGGATTTTACCGTAGAACCATAACCAGCATCTAAACGAGGTTATGAATAATGAACAATCTTTGAAATTGTAGACCATAGCTTTAAGAGCGATATCAACCTTGTTTCTAGATGATTTTCCTCTAAAATAGTAAGCTTCTTCCTGAAAGTCATGTGACTAGAGACGCAACCAGGGCTGCGTTCACAACGACAAAACGTTGCACTTTTATTAAACAGAAACAGTGATGCGTTGAACACCTTGTTGTGATGACGCAAGAGATGCAACTACCGCAGCTGAGAGGTCATGCTTTGTGTTATTTATCAAATGTTTATGGAGCCTGATGAAATTGTTATAAATATGTGTTTAATACTGTAAAATGCGCCCAATGTTACAGTCACTGCACTTGCCGTCCAGAATGAGAGAGAACATTCCAACTTACCCATTGTGTGAGCTGTTATTTACATGTTGCTGCTGATTGGACTGCAGTTCTGACAAACCAACCGAACAAGAGAAAACGTATCTCAAACCCTGTTGCACATCTGTGCACACCGTTTCCAGGAAACATGACTTTCAACCCGAAAACCGTAGCAAAACGTTGCCCACCTTTTTGTACTTGAACATGCCCCAGGGGTTGTGTTCAGGGGGATTTCCATAATAATAGCAGGGGGGACATTCATCTTAGATACACCACTTTATTTAACCTCCTAAGACCTGGATGTGCACATATGTGGACATCACATTTTTTTGTTGTTTGGACCTTAATTCTCTGTAACTGGAACCTGTTGTACACAAACATGGATAAATACGCTGCTTCATATTCTAAGAAAAATATTTGGTTATTATATTTATTACTGGTTCTTCCTAACCAGTGGCGGATGGTGACTTCTTCTTTTGAGGGCGCTCGATGCGAAGTTCGTCACAACATGTACACTCCCTGACAAAAGTCTTGTCACTTATCTATTTTGAAGAAACACCTGCTATTAACCTGACTTTTAATAAATCAATTGGTGTTAGAAATAGCTCATATGAAAAACTTAAACTCTCCCAAATGATGTTTAATGCACTGAAATAAATTAGTTTCACTGAAAAAAGATTTATCATTTAATCAAGAAAGATCAAATTTTGGCAAGACAAAAGTTTTCTGACCTATACAGAAAATGAGCAAATTTACTGCAAATACAAAAATATGTCAGCAAATTAAGAAGGGGTGGTGTGAGGTCCAAATTTAATATCTTGTATGACTTCAATGAGCTTGAATGACTGCATCCATGCAGTTTGGCAAGGATTTATACAATGTATTGATAAAGTCATCAGGAATATCAAAGAAAGCAGTCTTGCATGCCTCCCAGAGTTCATCAATATTCTTGGTTTTGGTTTAGTCTTGTTTCCTCTTTCATCCTACCCCACATATGCTCAATGATGTTCATGTCTGGTGACTGGGCTGGCCAATCCTGGAGCATCTTGATCTTCTTCACCTTGAGGAACTTTGATGTGGAGATGAAAGTATGCGACTGAGCACCATCCTGCTGCAGAATTTGGCCTCTTTTATGGTTGGGAATATAAGAGGAAGCTAAGATTTCTTGGTATTTTAGACTATTGATGTTACATTCCACCCTGCAGATCTCTCGCACAACCCCATACTGAATGTAACCAGAACATGATTTTTCCGCCACCAAACTTCACTGTTTTCTGGGTGAATCTCGGATCCATGTGGGCTCCAGTAGGTCTCCTGCAATATTTGAGGCGACTGTGGTGTAATTCAACAGAAGATTCATCTGAAAAATCTACTTCTGCTTTTCCAGCGTCCATCCTTTTAGCAGGCTGTGGCACATATATTTTAGCAGCACTTCAGGTCAATTTGTACACAAGCGACAAGACTTTTGTCAGGGAGTGTATGTGATGTGTGTTGTTTCTTTTTTTTTTAACTGTGTGTTCTGCACCTCGAGATCCTGTGTGCATCACGTGTTTTGTTAAAATAAGTGCCTGCTGCAGACGCATCTAAAGGGTTTATGATAAAAGAGACACTCACATTTGCCAGATACTTGCATAATCTCATGCAAAGTTTACTGTTAAGGGAGTGTCTTGCTTGTATTTTGTGAACGTGAGCGTCTTTTTTATCATAAACGGTTTTGACATGTGTGCAGCAGGCACTTATTTTGACAAAACACGTGATGCAAACAGGATCTCTCGACGCACAGAACACATATTTTGAAAAAAGGAACCACACACATGACACTCCAAACACTTATTTTGAGCAATCACGAGCCGCCACTGTTCCTTACCCCAAAATAGCTGGTAGAAATTTAAAAAAGAGACAAACCAAAACTCGGGTCTTAGGAGGTTAAAGATTTTAATAACTAAAAATACATTATGAATGTCAAAAAATTCCAATGGTGAGGAATATTATAAATATGGCTATACAACAAGAAATTATATTTGTAACAAAAATTAATTATACATGACTGGGGACATGGATGGCAGCCTACTTGCCCTAAATAATGAGTAATTATTTTAAATTTCATTTAATTCTAGGTACATGTCATTGTGTTCTATGGTGGAGGGGAGTTTATCATATAAGACAGGCTTTAAATTAAAAAGTAGGGGTCTGGCAGTTGCTTATAGCCTATATAGATGTACGGTCGGTATATATTAAAATAAAGAAAAACTAAAATTACTATAAAGTTTTACCAAGGAACTTGCCATCTTATACTGTATTTAATGATATGTTTATATCATTATTATAATTCTAATTTTCAATATGTCATTTTTTAATATGATTAATGTTACCAATTTTCCTTCGTTTTGACTCCCTGAGTTTTTGTTCCTCTTACAATGTTTGTGTCTTTTATTGCGCAGTATATGTTTGCTTGGTTAAAGTTTGACTAACGGAAGCTGGAAAGTTGTGTTTTGTTTTGTTTTAGGCAAAGGAAGCGGCAGTTTTTCACTTTCTTCTCTTGTTCCGGGTTTCCCGTGTTTGTTTTTTTTTCTGGGAAATAAAACATTCTACAACGCTGAAGGCTTCACTCATGAATATTAATTACATAAGCATGGTAATATTCCATCAACGTCAGTCACGTAACCTAATTAATATTTAAAAGATGAACGTTAACTGGAGCAGGATTCGTTTGTTCGTTAGATCACTTACGCCCACTTACTGATGTTAGCCAATCAGATAATGGCATAGAGCGAATGTCCCGTTATATGATAAATATTTATCAGTATGTGCCTTCGCTATAGTAGGAATTGTGAATCCGCTACTGAGGAGCTGGAGATGGGCAGACATACTGTTGTTTAAACCATGATCAGTTAGTAAACCATGTAACTTAAGTTATCGAGCTCATTAAAATGGCTAGAGACTTTACAACAACAAGTTTAAGCAATATTGATCTCGCCTCCTTACGAGTAAGTATTGTGTTTTTGTTCTTAACTGAAGTTTGTTTACGTTACATGTTTTCATCGTCAGCGATTGTTCGAGGATTCACACAAGTTACTTCCAAGAAATAATGTGTCTGTAACGATAACGTAAAAAAACTTTACATTTATAATAATTTTATCGCAGGATCAGTCTTTAAACACAACTGTCAAAGATTATTTAGTAACTTACCCGTTATTTTCAGCTTTTTGTTTGTTTTTTATTTTACTTTACTGTGTTTTTCTTTGCTTATTTACATTATCTTACATGATTATAAGAATCGAAATGTACACCGTTACAACTAATTACGTGTTTTATATGACTTGGGCTGCGTTTCACATTTTTGGAAATATTATGCATAACATGATGCATTTTTTGGGCGTGATATATGGATTATATTCAAAAGTGGTGTCAAATAAGTTGTGAGACACAGGCATGATGTTGCTTTTATCATACTATGTCATTTTGCCAAAGTTTGTACATCATGAATGACACGCGCGCGCGCGCACACACACACACAAAACCCACTATTGGCTCAGAGATGTTTTACAGTATTTCTATGTTATTTATTGTAGGATCCTGCAGGAATATTTGAGCTCATTGAGGTGGTTGGCAATGGGACGTATGGGCAAGTGTATAAGGTTTGTACTGGCGTCTCTCTTCATTCTATTTGACCGTGCATGGAACTGCAGCAAGCATAATGCAACAATTATTGTAAATGTGGCTCAAGCGATTGTGTCATTTGATTTTTTTGCTATTCCTGTGTTTCTAGTAGAACTTACATGTGTGGTTTTGCTCTTTGACACCCTTTGGGTGGAGCTCACTTCCTCATGAAGTTCAGGACATGTTTCACATCAACTCGAATGTTTTTGAAGAAGTGTGAATTAGGCCTCACTTAAACATACTGTGTGCTGTGTAATATGTTGACACATTCTCTGAGGTATTCAGACATATGTCTTTCATTCAGATCAGGGTGGATCTGTTGCATGTAGTTCAACAGAAGTCACTCGCACTGAATCAGCAATTCAAAACAATATTCCCATTGTGGATCATCTTGTGCAATACAAATCTGTGTGACTGTTTCTCACTGTTTTATTGCCCTTTCCAGCATTCCTCTGAAACCCACGTGCACTAATAGCAGCACATCGTGATAATATTTTTTACATTGTGCAAATGTCTTAAGGCATAGAAGATGCTTCAAAAAGAGTTTGTAAGATCGGATGTTTGTTAATTTTGTTTTGCCTTAGTGTGTCAGGAGGAAATATCAGATCACTGTGTGAGATCATACTGTCTGAAGTAAAGCTCATCTAATATGCCCTTTGCACAGTAATGTTTAATACACTTACAGGACACTTTATTAGGTACACCTGTTTAATTGCTTGGTAATATAAATTTCTTGAATTTTGCAACTCAATGCATCTATACGTGGTGAAGACGAGTTGCTGGAGTTCAAACTGAGCAAAGGAATGGGATTTAAGTGACTTTAAATGTGGCGTGGAGGTTGTTGTTGCCAGACAGGCTGTTCTGAGTATTTTAAAAACTACTGATCTACTGGGATTTTCATGCTCAACCATCTCTAGGGTTTACAGAGAATGGTCCGAATAAGATCATATCGCCTTTACTACCTTATCAATACGAGCCCGAATCTAATAAAGAAATGTAGATTAGCAAGGTGATCGATCGCCAGCGCGACTTGAGCAGAACGTAACAGATTGGTAAGGTAAGGATTACTTAAACATTAAAACCATGTCTGCATGATCGTAGAAACGACAAACAACAAGCACTACTCTGCATTGCACAATACTTGTGTTTGATTCTTGTGGCCAGTTGCTTAAACATACCCGTGACATTAAAGGGATAGTTCACCCAAAAATGAAAATTCTGTTATCATTTACTCACTCTCATGTTGTTACAAACCCGCATAAATTTCTTTGTTCTGATGAACACAAAGGAAGATATTTTGAGAAATGTTTGTAACTGAACCATTCGTGGACCCCATTCACTTTCATAGTAGGAAAAAATAATACTATGGAAGTAAATGGGGTCCACAAACGGTTTGGTTACAAACATTTCTCAAAATATCTCCCTTTGTGTTTATCAGAACAAAAAAATGTATGCGGGTTTGTTACAATTTGAGAGTGAGTAAATGATGACAGAATTTTCATTTTTGGGTGAACTATCCCTTTAAGACTGCGTCTTAAGAATGATTCTTACTAACAGAAATTAGTTAGGGCTAATCAGTCTTATTATTTGGATTTAAATTAGACCAATCTACCTTTCTATGTAACATACTTAAACAGTTATGATCGGTCTTGAAGAAAAAAATTCATGACTTAAGGCTGGGTCAGACGGTACGAATTTAAAATCGTCGGCCGATTTTCCAACCCTGAGAGACCCCACACACGGCGATAAAACATCGCGGGTCTAACAGTTTTGGTCGTACAGTTAGTGGTGCGCTCCCACATGGCAAAATCAACACATCACACACGAACCGATTTGGCTCCCGAGCAGTCCCAGGTCAGACGGGAAATCTCGCAAAATCTCTCGAGATCAAACGTGATTTTAGAGTAAACAATCATGGCGGACGAAGAGGATGCAGTGGCGATAGTTTGCAGTTTGTTTTTAACCGACAAAAAAACGTTCTCAAAAGAAGAGGCGATGGTCAAAGAAGCGGAGACAAGACAACGGGAGCATGGACTATACTTGCTACATCATGATATGGATGTGAGTTGTTGTGACCCGTAATTTTGTTTACATGACACCGGTACATCCTCGCTTCCTCGTCACCTCGCTTTCTGATTGGCTACACGTCACAGTCCACAGGCTGCATGCTCGTTTGTCCCCGGGAGACACCACACACGAGAAGAAATCTGGCCAAAAAAATCTAACATGTTGGATATCCCCGATTTGAGATCGGAGCGGTCACGAGGTGCTTCCGAGTAGACGAGAGCAGTCTAAACACACCACACACGGCAAGAATATCTTATCAGTTTATTTTACGATTATCGGAGCATCCTTAAGATTGTCGGAAGGGATGAATTGGGGCTAAAATTGGCCTAATTATCCTGCCGTGTGAACCAGCCATTACTTTTAAGACTAGTTCTTAAGTTTTATGCAACCGGCCACTGGTTTAGTCAGTAGTAAAGTCTTTAAATATGAAAACATAGAAGCGGGCAGGATTAGGATAATGTCTGTCTTGTCCACGTCAACAGGCCCAGGATTAAACTGTTGCATGCAATCTGTGTAGTCATGTGCAGTGTTTCCTCTAGGATTTTTTCCAGCTGTGGCGGCAGGGGGCGCCCATGATGATTATAAATGTACATTATTTTTTTTATGTAGAATATAGGCTACAGTAAACTAACATGTATTTTTTTTATCATTTTCATGCTGTCATTTACTTTTCCTTATATTTATAGCATATTGCTTTTCTATGTTTGATCTAAACTGTATTTTCTTAAAAAATATGTTTTATAGCTTCATACGGATCTTTCATTGTAGTTTTAATGTAGTGTGCAAGTTCGTGCTCATGTTTAGCGTTACAGAGCTGTTGCAAAGTCACGCACAGTCCTGTTTGATAATCCGCACCGCTGTGATTGACATAACACCTGACCCGACATCAGCAGCAATTTATTCCAGCATTTCACACCCGGCCTGTTTGACATAAAGAGCCCGACCCGGTCACACCGCAAAATGCGCAGCTATAAACCTTTAACGTTCTTCAGACAGATCTTAAACACAAATAAGCACAGGGCCATTTAAAAACTGCTACCTATCGGAATCGAGTCGAATTTTGGTCTTGGATGTTAGACCTGCAGTTTAGCCTACTCTTGCTTATTGAGTCCCGACCTGCATCTACAACGCAAATGACACGTTAATATTATTACACCCGTTACATCAAATATTATGCGGTTCACCCGTGGGTACCCTGATCCCGCTGTCTGAAAACAGATGAAAGAGTCTGTAATAAAAAAGTTTTTATTACCAACGTCCGTCTCTTCCACGGGAATAATGTAAGTTTCCTTCCAAACAGATTCGACTATTAATGTCTTGCAGTCGCATTTAAGTAGTATTCAGTATTTAGCCTTTTGTTTTTAGACAAATATCTTATAATTTAATGTGAAACTTTGTGAGTGTCGATCTAAAGCACAGACGACTGACTGACAGCTGAGCGGTCAGCAGCGCGCTGCGTTTATAGCCTATATTCTGAATAACTAATGGCCTGATAAGTTGATAATATGAGTACAGTGATTCCAAATGAATGTCCAAAAAACTTGTAATATGTTAAATCGAAAGTTTCATCATGTATTTTCTCGCAGCCCAGCGCTGCGTCCGTGTATATGCGCATGTGAAAAGCATACGCGTGATGACCTTGCAACTTAAATTACCCTTAATTTATTGCCATACAGATAAAAGTAAAATAACATTCGAAACTAAAAATTGTTTTTTTTGTGTGTGTAAACTCACAATAAGGAAAAAACCTTGTGCTTATTTAAAATCATTAAAAACATGACGTGCTTTCTGCTGCTTTGGTTTAACAGCGCGTCACAAAAAAAGAACAGCAACTCAAATACTTTTTTAATTGTCAATCTGATAATTATAACATATTTCGTGTAGGCTTATTTATTTTATTATTATTTCTCAAAACAGAGACGTAGCCTAATCATCATCTGTTGATTTAAATCTATTTGTGCATGAAACTAAACCCATGGGGGAAATGATGATATTTTAGGAGATTTATTTATTATAAATGAGTGAACAACGCGAATCCAGAAAGGAATTTATTTATTTAAAACAGCCAGTCTGGCAGGGCGGACAGCTTTTTATTTTGCGAGCTGCCGCCGTGGTTTTTGTCTAGAAGGGATACAGAAAATGCCGAAAAGTTTAGAATTAGATTTGGAGGTAGGATTTTTAGGATGAAAACAGCGGCTCTGGCTAAATGAGATACAAATACATCCTACAATCCTGTGAAATTTTGTGTTTAGAGTTGGGTTTGGTTGAAGGATTAGGATAAAACAGTGCTCATCCAGCGAGATTTTGGTTGCTGTATCCCTTCTATCCACAACCGCAGGCGTGGCGGGGATGTTTTAGGCGTGGCGGCCCGCCACGGTTGAATGTATAGACCAATTTCGTGTTTGCAAACAGAGATGACGTTTTTTGTGGGCGGAGCCAAACTGGTTGCAGAAAGTGACTGCTCCGCAGTAGGGTTGTGAAGTGTTTTAGCATTAAACCGTGATTTTTATGGATCCGGTGTTCTGTCGAAGTCTGATTCCTTTATGTTTCCCTTTAGTGCAATGTTTCTTATAGCGTTTTAATCACATTACGTTTATTTTTTTAGATAGATAAAAAGTTTAAATGGCTTGGCTTCTGATATGCATGTATGTAATGTATATGTATTGTTCTTTTTTGCTAAATCAAATATTTTTACAGTCTGAATCGCTAAAGTACATGTAAAAGCAATACTATCATGTATTATATATAATACCGTTTATTAAATATTTCATAATTTTCCTGTTTTTTATTATTTCTTCCTTAATAAATTATAATTGTAACATGATAAAAGCGCTATAAGAAACACATGGAGGGAACAGACTTCGACAGAACACCGGACATCTTCTCTACTTATTTTCTATTCTAATTATTAAAATATTTCCAGATGATTTCCTTGCTCCATTCTGTCCGTTTAAGGGCTTATTGTAATCATAAACACCTACGTTTATCTTCAAATGATGTCTTTGACGATGGTATTCTATAAAAATGAAAGCCATCTTTTTTGGCATTCTTATTCTGACACTTAACAGCACAACCGGACATTTTCCAGTGAGTTATCTTGCTCTTTTCACTCGTGTCTAATTCATTTCCACTGTTTTTCTGCAACCGCATTGCGCGCGCAGCTTGCAGTGACGTAACTGTGACGTCTACTCTAAATTGGTCTATATAGCGGAAACACTGATGTGTGTGCTGTAGTCCAAGAGAAGAGATTATATTGGAGGTGATAACTCACATCATTGTAGACTTTGGGATTTGTAACTTTGCAAATCGTAAGCATGTAATACACACTTACACACCAAAGGAAATGAAAAATCATGAAATGAAAATAGAGGCTCTTTAACAAATGAAATAAGACTAAATAAAAAAAAAAACATTTACAGTATGTTTTAGTTATTTAGCAGTTTTTTTATCCAAAAAGCTTACAAATGAGGAACATCACAAGCTAACTAATGCATGCCGTACTGCAATTGCAAGTCATATTATGCATCAGACAGTTTAATGACAGATTTAGAAACATGCAAGGATGTCTTAAAATAAGTTTAAATAAAAAACTTGACTTCCTCTTTTGTGGGTTCCTCAAACTTTGTCCCTGAAATCAAGTGAACATTCGGTTCAGCGTTTTATACAATTTATTTAAGCGTAGATTTGTGATTTGTTTTCAGCTGTCATTTCTTCTGCAGTTTTCTTTTAGCAGCACTTCCTGTTTATGGTCTAGCGTCTAATACAATGTGGCGCTTCACAGGCATCCTGGAGATCATGAGGAAATCCCCTTAGACAGAAATATCATCTGAAACTCAGTTTATATCTTTACCTCAAATAATGTTTTTTTTCCTCCATTTAATCTGTACTTTGCTTAGCTTTGTACTTGAAATTTTTAAGTTGACACACATTGTATACATTACCTGTGTACATTACTAATTTCTGAGCCTCTTGCAGTTTGAAAAGATTATTGTTTTCAGTAGGATTTTCAGAACACTCCAAACATAAAGTCATGCTATTGGCTGAACCAGTGTTGTTGTATCTGGCTGGTTGGGTCACACGGCAAAAAGAGCCACCATAGCTATGTTTACACGTAACCAAATAATCTAAGTAATAAGTGTCATGGCTTTATCGATCTGATTGAGGTCAACTGGATTGTTCAATTCAATTCAATTTTATTTATATAGCGCTTTTCACAATTGTTAATTGTTGCAAAGCAGCTTTACATGAGTAGATGTAGAGGAGAACACTGAAAATCAATAGATAGGATAAGAAGTAGAATATAGCGGCTAAGGATAAACCGTGTAAGCGAGCGTATTAATAATGTAACGTATACAGTAAAGTGCTAAGTTAAGCCAAAGTTGGCTGACTAAAAAACCCCCTTAGGAGAAAACCCGGTGGGAAAAACTTCTAGAAGGACAAAAAACCCTAGGGAGAAATTAATATATATTTATATATATATAGACACGGTAGGGATAGGAAGCGGGTAAGCGGATTAAACTGCATTGGCTGGGCATCACGTTGAAGGACAGCCAGTAGATCAGTGGTGCGATGACCTTCACAGCTACAGGAACTGGGTCTGTTTGTCTCATTGTCCTCGGGGTCGAGGACGAGACAGGGAGACAAAAACAGAATTCTATAAGCGTAGGGGCCGTTCGTATGTAATGCAAGTGTCATACTGGATTACATTGTAATCGGTCAAACTGGATTAAAAATCGTGGTGTAGACCAATCTGTGATCTAATCATCAAGAGAAAAATGTAAATACATAAATCGCATTTTGTATCAGTCAGATCCAAAAATAACTTGTGCAAATGCACAGTGAAATTGTGCCCATGTTCACATCATATATTTACTTCTTTTTTACGTATTTATGATACTCATAGTCATCGCAAAAACATGTAATGGCAAGCAGGGTTTTTTTCTGGTTTAAAATGAGGTGAATGTGGTGCTATCCTAATGCACACATGAATGTGTACCGTGGCTCATCAACACACTTTACAAACAACTTATTTGTAGTGTTTTAATAATTAAATGATTAAAGAAAATAAGAAAAAATTATGAAAAACTTTTTTATTTTATAAAACATGAAATTAATTACATACAACATAGCAAAGTATTTACAGTTAAACAGCAAAGTAAAATCAAATTAAATATATCATAAGCTTTTTATTTACAGTTCATTGTGTTTTTTTGTTGTTGCAGAAAGTGCCACAACAGTGAAAGTGTGAGGGAAACATACTTACCTGTGCAGTAATATTAAAAATTGAGGATTAAGATATTGGATTGAATCAAATTATTGACATAATAATCATAATTGAATCGAATTGTGAGACCAGTGACGTTTCATGCTACTATCATTGCTTTTATATGAATGCATCACCTCATGCCAGTCAAAAGTGAATGATGTTGTGGATAATTACCTAAGATTAACTTGTAATATGTTGAAAAGTTTGTCAATAATTTGTATTATTTGTGCTAAGTCTTATTAAATGCGGAGAAATGCTACTTCACATCCTTCATAATGCGTTTCACTTACTAACGGATTGTGTGCAACAGTTTACTTCCTGGGCCTGTTGACGTGGACACGACGGTTACTATCATAATTCTGCCTGTTTCTATGTTTTCAGATTTAAAGAATTTACTACTGATTAAACCAGGACTCAAACAGGAGTTTTGTGCAGTGCAGAGTAGCGCTTGTTGTTTGTTGTTTCTACAAACAAGTTTAGTAGCCTTACCTTTCCAATCTGTTACATTCTACTCAAGCTGCGCTGGTAAACTTGATTGATCATCTTGGTCATCTGCATTTTCTGGATCAGATTTGGCTCTCATTGATAAGGTAGTAAAGATGATATCAACTCCTGTCAACATCGCATTAGGAGCTGATCTTCCAAACATGGTAAGAAGCGTCATATTTTCGGCTGATCTCCGAGGTATTCAGGCCAATCACACAGTGCAGGTTAGCTGGCCAATCAGAGGACACTGCACTTTTCAGAACGATGAGCTTTGTAAAAAATCAACACATTTGATGATATTAATCAGCCTAGATACACAACATAAATATATATTAGACAACGTGAATCTACACAAAATGCAAGGCCTAAACTATGTACTGGACAGAAAGTTTAACTCTAGTTATGGATGCGCACCATGACCATAACAGCATCTTAAAGTCTTTTAAATTAATTTTCACGATTATCTGTCTCGTGTCATCCTCTTATCTTTTCTCAGTCAAGATGTTATGTTCGTATGGCTCTCTGGTATCTCTTGACATTTGATGTTTAAATATGTGATGATATTGCATTAAACTTGTGACGGCGCTGTACATTTTGCACGTCTTGGCAGTTGTCAAACTTATATGCAGGAAAAGCCCAGCTAATAGAGAAAAGTTCTAAGAATGTTCCCAGAAAGTTCCCAACGTTTCCAAAAACGTTCTGCCAACATAAAAAGTGTCCAGTTTTCTTGATTTCCTAAGAATATTTCTTGGTTGTCTTAACGTTAGAGGAATGTTACATTCTACTTTTTTTCAAACGTTATGACGACTGTCATGTTTTAATGTTTAATTAATGGGAAGACATTGGCAACACCCATCATTACGGAAATGGAGGAACACGCTGCACATTTTGCATTGATCCTTTGCTCTTATATAACTATTTAAACCGAAAACAATAATTGATCAGGACAATGTGCAGTTGATTTTTTAACTAATAAATAATACTAAGCATTCAACAGCAAACAGATTTTGTGTAAAGCTTTAAAGAGGAAAAAAATAATTTGTGCATTTTTACATAAAAATTAAAGATCACTATATTGCTAAAGATGTATTGTTATGACTGTGGGAAAAATGTGGTAATTGTTGAGACAAACACTAGGACCACATCAAACACAAAGTGCAAAAAAATCTGTTCAAACAGTGACATTTGACAGTGAGAAGACATAGAGCTATGGAGAAGAAATGTGTGATGTGGTGTGAGCTTGTGTGACATATATAAAGCATTTCTATAAAAAGATAAATCGCTGTTCACTTGTATCTCTGTAGGACTAGGGCTGTAACAATTGATTTATTTGTATCAATTGAGGTTTTATTTAAATGTTTTCATTGGTGTTGCTCATTTATAAATAATGATAATGGGGAAATAATAATAGTGGCGTAGCGCAGTGCTGTGTTCTCACCCTTTAAAGAAATCATGCCCGCTACCCTCCAGTTTACCCTTAAGTCATGCTTTTTTAACACATGGTCATCATAATTTGTACCGAAAACCCTTATCGTCAGGAGATCAAATAGAATTTTAGCCTATTCACCTTATTCCGCCACGCCCCTTTTCAATTCTTCGCTTTTCCGCATTTTGTCAACCGACTTCCGCTGCTAATATGGCACAGTGTATTCGGTAGCTAGTTTGGTGGCTAGACGATTGTTTGTAGTTTACTATAACTTTAGCGAAACGACAAATATCGCAACTGCTGTAAATGTTTTAAATTAGGAGCACGGAGAAAACTTCATACGACGCTCGGATAGTCTTATAATGTCCCATCAATCGTCTCGTGGTTAGACGATATGAAGCAGCCGCTATTTAATTACCTCGTCCTGTCAGAAGGAGCAGCATTGAAAATGATTAAAGTACTTAGCCTACTAATATTTACACAGTGATTTCGTCTTTTTTAAAGCAAATGTGCAGCTTAGCCAGTCCAATAACTATTTCGTTTTAATGTGGTAATGTACCATGATAGAATTCATTTTCAAACTTGCCAACACTTATTCCTTCAAATCAGGAGACTTAAATCCTTTTAAGTGGAATCTACAAAGCTTACATATGGTTTAAGAAATTCCTTACAGATAATAACTGATCACACTGTAAAGGTTTATATAACTGCATGACAGGTAACATCTGATCACATTGTAAAGATTTAATATAACTGCACAATATCTGATCACATTGTAAATGTTTAATATAACTGCATGACAGGTAACATCTGATCACATTGTAAAGATTTAATATCACTGCACAATATCTGATCACATTGTAAATGTTTAATATAACTGCACAATATCTGATCACATTGTAAATGTTTAATATAACTGCATGACAGGTAATATCTGATCACATTGTAAATGTTTAATATAACTGCACAACATCTGATCACATATGAATGTTTAATGTAACTTTACAACAGGTAAAATCAGGTCACATTGTAAAGGTTTATAAAAATAACTATGGGCTAAGAAACAACTAACTGTTCAGCAAGACCACCCTGCAATGAATTAAGACGCAGCTTTATCAGAGTCATCAGGAGCTGATCCCAAGCGTTTATCTGGAAGCTGTTGGTGTATTTACTGGTGACGTGCTTAGCAACTGTGTAATGCATGCAATATCAACCCTGTGTAAAGCTGACAAAGATGGTTGTTTCTCAGCAGAGATATGTACATTTGTGCCAGCTCAACACATTGAAGCAGTTTCTCGGACAGGGTTTACAGGACCAGGCCTTAATTATATTAGGACATTTTAGTTTTTACAAACAAACCACATCTTGTGACAATGGCACTCATATGTGTTGAGGTATGTCAGTAACAAGGTGTTTTTAAATTATCGTAGCTCAAAAAAGCATTTTAGCCTGGGACCAGCATAAGCCCTGTCCGGGAAACCGCAAGGTTGTTTTCCCATATCAGATGTAGGTTGCCTCAGGTTGAGTTGTGATTTTAAAGTGTAGTTGTGTTCAGAGACGGATTGATCCTCCCATTGTGTTTCTGCATCACAGTTTAGGAACATGTTGATTGTATATCATCCTCACAGTTGTCCGCTGCATCACTAAACATCAATGCATCTGTGAAAATAATATCACCATAAACATTTTATGTAAGTATTTAAAAGAAACTTGCGTCATGAGAATTAATTTATAAATGACTTAAACAGAACAGTGTGTGAGAGAGAGATGCATTAAAAAGAGACAGTAACATTATACACACAACCTCTAACTTCAGTGTTAAATAATATGTCGTTTAATAGGTCATTATCATCAACATCTGAATGAGAAATAAACTGAACTCCTAGCATCTGAAATCTCGGTAACTTGTATGAATCACGTGAGCTACAGTACTGTAAGAATGTAATGTACTATAATATATTGTTGTCTTGTCTTAAATATAAAAATATAGGTGGGCAATGAAAATCATTCAAAATAATTGCATTTTACTGATCTTAAGTTTATTCGTAGAACGGGCATCACAAATCTAACGTTAGGCGAAAGAGCACATTTAGCTGAGATAGCTTACCTGAAACTGACCACCTTTTCAACACCCAGCATGGCTTCAAGTTACCGGAACATCGTAGTCAAACCATTACTTGGGATTAGGGTGTTCCTCAGTCGGCTTCCCGTCCGTTAAAATTGGTAAGAAACAAACATAAAGGCGCTTGAGTGAGCTTTTTAAGTTTAACGCGTCGCCTTCAGCCACTGCCTCAGCTGCTCATCATATGCAGCCGGAAGTACGTTGACAAAATGAGCGCAATGGCGCCGCCCTTGTTGTCGTGGAAAATAAGGTGAATATGAGCAGTTTTATTTCTTAGGGCAAAAATGGGTTGCATGACAAAAAAAAAGGAAGAATATGTTTCTTCCTCCATGACATAAACTTTTCGTTAAAAAGTGTCCAGTAACTGGAAAATGATCAGTGCAACACCACACACGCAGTTTACTGAAACTGGCAGTGTTATTTCTCAATGAATGTGACTGTGCTTGAGAAACTGGAGTGTGAACACAAGTCATGTGTCAGATAAACAAGTATGAGTTTGAAATATGAGTCATAGCTATTGTGCCTTCCAGTCATGCTACCAAAATGTATCTCATTCTCAGTTCTGCCTGTCGGGCTGTCTTGCGAAGGAAAAATATTTGAATGCTTTGCATTCTCTCACAGATTTGGTGTAATCGGGCTTCGGTTATTGAAATTGCGCTTGAATGCGTGCTTGCTTTTTACTCACAGAATGTGTAAGTACTGATTTGTACTGCAATGTCGCCTTGTCAGTCATTACTATCCACACGTAACAAGTGAAATGTCCTTACTATATAGCTGAGGGTAACTCAAATATTATTGTCAAGGATTGCTATGACAAAATACAGCTCCAGCATTACAAGTATGGATTGAGCATTTCTGTACTCACAAGCTGTGTACAGAAGAACACTCTGAAGCTTGCATACAAAGAGTTGCATTTCCGACAATGCACACACAAAATTCTGTTCTCTCTTGTATCTTTATCTGACACATACATGTATTCTTGTAAAAACAATTATTTATATCTTGAAGTAAACATACTTTTGATCGATCTTGTTTTGTTTTTGATCTATTAAAGGTGCGATGAATAGTCAATTTTGATTGTTTTATACTGTTTCTACTGTGTCTACTTATGACATTCGCATGGTTTTAACATTAAAAAACATCAAAAGAAATAAGTAATATAGGCTATTACTTATGTTCTTCATTCTACACTAATGCTTAGGCTGAGGAGAATGCACTCCACTCGGTGGTTATCCGGTTAGAACAGACGGATCTTAATTTGGATCTGAAGAATATCTGACAGAAAATCTAATGTTTTACAAATAACGTTAACTGACTTGATACTTTATTGCTGACAGTGCAAAGTTACAATCTTATTTAACAACACTTCACAAAGACAGAGCTATTCCCTTCTGTTTGCTGGTAAGCAGCCATCTGCAGATACCGTATCAGGATCATTCTCCACAGAGCACAGCATATAATAAATGTTCTCCTTTTTGATTCGTTCTCTGTGTCTGTCTCGTTTAGCTCTGTCTGTATTTACAAAATAAAGTAGGCTATATATCAGGAAGCTAACAAAGCTCTTATGATGCAGTGATGCAGAGCATGTCTAAATAGCATGTGAGCCGGGGACAAAAACAAACAGCTCGGCGTTAAAACTCAAAGGGGTGGTTTCCCGGACAGGGATTATCTTAAGCCTGGACTAGAACTTAGTTTCATAAGGAAATATAACTAGTTTTAACAAACATGCCTTACTAAAACCATTACTTGTGTGCATTTTGAGGCAAAACAAAGGGCACTAATGTATTTTAAGAAAGGTCAGTGCAAGTTGTTTTCAGTTTGGACAGCTCTTACATTTATTTTTGTCTACGACTAGTCTAATCCCTGTCCGGGACACCGCCCCTGAATATCTAAATTAGTCTGTGATCTAAATTGCCAAAACAATCGGAAATACATACAAATAAATTTTCATGCATATTTTACCTGAACATTTGGAGTACAGGTGAAGTGAAAAAGCATTAAATAAGCAGAAGCCTTAAACCTTTGGTGGCACATTAAAAAACAAACATCCACATAGCATTTTTTATAAACAGGGTAAGGGGCTTCAAATTTCTGTTATGCACTTGAGTTATTCAGCCATTGCCAATCATAACGCACTGGATAGCTGGTCAATGGGAGCAATAAAAACTTGATTTTCACCACAGGGTGTCTTTAAGAAATGCAATAGTCTGTTTTAAGCAGACAAATAAACTGGATCAGTTTTATGCATGGTTTCAATACTACAGTATGTTTTATAGTATCAGGCTCTTTAATCTGACATGTTCACAAGTGGAATTTCTCATTGATGGCCTTGTGTTTGACAGGGTCGGCATGTGAAAACAGGACAGCTGGCAGCAATCAAGGTCATGGACGTGACAGAGGTAAATCATTTTTCTTTAGCCCTAAGAAACCAGTCTATGTGATACATAGCATATGATCTACACCGCACGCAGTAGATGTGAAGAAGTCAGGTGTGAACACAATGAGTCTTCATTTAAAGTTAGTGCTTTCAGGAGTCCACTGATTCACAGTCACCCAGAGGTGGGAGTAAGTCACACATGTGCAAGTCACAAGTAAGTCTCAAGTCTTAATTTTCAAGTCTCAAGCAAGTCCGAGTCATTTTTTGTGAGAGTCGAGTCAAGTCAAGTCACTGCTTTATGTCAAGCAATTCAAGTCAAGTCGTAGCTTGAGTGCGCACCTGCAACGACTGTATAATGGCTGAATATTCTAAAATAAGCAATAAAAACCTTTATTAAATAAATGTGTGAATTTATCAGAAAACATTTTTTTCTTGTCACTGTTTTAGTATTATAAGTTATGTTTTATGTTAATATTATTCTGTTTATGTTGCGTATATTTCTAAGGTTGATTAATTTGATATACTGTTGAATAGTTAAATCTACATCAAAGTGTCATATATTTTTTTAAATACATTTATATTTTTCTGATTCCATATTTATTTTAATAAGTCAGAAACGTCTCCACTGTGTCCTGCTGACAGGCGCGGTGGGCGCGTGCAGCAGGTGACGCCAATTATGGGTCCTCCGAAGGTTAGACAGTCTCATTTCAGTTATCTCTTCGCGAACTTCTGAGGCTGCCACCTTGAAAGACATAGTGCTCACCTTTCAAGGTCGTATGCGTAGAAGGTCGCAGCCCTTGAATTGGGACACAGCTACTGTTACACATGTGTTTCTCTTTTAGTGGTTTACTTTCTCTTAAGACCTAAATGGCCATATTTATGAGGATACTTGCAAAGGTGGGAATTTTGATGCATATGTGTATATAGGGCCAATAAGCGGCAAACAATACTCACAAGCTTAATGAGCAGCGGATGCGCGACTTGCACGCTCCTCTTACACAGAAACAGCATGCGGTGCTTAAATGTGTGAACAAATGTTAGGTTTTCGTGACCATGCATGCGCACAGCAAGTGACGTAAGCGCTTAACCTCGACAGAGACTATAGTCCAAAATCTCTGCTGGTTGACACATTTCTACCAGTTTATCATACCTACCGGTAGAATACATGAATTTTTTTCTCAATAACATTTGAGTGCCTTGGATTATTGGATTATTTTTATCAACTTTGTAACGAGTGGAGTAGTGCTACACCTTTAAGAACGATGTGGCCCCTTTAAGAGCAATGTGCCTTTGCTTTGTTGTTGTGTATGTGAAGTAAATGTGCGCATGCGGTAAGGGTGAACGCTTCAGTTTTATAACACATGTATGTGGAAGTCTGATGCTACGACAGTTGTTCCTTTTACTTTTATTTTTGCTCATGCCAAATGAGTGTTTTGTTTAGTAACCTGTCTTATGGAGGTTTTACCTGTGTACGGAGAAATAAACCGGTTTCTTTGAGTGACGCGTTTGTGAGTTCTCCGTCATTGTTGCGGGCATAATATCGAACAGCTATCCTTAATCTCCATAAACATGTTACAACTTCTAACATGGCTAAGACGTTAGCTGAAAACAATGGAACAGACTTTGTTACTTACAGTGTTTTGTGTGATTTGTAGTGTCGAAGAAATTCGACGTGGTGCTGGTTGTATCGGATATATTGCACGCTCTCCCTCTGCTTGCCTGCTGCGTCACGTGGTTAGATAACGCTCTTGCGTGCATTCAAAAACAGATTTTTGTTTTGTAAAAAAACAAGTTATTTCGAGTCATGTAACTCAAGTCCGAGTCAAGTCTCGAGTCATAAATGTCAAGTCAAAGTCAAGTCGAGTCTTTTTTTAATATTTGTCAAGCAAGTCTCAAATTTGCGACTTAAGTCTGACTCGAGTCAAGTCATATGACTCGAGTCCCCCATCTCTGCAGTCACCTATGTGTGATCATATTGGGTTAAATGAATAAATACTTTGTCTAGGGCTGCACAATTAATCTTATTTTTATCATGATAACGATATGTGCGGCCCACGATTAGTTAAAGACAATCGTCGCGATTAATGTGTAAAGACCAAGCACAAAGCAGATGGTCTAGAATCAAGCAACGTGTTTGCTTGATTTGGGCGAGTCAGAGTATACGGAGTGGATATTTGCAAGCGCGGTCTGTGTTATGATAGAATTAAGTTGGCATCACGAGATTTACAGTCATTCACCTTGAACGAACATAATGGCAGAGCAAGAAGAAAGTGCAGAAATAGCCTAGGTACGTTAGTTCCCGAAAAGGGTCTTATACTCCATTGTTTGGATATTTCGGATTTAAGGAAAGTGATGTTGATTAGGTAAGTTATGAGTCTTTTGTTTCCTCCAAACGTGAAATATCAAGTTTTTTAAAACCTGAAGACACAAGCTGCAACCATAAAAAACCCAATCATCCACGACATATAGCAGCATATATATATATTTATAGTAGGGATGTCCCGATCAGGTTTTTTTGCTCTCGAGTCCGAGTCATTTGATTTTGAGTATCTGCCGATACCGAGTCCCGATCCGATACTTCTATAATACATAAAAAAAAGAATAAAGAAGAGCGAAAAAACAGATCCAGGATGTCCCTTATGTCATGCTGCACACGTTGCTGTTTCTGTGTAGAGTCAAAAGGGTCTAACACTGTGCCAGTGCATAACTATAGATGTGTTAAAAAAAATTGAATATAGTATATATGTTCAGGGGTTAAATTGGGATTTGTTTTGTGGGGATGCTCTGTTAGGAGGGAAGGTTCGAGGGGTAACATGTTTTATCCTGATGACAGCAAAGCCACTGGTGTGTTTCAATGACATTTTGGACCTCTGATATGATTTTATAACTTTCAGCTTTAAAGCTGTGCCACAGGTTGACCCAGACTTTAAAACCTGAACTTTAAATTATGTTAAATCTATGAGTCTATATACATTTGTTGCAAATGTCATTATGCACTATTGATCAAACTTTGAAGGAAGTTATAAGACTCAACCTCCTTGACTAATTCTAGGCATAAGATAGACTACCTAAAAAGACTCAATTAACAAGAAAAACAACATACTGATTCAGCAATAGGGTATGTCTAATAAATTAGCCATAGAGTTTCCCTAAGCTGGTCAGCTGTTAGTTAAACAATCAGTTAGGTCGTAATTGATTTGTATAATCAAAATACATAATTTGATTAAACTATGCAGTAAGCTGTATCCAGTTATCTAGTTAACATATTGTAATAAGATGATTGACATAGCTATACATACTTTAATACTTTGTTTCTAGACCTCTATTATGTTTTTTCGACATGTTCACCATTCTTACCTCTCTCTCTCTGCGTACTGATGTAGATTAACTGAGCACATAGTGACAAAAACGATCGACGCGCCGTTTAAATGAGCGGGAAAAACACAGTTTTGTCGTAGATGCACCGCATGCACGAGTGTTTGAAGCCTATGAATGGAAACACGTCATTATTCGCGTCAGTTCACACGCACCAGCGCAGCGCGTACACTGGCGCGGAGCAGAGCGAGACCTTCAGTCTGTTCGGACGGCCCTGGCCCAATTTAAACCCTGCATATGTATCCGAGTCCTGATTGGAAGGTAACGTCCGATTCCGATCGAGTCTGAAACCAAGTGATCGGGGCCGATTTCCGATCACGTGATCGGATCGGGACATCCCTAATTTATAGAGCCCTGCATTTCAGCCATTTTACGCCCCTCTGGCTTTTTTAGGCTTCATCTTATTATATTTTTCAATTTAATTAAAAGAAACGTTGAGCCATTAATGATTGTAAAAGAAAGACGTTTAACCTATCGCATGAGTCCGCTACGCGCACACACATACATTCACCTGTTGCAAAGGTGTTTAGCGTCTCCGCCCGCAGCACCGGGGGAAAATATATAAATAGAGGACTGGATTAAAACCTTAAATACTGCGCATAATCTATGCACACAGCATCCAAGACACAATCTATAAAAGACTTCTTCCTGTAGTCATGTAAGAATGCTGTGTCATTTTTTTCTTGTTTGAGATTAGACTTTTTTTAGTTTAACTGTTTGATACACGAATAGCCATGTTCTGTGTTAAAGCATTACATTTTAATTAATGCATAGCGTATGTGTAAGGTAATGCAACCTGCATGTTTATTTCTTTTCATGTTTATTTCGTTTTATTTTGATTGTATAGCCCTTTTCGTTATTTTTCTGCACTCCGTCGCGACAGCGAGCAGCAGAGCAACCTGCCTCCGCTTTTTAAAAATAGTGTGTGTTGATAATAAACATTTAAACAAACATTGTTATATGCTGAAAATATATATTTTATATAAATGTTATTTTAGGCAAGTGAAGTGTTAATTTGAGAGGCTCAATTGATCAAATATGTCATTAACTTGCAGTCGGCTGCTAACCCCTTGCCTCAATTTAACAAACACAAAATGCTCTAAAATGTATACGAAATAAAAGATATTTAATTATTTTGACAGTTAAAACAAAACTGAACTGCTTTAATTGCTGTGAGAGTATCAGCTAAAATTGAATCTGTGTAAGGAGTTATTTTTGCTATTTCTTCGGATTTCTTTTGCAAAATCTATGCAGAATTTTGTGGAATGATTTAAAATGTTTTAAAAAGAGAATGGGAGCTGTAAATATTACAAAACAATAAAATATTTTATAATATATAGAATATATATATAGCCTAATATTATATACATGGCTGTAAAGTGTAATAAAAATACTGAAGTGAATAGAAGTTCCTCACTTAGAGAATGATCGTGATTTCTAATCGTGATCAAAAGTTTGAGCAAAACAATCGTGAGTGATCATCATTTTTCCTGGAATCGTGCAGCCCTAAGTCTTTGTCATTATTATTCAACCTTGTGTGGTTTGAACCCCCAATGTCTTTCTTTGTTTTTTAGAATCCAAACACAGATTTTGTGATATTTTGGGTTTTCATGTTAATATGGTAATGGATGGCGACTACATTTTCAAAACTTCAAAAGGGCCCAAAAGTGTTAAACAAATAACTCTACTTAACTGGTGTCACATATTTTAAGTGTCTTCAAGGCATACAAAAGCTTTGGTAAAAGACAATTTAAAATATAATCCATTATTTGAGGAAAGTCTTGACCTGAGTCTGTCTTTCATTGCACAGTCTGAACTTATTTAACACTTTTGGGTTCTTTTGAAGCTTCGAAGAGTTATCTGGTTACTATGGGAGTGAATGGTAACTGGACAATGGCCATTGTAACTGTAACCAGAAAACCCAGAGCAACACTTTTAAAAAAATCTGCAGTTGGGTTCTAAAAAACATAGAAAGATTTTGGAGTTCAAACAACATGGGTGAGCAAATGGTGTATTCATACCTATCTTGTTTTGCTCGACTGAATTGAACTTGAGTTCATTTCCCCCGTTGGTGTGGATCTTTTGGGCAGGTGTGAAATACAGCAATCGCACTTGAGTGCGGACCAAACAACCATACCAAGACCCAGCTGAAGAGGTGGTCTCGATTCGGTTCCAAACAAACTCTGGTATGTTTCGTTGAAGGTGTGAACATAACCCAACTTCGATCTGACCCAATTATAGAAAGCACTGCATCTTTTTGAGGTAAACGGCCTCAGGTGCATAGGCACCAATTTCTGTTTCTACTGGTGGGGGTGCTCTGCACAACTTCACGCAGCGCTTAGGTTGCTAAAAAAATTACACCACAAAAAATGTTCATGATTACCATATTTTTGCATAATCCATTGAATGGATGACCTTAGCACACTTGTGGTTTTTGTTTACAAATTTTGGTTCACTTGCAAATAGCTCAGTGTGAAAGCCACTACACAAATTTGATTTTGTTCTATCAGCTACTAAAGCAATATGTATAAACATATGTGCATCATATGATTTAATGTCATCTAAAACATTTTGTAATTAGGATTTTGCAAAGATGAAGATGTGCTGGAAGACGATTCTTCAGAGCTTAAGGTCAAACCACGTCTCATTTTGCAATGGTTAGAAAATGTTGCAAACATAACTCTTTCCCATAAAAGCACATTTCCCCTAGAAAGCCGCAGTGCTTTTTGCAGTTGAGTTGTATAGAGGTTGGGCCATGTTCACACCTTAAACGAAGCATACCAGAGTTTGTTTGGTCCGCACCTGAGTGCGATTGCTGTATTCACATCTGCCCAAAAGATCCGCACCAACGGTGGAAACAAACTTGAGTTTGATTCAATCGAACCCATCAAGACAGGTATGAATACTAGGGATGCACCGAATCCAGATTGTTTGGGTTCGAAACCGAATACCGAATCCTACTCGCATCCTTAATCCATTAAAGCGACACTGTGTACTTTTTTGAGTTAATTCTTAGCAAAACCCAATGTTTTCTTTCAAAAGTATGTGCTCATTCATGTGTAATTACTTCCACCCACTTATCAAAGTATTCTCGTATGTGTAGAATCTGCTATTTAAATTACATACGTTCGAGTCGCTCGACTGGCTGAATCCATGTTGTGCCTCCATCTTTGAAATACATTTGCCGACGAGGGACATTCCTGAAATTCAAGCTCCGCCTTTCGCGCTTTCAGACTACACTCACGCTTGTCGCTAGCTGAAGCCTCCCGAGGTTGCATGTGTAGGCGGTATACGTCCCATTTATGTAATCTGAGGTACTGAGATAAATGTTTTACATTTTTTCTGACCTCTAGCACAATCACACGGTGACAGCCCTATTTTTAGCCTTTCGTTGATAAAACTAACGCAGCTGATCTACGCGTCTTTCATTTCATTTTACAAGGATGTGAAAGTTGAGCGATCTTATTTCACCAATATCAGAGAAAGCTCTTACATATACACAGACATGTAACATGTTTACTTAAAACATAAGCACTGGACTCTGACATAATATTAGTTTGTGTCCATTTAAACCCATCATTACTCCCGCTCACAATTAAATGACAGGAGAGGGACTCGTCCACAGACTATCCCCTCAGTAATCTGGAGAGAAGCGGTCAAAAATGGACAAAAAGAGACGGATTTAAACACCAAGTGTAAAAGTGATGTGTCTCTCTCGTCCACTTGTGATCCGATTGACGAAAACATCTTAACATCTTAATACCAAGTGTAACAGCCCCTGGAATATTTTTCCTCGCGTCAATATAAAAGGAGTGTCTAAGCTACGTTGATGGTTGCTTTTTGTATGTGATTTTAAGCGGACATATCATGAAAATCAGACTTTTTCCATGTTTAAAGCAACACTATGCAGTTTCCATGTAAAAATGACTTACAGCTCCCCATGTGGTTGAAAAGCGCAACAGTGCCTGGTATCAGACACTCTTCTGCAGGCAGGGGGAGGGGTGGGGCTGTGTTTCCTTCCCTCCACCGCCACTTTCAGAGTGTGCTTGTAGCAGCTAGGAGGCTGCTCAGGTTGCAGCAACAGTACAATTTGTCCAGTTAAAAGTTGTTCTATCACTGAAATAATTGTATTATTTAAAGACATTATTTAAAAGTAAAAAAACTTCATAGTGTTGCTTTAACATAAATCTGTGTGCTTTGACGGATCACAGGCAAAGGACATTGCAAATTTTTTATTTGCTTTGTAGCTACTGGAAGCCATGTTAACCTTGGCATGGCACGGTCACGGTGCGAGTTAAAACGCGTTCCGAATGGAGGGGGCTAGAAAGTAATATTCAGTTGGTTGTCATTAGGGCTGGGCGATATGACCCAAAAAATTATCGAGAATTTTTTTCCATATCAGTCGATATCGATAATTATCATGATAAATAACAAATCTTTACTCCTGTCAAATTTAAAGGCAGATTTTTGCTCCTGGATGAAAATGATAAAAACCAGACAGTTAATAATGGTTTTAAACTACTTTTTATTCAGAACATGACAAATACAAATACTAAAATCTTGTATTAAATGTAAATCTATTTGTTATGAAATCAACACTTCTGACACAAAAGCAGCAGACTACTGTCACTTTAAGACCCAAGATAGACTGCTTTAAGTTTCAATATACTGAGTAACAGCTGTTTATGTTCACTTAAACAAGAAAGAAAACTTAGTTCAGTGATCACGCGTGTGTTATACACATACGAGCTATACACGCTGATAAATGGATGTCAAGAGTGTCACGTTGCTGTGGGAGCGCACATACGCAAACACTATATTCACTGCAGTGGTGGATCTGCTGCTTTTCCTCAGTTTCCTGAATTTGTGAATGTCCTGTAAATATACTTTTAAAGCTGTGCGTGCGCAAGGCGGACGCTGAATGTACAGTATACTGCACCTATTGTGTCTGCTGTGTTTGACGATCCCTGTTTGCGCGTCCAACATTACACACAAGAAAATGTTTCCGCGCATTTGGATTCCGTGATTCCGTCCGCGTTATCCGCATCGCGAAAATCATAGGTCTCTACTAATAAATGAATAACTTGCCTCATCTTCCACTCCTTCAGGTCAAACTGACACTGTGATTGTAAACCAAGAGCGCGTGCCGCATCCGGACGTGCTCGCGCAACATTACGCACAGTGCGTAAACATTATCGATCACTTATCGAACTGTCCTTATCGTTTTATCGAAAAAGTTTATATCGGTAAAATTATCGTTATCGAATTATCGCCCAGCACTAGTTGTCATATAGAATTTCACTGCTAGATGGGAGTAGACCCTACACTGTAAAACACATTAATGATGTAAACAACGTCCACAGCGGTGTATTTTTCATTCTATTTGTTTTTAACTGTAAAAAAGGGATAGGCAACATTATGCCAGGATGACAAGTGGGAAAAACTTTTTTGACAATTACCATAAGCCTATGCATAATGAAAGCGATGCGGTGTGATGCGCTAGTTTTTTCCAGGTGCGTCCACGAAATGTGAACCGCCCCTAAGGCTCACCGAAAAAAATGGCACCCGATGTGTGTAATCAACGGCCGTGTGACGTCGACCAGCTTAGCGCAAGCCTAGGGTTCGGTTCAGTGGAAAAAAATCTAAGATTCCTGGATTTGGTGCATTCCTCAAATACACCTTAAATCATTCTCTGTGTGGATTCTGAATTTGACCTCCAAATACACGTTAGTCAGTTTATCTAAAGCTTTTCCGGGTACGGCACGGGACCCAGGTTTTTTGGTAGGCCGTGAAAGGAACAGTGGCAAGCTCCTTCCCTCCGTAGTGCTAGGGTTTTCTCCTTGGGCAAGAGAGAACAACCCTTTAGCCACCCTTACTAGGGTTACAGTTATTTTTAATTACAATTATATTCATATATTTTCGTGTGCAACTATTACATCATCACCCTGAAAGAATTTGGAAATAAACACATCATAAATATCCCAAATGGGACAACTCGTTTGCCGTGAGTTGCGACCCGTGTCGGTTGAGGAAGAGATCCTGGTCCCTGAGAAATGTGGTTTACTGAGGTTTCCATTATTTCAACACGGTACTTTGGCTCCTACTTCACCTAGACGGGAGGTTGGAATGGCTCGATCCAATCAATCGGCTGGTCAAGACATGCCCTGGGAAATACATTTTTTTACAAAATATATCCCCAGAAGGCGTTGGCTTAGGGTCAATCAAGCGATTTGACCAAATGATAGCTTACTTTGCTTGAGTATACCATTTTTATATCCCTGATGCATAATCTGCTGGAGATCCGCGGCAATGTGCATCCCTTTTTTTGGGCTCTGAGGTGGGTGGGGAGTAGAGATGATGAAACTTAAAAATTTAAATATGGCTACAAAACACAACTTAAAAAAACTTTTTTTGGAACCTGATACGGATGCAGCAGACAGAGGTTTTACTCTGTCGAGTAATGATGATTGGCCAAAGTTTATTACTACTGAATCTGTCTCTTCAGATCTCCCAATCACCAAGCTATCACCTTTTGCCATACAAAAGGGTATTGCAGGAATAGCAGGAACTGTTAAAGAAGTGAAAAAATTACGTCCGGGACAAATTTTTGTTGAATGCTGTAAAAAGGCAAATGCTGAAAACCTGTTACATGCTAATATGCTGGCAGGAGTTCAGATAAAGGCATCACCTCACCCAACTTTGAACTATAGTAAAGGGATAATTCGTACTAGAGAACTGGATAAAGTAGATGAAGAAGAAATAACAGATGAACTCAAAACTCAAGGAGTAACAAATCTGAAACAAATAATAATCAAAAGAGAAGAAAGAATAATTAAAACTAATACATACATCATCACTTTTATTAAACCACTTCTTCCAGAAAGAATTCAGATTGAGTATCTAAGTGTTCCCGTAGACCTATATATGCACCTAATCCTCTGAGATGTTTCAATTGTCAAAAGTATGGACATGGATTTAATAGTTGCAAAAACAGACATATCTGTTGTAACTGTGGAGAAGAAGGTCATGACAAGGGGAGTTGTGAGAAACCAACAAAATGTTGCAACTGCTCAGGTGATCATTCGGCTGCATCAAAACAGTGCCCCATGTGGATCAAAGAAAAGGAAATGCAAAAAATCAGATGTACAAAGAAGATCAGTTATATCAAAGCAAAGAAACAAGTGACTACGATACCTATTTTTACTCTGAATAAAACCTTTGCTTCTGCTACAAGTAAATCTGTGAGGTCAGTAGATTGCCAGACAGACATCACTTGGATGTACAAAGATAAACCTCATGACACGCACCTCAGTCAAATTTCAGAAACTGGAAATCAGAGGACAAGTAAATGCAACAAGAAATCAAACTCTCAATCTAAAGCATCTCAAGAAGAAACATCAAAGACAAGACAAATAAAAGATGTGGAAACGAAAGAGAGTAAACATTATAGTAGAAGCCCATCTCCAAAAGGAAGAGTTAAGACAAATGTTCCTGTTCTTCCTAACAGGTAATGAAAGAATCTGTTATCCAATGGAATTGTCGTGGTATCAGGGCAAATTTCACAGAATTACAGCGTTTAACTACAACTTTTGACTCCCTTGCAATATGCCTTCAGAAAATACAACTCTCAACTGATTGTAAATTTTCTTTAAAAAAATTTACAATATTTGCCACCTTTGGTCCCAGTGACAAACGAGCTTCTGGTGGTACAGCAATATTAGTAAGAAATAACGTAATCCATAGTCCCATCAGTATTAATAGTAGATTACAAGTGACAGCAGTACGACTAACTCTGCAGAAAACCATTACAATATGCTCCATTTATATTCATCCAGACTTAAATTTGACACACACAGACCTAGATGATCTTGTAAATCAACTTCCATCTACTTTTATTCTCATGGGAGATTTTAATAGTCATAACATACTGTGGGGCAGTGATCATTGTAATACAAAAGGAAAGAAGATTAAAGACTTCATTAATAATAATACCTTATGTTTTTCATATAATGGGTCAAATACTTATTTACATCCAGGGCATGGAACTTATTCTGCTATCGATCTAACAATATGCCAACCAGAAGTTTTTTTAGATTTATCATGGAAAGTATTGGATGACCTTTGCGGAAGTGACCATTTTCCAATAATAGTTACTATTAAAGGAAAAGAAGAAGAAGCAAAAACACAAAGATGGAAAATGAAAAAGCTAACTGGTATCAATTTCAAACTCTTATGTTATGGGAGATTTGCAAATTTTGTGGAGGACAGCTCAGACGCCTTGGAAAATTTTACAGAAATGCTAATGTCTATTGCAAATTATACAGTCCCAAAAACATCATTAAACAAAAAATCTAAACAACTCCCATGGTTTAATGATAAATGTAAAGAGGTTATCAAAGAAAGGAAAAAGGTTGAAAGATTTTTCTATAAACATCAATCAACTGAAAATCTTATTAAACTCAAGATTGCTAGAGCAAAAGCAAGAAGAACCGTCAATGAAGTTAAGAAGGAAAGCTGGAGAAGTTTTGTTGCCAGTATATCACCTAGTACTCCATCAACCAAAATCTGGAATCTGATACGGAAAATGAAGGGTGAAACCATTGGTTCGCAAATACAACACATCAAGCAACATGATTTACTCTTGACTTCAAAACAAGATATTGCAAATATTCTAGCAAGAACATTTGAGAAGAATTCATCTTTTGAGAACTGTTCTCATGCTTTTAGAACATTCCAAATACAAGAAGAGAAAGAGAAAATAAATTTTAGTTCAAATAATTTAGAGCCATACAATCAGGATTTTTCACTGGAAGAACTACAACGAGCAATTAGGAAATCCCATGATCCAGCGGATGGACCAGATAAAGTTCATTACTAATTTATAAAGAACTCTCCTCACCTCTTTATGAAGAAGTTTCTGGGAACTTTTAACTCTATTTGGATATCAGGAAATATCCCATCTTCTTGGCTTGAAGCTAAAATTATTCCTTTCCCAATACCAGGAAAAGACCATAGTGATCCTTTAAATTATGGACCTATACTGCCCTACAAAGCCAAAGCGCAGTAACCACACATTTGGTCAAAAATGAGTCAAGGGTTGAAATGGGCTTTGCGAGATCTGTTGTGTCTTGTGAGAAAGTCTCCTAGTTCAATTTTGTCGCATTTCAGAGAAACGTGTGTGCCAAAATTACAGTAACATGTTTGACTGGCTGGTGTAAAAAACTTTAAGGGCATTTTTCTCGGTTTCATTGTTTGTAATGCACTTAGCCTTTGTAGGGCAGTATAGCTGTAACCAGTTGTTTATGTAAAACTATGGAGAGGATGGTAAATGATCGTCTAGTCTGGTTTCTGGAATCCAAACAACTTATAAGTAAGGCTCATTGTGGTTTTAGGCAAGGTCGAAGCACAACAGATCACCTTGTCAGTCTTGAAAGCTGTATGCGTGATGCTTTTATTAAAAAAAGAACATGCTGTAGCTGTTTTTGTACTTGGATAAAGCCTATGATACCACCTGGAAGCATGGAATCTTAAAAGATCTGTATCGACTTAATTTTAGAATCTTTATTGGAAGATTTCTCTCGAATCGAATTTTTAGAGTTAAGGTAGACAATATTGTGTCCGACCCGCATAAACAAGAACTTGGAGTACCTCAAGGTAGTAACTCTATCAGTAACACTCTTTAGTATTAAAATTGACAGTATTGCTCAAGTTATTAGTTCTGATGTTCTTTGTAGTTTATATGGAGATGATATCTGCATTTGTTATAAGAGCAAGCATATTAACATTATTGAATGGAAAATCCAACTAAAAATAAATAAAATGCTCTCATGGTCAGTACGAAATGGCTTTAAATTTTTACAAACAAAAACTGTCTGTATGCATTTTTGTCAACTTCGTTCATTACACAATGAACCAGAATTATTTTTGGATGGAACTCCCATTAAAGTTGAAAAGGAGACTAAATTCCTTGGCATAGTTTTTGACAATAAGCTGTCCTTTATTCCACATATTAAAATGCTTAAAAAGAAGTGTTCCAAAGACATGAACATTTTAAAGGTTTTGTCCAAAACTAAATGTGGAGCAGATATGACATCACTTATGAACTTGTATAGAACACTGATCTGATCAAAGTTGGACTATGGAAGTATTGTTTATGGATCTGCCAGGAAACCATACATACAATCCTTGGATACTATACATAATCAAGGCATACGACTAGCTTTGGGAGCTTATAGAACATCACCAATTCAAAGTCTATATGTAGAAGCTAATGAACCTTCCTTGGGAAACAGACGATTAAAGTTGGCCTTACAATATGCAATTAAATTAAAAACAAATAAAGGAAACCCAGCACATCCAGCAGTTTTTTCAACCCAGTATTCAGTAATGTATGAAAGAAAACCAAATCATATCCGTCCATTTGGTCTAGGAATAAAACCTCAACTGGAAAATCTCAAATTAGATTTAAACATCCTGGAACAAACCCACTTTTGCAAAATTCCTCCTTGGGATATCAAAAAACCCTTTATTTTGTGGGATTTATCAAAGAATCAAAAATCTGAAACCCACCCAAATTATTATCAGCTACAATTTTTAGAAATAAGAGCTATTTATCCCCAGTATACTCCAATATACACAGATGGATCCAAATCTGGAAACCAGGTAGCGACAGCTTTGGCTATGAATGAAGTACATAAAGGAATACGTATTCCAGATCAAAGTTCAATCTTCACAGCAGAAGCAAATGCTTTATTGTTGGCATTAAACTTTTTTGAAACATCTTCACAGAAGAAATTCTTAATAGTGACTGACTCAAAATCATGCCTGGATTCACTGTAAAATATGAAAACTGATCATCCAACAATAGTCAAGATCTTTATTAAATTATCAATGCTGAAATCAAAGGCTTTTAACATCTACTTTTGCTGGGTACCTGGACACTCAGGAAATGCTGGAAATGAGAAAGCGGACAATGCAGCAAAAGAAGCACTATCCACAGAATCAATAAAGTGTTCTATAGCTTTTACAGACTTAAAACAAACAATAAATGAATGCATCAGAAATAAATGGCAATCAGAATGGGATCAATGTCTAAATAATAAGTTGCATGAAATAAATTCTGATGTGAGGAAAAAACATAATTCCTGTTTTGATGAACGATGGAATCAAGTTATATATACAAGATGTAGAATAGGACATTCAAAAATGACACACCAATTTTTACTCTCAGGAGAAAACCATCCAAAATGTTCATCTTGTCAAAATCCATTGTCCATTAAACATATCCTTGTAGACCAGGGGTCTCAAACTCAAATTGGCTTGGGGCCATTTCTGAGATTGACATTTTATCGGAGGGCCGCAGAGCTATTTTAAGGTTAAAAAGTACAATATTTCTGTAAATAGACAGTTAAAATTCTATTATTTAATGTATACTAAAAGCAGTGGTTTTATCTTTTAAATATACATTATGTAAATCATTTCTTAACCTTCTCTTTAATAACTAAGGCCTATTAAAACCTTGCACTAAACTAACAAATAACATTTCTGTATACATTTATAAACTAATATAAAAAATTACCATCAGTAAGTGTTTGTGTTTTGATTTATTTTGGATTGTTTACAGTCATAGTATTGACTTTATTATGCTCCATCTTTGTTATTCCACAGTTTTAATGAATTTGCTATTATATGTGGAAAAATATGAATAAGTGAAAGTGATCCTTAAACTTCTGAATGGGTAGAAGTCAATGTTACATAAGCTAGTTAAACAGAAAAACATTATAATACTGCTAGGTGTAATTGCATAGCAAGCTACATAATAATATATTATACCTCATTATATATAGCAGTATACATACTTTTATCCTCTGTATGTTTCTCCTCATCTTTCCTCTTTTAACCTGGGCACTTTGATGGCAATTTTCCTTATCTGTAGTTTATGTGTTGCATTACATCTACGGCTCTCCCTCATATTATGCGGTGTCTCCATTAGAAGCTGTGACTTGTTGATGAGAGTCCCACCGCAGCTTTTCTCTGAGTAACAGCTGATATTCACCCGGAAGTAACAAATCTTCTCTGGACAAACACTACAAGGTCCTGACCAGATTAACTGATCGCCTGGTGACAATGATATGATTGACGCGAGGTCCAGATGAGGAATTAAAGTCCGATCACGCATTCCGTTATCCTCGCAATCACAGAGCGCGCGCGGCTCATGGCTGCGTAGCAACGCGTGACGTCACGCCACGGAGCGCAACTTCCGCTCCCGAGCACTTTAGAAAGTAAGAAATGCTTTGACTCGTTTTAACGCGCATTGTTAGACGCGAAATGTGAACGAACACTTAAACGTTTAAATTAAAAATGTGAATAAAAATCTTTCTGCGGGCCAGATTGTGTTATATTGTTGAAAGGTGCCGCGGGCCGTAGAAGGGGGGAGGGTGGGCCGCAAATGGCCCGCGGGCCGGGAGTTTGAGACCACTGTTTTAGACTGTATTACATTTACCCCTGTGATAAACCGTTTTTACTCTGTTGATAGTTTTGAAATGGTTTTTAATCAGGTGAGCCCAAGCATGGTTTTAAGATTTCTAGAGGATATAAATTTGAAACATCTTTTTTAATCTTCCTTTGTTTTAATTATACTTTATTCTCGCCATGAATATAGCCTTTGAAGCTGGTATGGCGTTAAAAAAGAAAGAAAGAAAGAATCTAAAGCTTTTAGAAAAAAGGCTTACAGTATCAGTGAAATGGTTTATAAATTCATTTCCGATATTTAGGAAAACAGAATGCCTGATTGGATTTAAATTTGTACCTTGCGTCAAATCATAGCATTGTCACCATGCGATCAATTAATCTGGTTGGGACTTTGGAGTGTTTGCCCAGAAAAGAACTGTCACCACTGATCTATATAAATGACTGGATTGCGCATGATGTCACAATTTTGAAAGCACTGCACTGCCATATTGTTATGACCCAAACATTCTATTAAATTAATAGGACGTATCAGATTTTAATGATTACACAGTACCTTACCAGTCTCCGTTTTAATATCTGAAGTCTCCCTGTGCATTATTATAACGCAAATGTCCTATACATGGTTATGTTTTGAAAGTTGTACATTTTACTTTGTAAACATTTATCTTCATTACAGTATCAGATCAGCAGACAGAATGCAGCATATTTATTAAGAATCACAAACGTGTTCATTTTGAAATCTAAATAAATAATTATGCTTTAAGTATTGTATGTGCATGCAATACTTTGCTGTTTTTGTAATTATTATGTTATACAGAATTGTTTTTGTTCGTATAGTAAAATACGTAAAATGTTAATGGCATGTATTTTGAAACTGTTAAGATACGTTTTAAACTGGTTAAACTAACATTTGATTCAGCAATATAAAAACAACATCCAATGTCGATGCCGCTGTGCTTATAAAAAACATAGAACTTAAGTTTTCGTTACTTTACAGCTTAAACTAATTCAGAGAAATAACGCTGACTGTGTATTCTCTTAATGTCATAAAACTTTATTTACACATGTGTCATTACAACATAATGCAGCAGACACACAACTTTTTCTATTAAATCTCTTATCCTGCCCGATTAAAACAATTAAAGTAACAATTCATTTACTTACACATATCTTAAAAATTAATCTGATACACTGTAAACCGGGTGAATTTAGATCATGATTTTGTAAGTAAGTCAATGATGCCAAGATGACGGCTCAAACTCTGCCGGTGGCTTCACCTCACGCTGTTACGTTAAGCGTTCTATGCACAATCCAGTCATTTATCAGTGACTGTCACTCAGAAGTACGAGAAGGAGGTGCGGGGTTAGTTTGCATCAATTCACAGCTTCCAATGGTGACACCATATAGGAAGAAAGGATTTCATTAAGGAAATTTTTAACTTCAAAACTGCATTTAGAGTCAGGCGACACTACTTCTGTCATCAGTTTCACTTTGCAAGCTCAAGCCTTTTCACACATTCACTGTATGATATAACAAAATAAACAGGCTAGTTTTTTTTTTACATTTTAAATAATTTACGAAAAATACAAGATCTCAACATTTGTTGTCATTGACAATTTATTTAGCCTTTATTATAAATGTATGAAGTTTAAAGGAGAAAGGGCAACACTTCATGAATTAAAACGTGAAACAGCACGGTCTGCGTTTGGCTTGTCAGTAAAAGAGGAAGGACAACGCTTAATGATTTAAAACGTGAACAGCACGGTCTGCGTTTGGCTTGTCAGTAGACAATTTATTTAGTCTTTATTATACATGTATTGTTGTTTTCTTTGCTTCTATTAATGTAAAGCTGCTTTGAAACAATCACCAATTGTGAAAAGCGCTATATAAATAAAATTGAATTGAAAAATTGAATTGAATTGTATGAAGTTTAAAGGATGAAGGACAACGCTTCTTTTTTTTTTTTTTTTTTTTTTTTTTTTTTCTTTCTTTTTATTGAGCGAACAGAAAGGGAAAAAGTAAACAACATCTCCATTCACAAATACAATGTATCCCTTTACCACTCCCCTCCTCTTATTTTTAACTTTTAAACATATATGCATATGTACATGGACACATATACATAGAAAAAAAAAAACACTGATAAGAAAGTCGGCAAAAATATTTGAATATAAACAAAGTATCGTGTATTAAACAAAGAACAACCCCCCACCCAATCCCTGGCTCAGCTCACCTCGACCAACACACATATTACTGGTAATTAATGCAATACAAACAGTAAAAGAATAACAGGCACACATTTAATTGGGTAGTGACACTAAATTAGTGAAATAGGAAATAAAAGATTGCCATTTATGGAAAAATTTGACTGTACATCCTCTCATCGTGTATTTAATTTTCTCAAGTTTTAAAAAATACATGACGTCTCTGAGCCAACGGGAGATAGAAGGATATTTAACAGATTTCCAATGTAATAATAATAAGCGTCTTGCTAGTAAGGATGTGAAAGCTATGATGTCCTTTTGTTTAGGATTAAGTACAAGTGAGGGGTCAGGAATCCCAAATATAGCAATCAGAGGGCAAGGCTGAAGATTTACCCCAAGAACAGAGGACATAATATTAAAATAACCCACCCAGAAATCCTTCAAGTCAGGACAAAAAAAAAACATGTGGCTAAGATGACAAGGAGAACCATGACATTTATCACATTTATCTTCCACTTCCGGATATATTTCAGACAGTCTAAGCTTAGAAAAATGTACCCTATGTAAGACCTTAAATTGAATAAGTCCAAGACGAGCACAAGAGGTGGTAGAATGTATCCTTTCTATGGCCTGCTCCCAGGACTCATCATATATTTGTATTCCCAATTCCCTTTCCCAAGTACACTTAAGTTTGTCATTTGAGTAATCGCTAAGAGCTAAGATAATGTCATACAACTTTGAAATGATTCCTCTGTGATGAGGGACAAATGAAAGCATGGCTTCCCACTGATGTTTTAGAGGCAAAGAGGGGAAATTAGGGAAACACTTAGCCACAAAGCTACGAGTTTGGAAGTAGCGGAACATATGAGTAATAGGTAGTTCGTAGCGAGATGACAAATTGGTAAAACTATCAAATACACCATCTACATATAAATCTCTAAATTGTGTAATACCCTTGTCATACCACTGTGAAAAAGTTGAGTCCAAAAGTGAAGGAGGAAATAAATGGTTCTTATACACAGGGCCCAATGAAGATGCATTTACAAATTTAAAGTGTCGTCTAAATTGATACCAGATTTTGATTGTGTTAAGAACTACTTGATTATCAGTATATAGAGAAGGTTTAGGTATAGGTAAAGAGGAATAGAGTAGAGCAGGTATAGAAGATCCCCTACAAGATGATATTTCCAATTTACACCAAGAGGATCCAGGGGATTTTAACCAGTAGCAAAGTTTGTGGATGTGAGCCGCCCAATAGTAGGTTAAAAAATTAGGTAATGCAAGTCCTCCACTAAATCTGCATCTCTGCAGTAGAGTTTTACGAACTCTAGGTGTTTTCCCACCCCAAATAAAAGAACAAATTATCTTATCAAGCGAGTCGAAAAAACTTTTTGGTAGAAATAGAGGAATTGACTGAAATAAAAAAAGAAATTTTGGTAAAATATTCATTTTAACAACATTGATCTTCCCAATTAATGAAAGAGGGAGGTTACCCCACCTTTGAATATCGGATGTAATCTTTGAGATAAGGGGAGTAAAATTTGCAGATGCAAGACTGGATAAAGAACGAGTCACGTTAACACCTAGGTATGTGAACCCTGATGGACTCAAACGAAATGGGAAATCTGATTGTTGCATAAGACATGCTGCAGTATTAATGGGAAAACACTCACTTTTCCCCAAATTTAATTTATAACCTGAAAAAGAACTGAAGTTCTCCAGAATACTTAAAACAGCAGGGATAGAAATTATAGGATCAGTTACATACAATAACAAATCATCGGCGTACAAAGATAATTTATATTCAGTTCCATTACGGGTGATTCCTTTGAAAAAAGGGGAAGATCTTAAAGTAATAGACAGAGGCTCAATAGCAATAGCAAAGAGCAAAGGTGATAAAGGGCAACCTTGGCGAGTTCCCCGTCCAAGGGCAAAATAATCAGAATAAACATCATTCGTATGAACACTGGCCTTAGGGGAAGAATAAAGGAGGCGAATCCAAGAAATAAATTTTTCACCAAATCCAAATTTTTTTAAAACTGCAAATAAGTACTCCCACTCTACCCTATCAAACGCCTTTTCTGCATCTAAAGAGATCACAAGCTCGGGAAGTTTAGCTGAGTGTTTTGAGTAAATTATATTTAGAAGTGTACGGGTATTAAAAAACAATTGACGTCCCTTTATAAAACCATTTTGCTCTTCAGATATAATATGAGGAAGCACATTCTCTAAACGGGACGCAATTACTTTAGCCAATACCTTAACGTCGACATTAAGCAAAGACAATGGTCTGTAAGACCCACAGGAGGTCGAATCTTTGTCCTTTTTAAGAAGGAGAGCGATAGTGGCTTGTGTCAAGGTTGGTGGTAATGCACCACTTTCCAGGGATTCATTGAAGACAGATAAAAGTAACGGTGCCAGTTTGGCAATAAATTTTTTAAAAAATTCTATCGGAAACCCATCGGGACCTGGGGCTTTTTTAGATTGCATAGCATTAATTGCATTTAATATTTCTTCAAGAGAGAGTGGAGAGTCCATTTGCGTGGCAGTATTAGTATCAATGACAGGATTCGAAAGATTCTGAAGAAATGTATTCATTTTAGTATTATCTGTAGGAAATTCAGATTTATATAATAAAGAGTAAAATGATTTAAAAGTAGCATTAATTTCCAAGGGATCTGTAGTAATAGGATCATTAGTGTTTTTAATAGCAGGTATCAGACGGGAAGTAGCCTGTCGACGTAACTGATGTGCCAGTAAACGACTAGCCTTGTCGCCATGTTCGTAGTATGAGCCACGGCTACATAGTAGCAAGCGCTCTGCCTCTTTAGTTGAAATGAGATCGAATTCTGCTTGCAAATCAAGGCGCTGCTTAAGTAGTTCCGGAGAAGGGTTCAGTGCATATCTTTGATCAAGGTTACTAATTAAAGATGTAAGTGCATTAAGCCTGGCATTAATCTTTTTATTGGTAAGAGCAGAGTAAGAAATAATTTGACCTCTCAGGTAACATTTAAGTGTCTCCCATAACAATGAATATGAAGAAGAGTCATTGTGATTGAAAAATAAGAACTCCTCAATAGAATTTGAAATGAATTCACAGAATTCATTGTCTGCCAGAAGGAGAGAGTTAAATCTCCAAAGGGGTGGGCTACGCTTATAGGTAGAAAGTTGAATATCTAATAATAAAGGTGAATGGTCGGATATAACAATACCTAAATAGTCTGAAAAATTAACGCATGGATTAAGTGTACTGTCAATAAAAAAGTAATCAATCCTAGAATATGAATGGTGTACCTGGGAAAAGAAAGAAAATTTTTTAACAGAGGGGTTACGAGATCTCCATGGATCAATAAGACCATTCTGTTTCATAAAATCCAAGAATATTTTAGACATAGCAGATTGAGTCAGATTTCGAGGATTAGACCGGTCTAAGATTGGGTCAAGAACACAATTTAGATCCCCACCGAGGATCAGCAGATGTGTATTCAAGAAGGGGATGTTACTCAGCAATCTATTAGCGAATTCAACATCATCGAAGTTTGGGGCATATACATTTACCAACAGAACCTTTTTTTGCATCAGGGTACCAGCAACCATGAGATATCTGCCATTCCTATCAGCAATAACATCGGTAGATGAAAACTGAACTCTTTTGTTTATTAAAATGGCGACTCCCCTAGCTTTAGAATTAAAGTTTGAATGGAATACTTGACCAACCCAAGGGCAATGTAACCTACAATGATCTTTGACACGGAGGTGAGTCTCCTGCAAAAATACTAAATCAGAGTTTAAACGTTTCAAGTGAGTAAAAACCTTAGATCTCTTAACAGGATTACCCATACCTCTGATATTCCAACTGATGAATCTGAGTGGTGTGCCTGACCCAGCAATGCTGGGATCTATATTGCCATTAACCATTTGAATAAAACACTTTTTTTTTTTTGAAAATGGTCAAATAGAGCCGAGGTGGGACACCCTCCCCTCCCAACAAACCCCTTAACATAAATACACCCAAAGTCCCCATATAACCAAAGAACAAAGGAGACAGCAGTGTTTCCCACATAAACAAAAAGTTGTTCAAAATAGCTTTGAACAACCCGGAGACCATGCAGAACAAACACAAGAAGGAAAAAGAGAAAGGAAAAAAAAACTCTTGCCGATCTGGACACTAAGCATATGCGCGTGAATACAATAAAACACATGAAAATAAAGATGTAACAATTAACAATAGGCACTCAGACCTGTGCAAATAGATGCAGAAAACATAAAATGAGGTAGTCCGGATTAGACCTGCTATAACCAAGCAATGGTGAAACCTATTAAGCCTGAAGCAAAAGGAAAAAAAAGTGCAGCAGGCCAGAAAACCGCTTAATACTGAACAAATAAAGAACTAAGTGAATTTACAACCTCTATAATAAAAGACAGATCCGAAAAGCTATCGAGGCTCAACCAGGAACCAAAGTTTTAACAAAATCACTGGCTTCCTCCGCAGAAACGAAGTCCTTCTCAACCCCGTTGTAAGTGATGCGAAGTCGCGCTGGATAAAACAGACCGTATCGAACACCGTCAATGCTCCGGAGTTGGCGTCTGACCTCGTTAAACGCAGCCCGAGCCCGAGCTATCTTGGCAGTGAGGTCAGGGAACAGTGAGATGTTCATACCTCTGACTTTAATCTGTCGGAGCTCTCTAGCGCGGCGCAAAATGTCAACACAGTCACTGTGATAATGAAATCTGCACACAATGACTCGTGGACGATCACCGGGCTTGGGTTTGGGTTGGAGGGTCCGGTGGGACCGGTCCAAAAGCGGCTCCTTTTCCAGAGTGAACGCTTCCTTCAGTAAGGCGGCTACAGCAGCAGTAGTACAGGTGTCAGGACCCTCGGGTACTCCCACTATCCTAATGTTATTACGCCGTGATCTGGACTCCAAGTCTTCACATTTATTTTCCAACCTGGCTACGTTAGCTGTGAGGCGCTCGATAGTAGTTTTCATCCCGGCGATGTCATCGGAGCATTCGGTGAGTGCGTGCTCCATCTCACCGACCGTACCTTTTAGCTTGGACATGGTAGCATCGGTAGCTGCTTTATCATTCGCCAGCTGAGATTTCACCGCTTGCAGGTCGTGCTTAATAGTAGGCAAAACATCGCCGAGTGTATCCTGAAGCTCCTTTTTAAAAATATCGGCAATATCTTTCCTCACCGAGGCCAACAACTCAAGCTTGAGTGCAGCGATATCCAGGTTAGCGTGCGTCGGGGCGGCCTCGACCTCAGAGGCAACAGATGACCCACTTGAGGGTGTGGTCGCAATTTGAGTACTGGGCCGCAGTTGTGTCTGAATAGTTTTACGAGTTTTAGAGTTCTTTCCAGCCATCTTACGCAGTTGGAGTTAGACTTCTAAGCAAAGAAAAAAAATACTGCGGAGTAAGATTATACAAAATATGTCGCAAAAGCGCAAATAATTACGATATTAACCGAAATCGGCAAGAGCTTCCAAACTCACGTCCTACTCCATTAAAGCTCCGCAGCGCCCCCCAGGACAACGCTTCTTAACGTTATTAAAACATGTTATTGTTAAATTAAAATGTGAACAGCACGGTCTGTGTTCTGCTTGTCAGTAGCGCTGTAGTACGGGATTGCGGTTACCAGAGCAGTGTTTGGGGCCTACCATGGGCCCCAAACACTGCTTTGCATTGAGGGAGTTTCAAGCCTTTGAACATCTAATATGTTGATGATGAATTTTATGTTATTCAAAGGTTCAAGGTTCAGTGATAAAATGTTTTTGTTCTAATAGACATTATTCAAGATAAAAAAATACCACTAAGAAATGAGAGACCAACAGATCTAAGGGTGTATAGTCCACGTTTAATGCCCTTATGGTTTTCTAGAATGTATTCTTTTTTGTGTTACTTAAAAAATATATCCCACGATACAATTATATTAATGTGCAAATAGCATTGAATGTTTGCTTTATGTTAAATGTCTAGTGCTTCTTTAAGAGAGACCTTTATTTAAAATTCTTTCTTTTTTTTCAATGTGTTTCATAGGAGGAAGAAGATGAAATCAAACTGGAGATAAATATGTTAAAAACTCATTCCCATCACAGGAACATCGCTACATATTATGGTGCTTTTGTTAAGAAGAGTCCTGCGGGTCAGGATGACCAGCTTTGGGTGAGTACCACTAAACCCAAATAAACATCAGTGTGACTTCCTGTGGAAACACACACACTACACTACACTGAATCTAGTTTGTTTATTTGTGAGGTCTTAAAATATCCAGACATTAAACATTTGACTAATTTTGTGGAATCACACAAGAGAATTTCATGTTCTAACATTTTGTGGCTAGATGAGATCTTAACATAACATAGTATAAAATAATATCATTCTCCAGTATTTGTTGCTTGTGTAAAACTTGGTGTCGCTTTAACTTGTAAACTGTGTTATGGAAATAAACCATCAATTTACAAATACCCATAGGGCACTTGCTCATTACAGAAGATTTCAATGAAGTTTGATGTGAGCATGTTGCTAAACTAATAAATGTAAATGTAATAAATGTATGAAGCTACTCAGAGAAATGATGACATGTCTACAATATATGGACCACAAGTTAATAAATAAATACTTCATATATGTTTGGCATGCCCTTTGTACGAGATGACATGTAAGTTTGTAATGACCCATCAGCTGGTAATGGAGTACTGTGGTGCGGGTTCAGTCACGGATCTGCTGAAGAAGACCAAAGGAAACTGTCTAAAAGAGGACTGGATTGCTTACATATGCCGGGAGGTGCTCAGGGTGAGTTATACCCTATGCACCACCATTTTATACGTCACTTTTGAACATCATGCAACATCAATGAGATCACAAAAGAAATATCAGCTTGGCTTGAAAAGAAAGTATGTGCTTTCACTCTCGCGGCACTGCGGTGTCATATGACAATGTCTGTGAATGTTGCAAAGTATGTTGTGGTATTTAAGAGAAGTAGCCTGTACAAATCTTGCTAAAAGACAGTTAGGGCTGATTACGATGTTGTTGTGTTGGGTTGTAGATCATATCTGTGTCCATATAGTTTGTACTGACTGATATGCATGCTCTTCTCAGGGTCTGTTACACCTGCATTCACATCATGTGATTCATCGAGACATTAAAGGACAAAATGTGCTGCTGACAGAAAACGCTGAAATTAAACTCGGTAAGATATGTAAAACAGCACACAGTATGTAAGCAGCTCTTAGGTTTAAAGGGGTCATGAACTGTGTTTTCCTGAAGTGTCTCACAAGCACCACTAATGGAAGCATATAAATGAATAACTGACATCACAATCCTACTGTTTTTACAATCTTATCATGATTATAAACAGCTACTCCTTCAGATCCATTTGAGTCGCTCCTGTGACTGAACTTCAGTGGGATTTTTTTAAAACAATTTATACTGTATAATAGGTTAGGCTTTATTCGGTGTTATCCAGTTAGCATATTGTAATGAGATGAGTGCCATGGCTAGATACATACTTGTATCCGTACGGCCCAATTTAAACATGGAGAACAGCCATTTTACCTTGGCGAACAACTGCATAATTCCTTCCTTATGGATAAGGAGTGCATTTTAAGCTTTGAAACCTGCAGGATGTAATAATGATACCAAGCCCTCTTACATGTCAAGGGGAATTTGATTCCTCAGTTCATGACCCCTTTAAGTGCTAAATAATGACACAGTACTCAATGATACACTGATGTTTTTTAACGTTGTTTTAAACGGTGTCCTGTGATGCCAGTGGATTTTGGTGTCAGTGCTCAGTTAGACAGGACGATTGGACGAAGAAACACATTTATTGGGACACCATATTGGATGGCACCAGAAGTGATTGCATGTGATGAGAACCCAGACTCCACATATGACTACAGGGTAAGCAGAAAGACCACCGTCACATATTTCCTGGTTGAAGCTTTTCATCCTAATTACACACTGTTACTGGAATTATGAGATGACAATCTGTGATGTTCTGCTCAGCGAGCTTCACTTCCTTCCTCTTGAAATGATCAGTTTTTATGGCAACACTATATAGCTTTATACTGTAGCACTAGATGCCTTAGGATCTCTACCTGGTATATTTTAGATTTTTTTATTGTTTTTTTTTAATTGGTTTTTTAATAGTTTGTCTTTATAGCTGCAGTCTGTAACTCCGGCCTCTCTATCACCATCTCTGATTAAATAAAAAAATAGCAGTTATTTGTGGAGTAATGTTCTGTGTGTGCATTGTGCCTTGCCCCCGCTACTCTGCGCGGATAAATCTGATGTCTGTGATCACTGCATCAGAGCAGATCTATCTGTAGATCAGAACAACCTAGTACATACGCATCTGAAAACGACTGACCGAAACCCATATTAGTTATCTATTTTCTCCTTGATATCAGTTGTCGCTTGTATCACTTCACTTGCCCCTTATTGATTGTTTCAGAGTGACGTATGGTCTTTGGGCATCACAGCTTTGGAGATGGCTGAGGGAGCACCACGTGAGTTTGCAGCATTCATACACACATTCAAAATCTTGACAAAACCGCTGAATACCAGCCAATAGTTACATCTGTTTCCCACAAAACTTTCTTTAGCATTGTGTGACATGCATCCCATGAGAGCGCTCTTTCTGATTCCTCGAAACCCTCCTCCCAAACTGAAGTCTAAGAAATGGTAAGACTGCTGTTAGTTTATTATTATAGTATATTACTATAGAAGTATGACAGGTGTTAGCTGGAACATCTCAGATATAATTTGCAATAAACATCTGAGCTTAATACTTTAGTATGTATAGGCAGCATGTTGTTATTTCAGAAATAAGCCCCGACAGTGTGATCAGGACCTGACGTGAAGCGGGGGGTCTTGTATCACCCTGAAGGGGCTTATTTCACATTATTACACGGCTCTCTGGAATGCTTGATTCTGATTGGTCAGTTGAGACATTTGCAGGTTCGTTCTTTTCAAATAATAACCGCTCCAAAGTAATAACGCATAGCCGGTACTACTTGTACGATTTAAATCGCTCCGTGCCAATAAAGATTACTGTTTGGCGCCATCTTGTGACAAACACTGGACAACCACAAAATTTTATTAATTTTAACATGTACGGAAAAAACAAAACATTTAAACAGTGGATAGAAGAACGAACAATGACAAGACACAGAGAGTGTACTGAGACTGAACTTGACAAAATAGAGCATGACAGCTACGAAGCCAACACACAAAAAAATACAGAATGGGCATTAAAACTTTTCAAAGACTGGCTAAAAGAGAAAAAATGGAGACAGACAAGTATGAAGCAGAGGATCTTAATAAGGTATTACGATCATTTTATGCATCTGTGCAAAGTTTCGCGGAAGGATAAAAATGTTAATTTAAAACAAATATGCCAATAAAATGTTTCAAATTTATATTCATGTCCAGTTTTTTTCTTATGTGGCAAGTAGCCGTGTAATAAGCGGGATAATGTAGACGCAGCCGGTAGTTATCGGGAAATAAGCCCCTTCAGTGTGATACAAGACCCTCCGCTTCGCGTCGGGTCCTGATCACACTGTCGGGGCTTATTTCCCGATAACTACCGGCTGCCTCTACATTATCCCTTACATAACAACCTGATGCCTGTACATTATCCCACTTGTTTACCTCATAAGTAAGGTACGGAGAATTAAATATTGATTTGAAATATTTTATTTGCTCATTTTTAATCAATGTAGACCTTATGATAGAAAAATCATGACCATGAACAAAAATGTGTTTCAATGTGTAATATGCATGAAAGCTCAAATAAAAACAACAAACCGATACGTGTGGTTGCTAAGGGTGTTGCTAAGGGCGCAGTGATAAACAGAACCATTGGGTGAAGCAGTCATAACCGTGTTTTATTGTGAATAAAGCACACCTATTGACCAATCAGAATCAAGGATTGGAACTAACCGTTTTATAAAATGTCATATATGTTATTAAAAGACATATTTATATTAGATTTTTGTGTAATATTAAACTGTACCTGTCAAAATTATTTGCTGCTGTGTTATTCTTTTTGTGCGGTTGTTATCTTGTAATAACATTCCTTGTAATGTCGCGACTGGCCAATCAGAATTTTAGAGTGCCGTGTACTAAATTATTTTAAACATTACACGGTTTGACTCAAATAAGTATTGTTTACTTTATGTAAGCTGTTGTTGTTTATATCTGCCTGGCTTTTAAAAAACGTAATGACAAACGCAAATGCAGTAAAGACTTTTGTTGCTTCCTCAGGTCTAAAAAGTTTCTGACGTTTGTGGAAAGTTGTCTTGTGAAGAACTACCAGCACAGGTCTTCAACAGAGACCCTCTTACGCCATTCATTTATTAAAGATCTTCCCAATGAACGGCAAGTACGCATAACTCTGAAAGATCACCTGGACAGAACCAGAAAAAGGAGACGAGAGAAAGGTGCGAAACTATTGCTTATATAAACATATGAAGAGCTCACAAGCAAAATCCGCTAAGCACCACCTCATTCAAAATGAGATAATGATATTGACCAAATGCCCTCGGCACGTATAATAAGTTTATTAAATAGTTACGTTTCAAATCCGCCGAATTCCGACCTCAATCTATTTAAAAATACAGTTTTGTTTGCAGAATCCGTTAAACACCACATCAAGTCCTCTTAAAGGTACAGTAGGTAGGATTTACCCCCATCTAGTGGTGAAATTGTATTTTACATTCAAACGAATAGTGCTCTCTAGCGCCTCACTTTTCCAAATGCGTGTTGCAACTACGGTAGCCTTTATGTATTCACTGATCTCCTTGTCCGTTTCAGCTGGTTCATGTGTTCTGACTGAAAACCATTTGTGAAAACGCGTTGGTAGGCTAGTGCTTTTTGTCCCTCTCTGCTGTTATAGTTTATGGAAGCCTCCTTGGACTTACCCGTTGAATGTAAGTAAAGAGAAGAAATTCTAAGCTAACAAAGAAAAATCAGATCAATGGCAGAGGTCATTCGACACCAATGAGGACATATTTATGAATAAAGGCATTGATTTTGATTAATAAAACACTTAAAATCCTACTTACAGTCCCTTTAAGTCCACCAAAAACAAACTGGATGAACAACAGAGCACGTACGTCGGATGTCAAATGATAGGGAGGAGGGTAAGAGAGGGTATGATTGGGAAATGACCGTCTATCAGATTTAAATTTGGTTCCCTTGTGTTCAACTTGATTACAACACAAATTTGACAGCCACAAACTGTGGTTTAGTTTCTTCATGTTTACATTTTGAATTTGGACTCATCGTTTGCAATGTTTCTAGTTTGTAGTGTTTCTAGTAGTAATTTTGCAACCGTTTACTATGTGTTGCATGCACTTTAGACAGTCAAATTGCAATGTAATTACTGACTAATTACTGCTAATGTGAACCTCTAAAACCTTTTATGTCTATCATATTAGTGCCACTGTAGTCCCAGCACACAGTGTTGCAAAGTGACCTTTTCTGTGCCATTAAAATAAAATTACTGAACTTAACGTAAGAGCCTGATAAAAAAGCTTATTTACAGACACACTTAAAGGGTTTTGCATCTGAACTCTTCATATCATGACAAAGTTGGTGCTGTAGTATGCAAACATGTACTGTATTAACATGATTAAAATGTTTTTGTTGTTATTGTGAAGGAAACAACATACCACCTACAGTACATGTGGTTGTCTTGTGGTTAAAGATCTCTCCAGTACCTGTTTTAGAATTTTTTCCATTCTAACAGATTAAGGGTGGTTTCATATTAGGTTCAATCGCCTGGTCCAAACCCGTGTTCGATTTCTCCCCCTCCCTCTTTTCCCGCTGCTCTCTGTTTACATTATATTTTATTTTGAACCATGGTACACTTGCGTGATTGAGCCGCAGCCGTTTTACTGATGGTGCTATGCAGTGGCTATGAAACAAAATGGACAGAGTTGTTTGTATCCTCATTGTTCTTTATTTAAAACCTTTAATTTTGTTATCAGAGAATAAATACAGAAACCCACTTGCATCTGTCTGCTGCAAAAGTACTTAAATTGTGCAAAAGAAACTGGGCTGGCCATCAATTACCCAATTTCATTGTGTCTTGTCTTTTAGGGCGTTTTCACATTAGCACTTTTGGTGCGCACCCGGGTTCGATTGACATCAGAGTTCGGTTCATTTGGATGATGTGAACGCTGTCTTCCGAACTCGGGTGCGCACCCGCGAAACGTACTCGAGTCTGCTTAAAAAGGGTGGTCTGGGGTCCGGTTCATGTGAACTCCAGATCGGTTCGCTGCTAATGTGAGCGCAATCATACCAAATCGCGGAAGTGAACCACTGTTAATTACGTATTATATGGAATGCCCCACAAAAACAGACGTGTGTGTTTGTGTGCGTGCACTTACCTTGACAACAAAATGCATAGAATGCTTGCTTGACTTTTGTTCTTATTTTTTAAACCTTTGGTTTTGTTTTCAAAGAAATAATACAGAAACGCACTTGCGTCTGTCTGCCCCAAACATACTAAAGTCGTTTCGATGACAACGGTCTGTCCGCCGACGTAAATTTTTGCGGAGGCATTCAGAAATCATCTCTCTGCTTGGAGTTCGTCAATCACGCTTGTCGTCTTTTCGTTTACAGCGGTTGCCAAGCAACATGAGAGCGCGCCGGCTGCAGCTTGATGATGCAAGCGTACCGCGGTTCGGATGCAAAAATAATATGTGAACACAGTCCATGGGGGGCATGGGGAGGGGGAAGCAATCGAACTCGGGTTCGGACCAGGCAATCGCACCAAATGTGAAACCGTCCTTAATCAGGTGCTCTTTAAATTTTGATTTTTTTACTGCTTGTCTAAGCATGAAATTGTTTGAATTTTGTTTGTGATCATCCTTAACAGAGGGATTGGAATATGAATACAGTGGAAGTGAAGATGAAGATGATGGTATGAATGAGGATGAAGGTGAACCCAGGTATGTGTTAATCTATACTTTTACGTTTTTCTCTATTATTAAGTAATAACAAAATTTTAAGGAAACAAATGTTTATCAATTTTTTTAAGTAAAATAATATGTCATTCTTTTGGGTAGCTCAGTAAAGTAAGCTAAATAAAGAGGTCGTAGCTGTGCTTTAGCATTATGACTAAACTAAGGTTATTGTGCTATTTACATCAAACAACTGTTTGTAGTTATGATATACTGTCCTGTGTTACTGACTCTCGAGTGTCCGGCTCTCTGATATTTTGAATGTTATTTGAGTGCATTGATGCATACGAGTCATACGGCCTGGGTAAAATGCCCTGTTAATGGTCTCAACATGGCAGATGGCATAAAAACCTAGACATATCTCTCTTTAAAGTGTGTGCCGTTTGCCCTCAGCTCTCTTGTGAATCTTCCTGGCGAGTCTACATTAAGACGAGAGTTTCTTCGTCTGCAGCAAGAGACAAACTCGCAAACACAACTGCTCCAACAACAACTACACAATCAAGACAACTACAAGAGACAACTGCTTGCAGACCGACAAAAGAGAATTGAGCAACAACTGGAGGAAAGGCGACGCCTTGAAGACGTATGAATCTTTTTTTTAGGAATTTAGTATACTTTTAGAAAGGATACACTATAAATGGTAAACTTTGTTTTCACAGCTTTACCTAAAGGTTTATGCTCATTTCAAGTCCATATGTATCTGCTACTATGTTTGTACTTCTGGAATAGTAAAGGAAAAGTAGCTTACAGTACATGAAAAATAATACTGTGTGAATTCAGTTTATAAAACCCCAAATCCAATATTAATTTGTTTCTGTTTTGGTCTCCGCATCATTTTCATACCTCTGTTTAGGTTATTAATCTTTTTTTTTACTTTGGATGTATCCAATGTTTAGACTCGTACTGTGTTGTGTGTTTGTGTAGAAACAGGCTAGGCTGCTACACGAGAAAGGACTCCAGTGGCCAGAACTTCAGGAGATGATATGGCAAGAGGTAAATCACTTCACCTAATAATAAGGTTACAATGAATGAATCTCTTTGAAACTGTTCTGTACAGCATTGTAGGTAGCTGTCCTTTATCTACATTTTTAATTCATTCTTGCATTATCATTGAATGTATGTACTTGCGGGTCTTGGGAAATGTGTGTGTGTGTGTGTGTGTTCACATGGAAATGCGTGAAAGTGTTTTCCTCAAACAGAATGTAACTTAAATGCAATGGTAAATGTCAGGTTTGTTCTAAGTTATGTTTTCTAAATAAAATCATCCCACATAATGTAAAGAACTTTGAGATTGAATAACGACATGTCAATATTGAAATCACAGTGAAATTAATTTTAAAAATTAGAATTTGATTATGAGACTTAAGACTTTTCACAGCCAGGGTCACATAATAACATTATAACAACCACGCTTTTGTGAAGTGCAGGTAATTGACAGGATTATTTAATGAAAGTTTAGATCAATTAGTTCTTGAGAGTTCTCAGCATTCTTCATTTCAATATATTGTATAAGATTTTTATTCAATACTTGCCATTTGACTTCAGTCTCTTCTACAGCATGCAGTAGCTTAGCATTCACTTGTTTGGTTTAGACAAATATGCATGCATAATATGAATATCAAAGAAAATGAAAGTGTTTATGTTCAGGAAAAATTCTCCCTGGCCTACCTAAATGAAATATATTGAGTATTTAAATGTTTATATCAGTTCCAGTGTTTTTATATTCTCATTGAATTATAGCCCAAAGATGGTGAACATCATAGGACTGATAGACAAGAGCATAAGAGCCCAAGAGTCACATCCAACTGTCCCACAAGACCACATGAAGGGGTAAACACACAAACACCCAAAATCTGAAACATGATGACTTTGCTGTGTTTCTTCAGTAGACATCGTATTAACACTGATATTTTATTGAATCTCTTGCATTTAGGTGGCAGGTGTGTTGGAATCCCTGGACAACCTTCATCTCAATCTGAATCATTTAGCTGCCAGGATTCCTCAGTCCCGCTTGGGATCAGGGAGCAACTCTAGCCCCTGTACACCAGCACTCCAGAGAGCAGCCAAGCAGCCGGTACAACATCACATCATAAAAGATTATTAACAAATCTTGTCACCTGCTCTTCGTGTAATTTCAAATGATAAATAAATAGACTTACCTTTTCTCACCCTCAAGCCATCATAAGGGTATTTGACATTTTTCTTTCAGCCTAACATAGTGTGAGTTATATTAAATAATGTTCTTCACAGCTTTATAATGGCATTGGATCATGTCTCATCTTAAAGCCCCAAAAAGCAAATCCATCCATGAAAACATATTATTACAGTTATTAAATGTCTTCTGAGTCAAGCGATGGGCTTTTGTAACATTGGGGCAGATGTGCAGCATTCTGGTTGAAATATAATTTGTTTCTTGCAAAAACCCATCAGTTCCTTCAAAAGAAGAAAGTTATGTACCTAGGATGGCTTGAGAGTGAGTAAAATATGACAAATTTTCATTTTTGGGTGAACTGTTCTTTTACTAAGTGTATGCACTTTAATAAATAGAAAATATAAATGTATGATCATCTTTTTTTATTAAACAATAATAAAAAGTCTGATCTTTCAGAATATGAGCCTGTGCTCCAGTGGAGAGATTCATCACAGCAGCTCTCTGTCTGATGTTTCCACGACTCCTGTCTCCCCAATACTAGATGATGTCTTCTTTAACCCTGCTGAGCAGCCACCCAAGGTTTGTATTCTTCAGATTGCTACAGGTCTCTTATATACAAAATGTACAGTATGTTTGGTTAAAAGAGAAAGACACAATATATTGACTAGTGCTGCTCGAAGAGAGCAAGAAACAAGAGTTTTGAAAGTGCCATAGTGTTTACACTGTTGAGTGAAATCAGCTTATCAATGTCTTATAGTGGACTCTGCATATTATGCTGTAATACGAGAAAATATTTAAACAAAATGATATTGTAACGACGAGCTGTGAACAAAAGACAAAGAAATAGGATCACAATGCAAGATGCTTCAATAAATCCATACAAGTAAAATCCAGGGAGACACGTGCAATCTAACAGCGAACAATTACTAACGAAAGACACAGGAAACACTGGGGTTATACAGCCAGGATTATCGGGGGGAAACAAGACACATGTGCCAACAATAAGAGTAGCCCAAAAGAACTACAATGCAAAAGGAAGGACGAGACAAACGTTGGCCACTTTGGTCAGCTGCTGCGATAGGTCAGTGGCACAGCTTAGAATCTTGATTGTTAAGACCTAGAAAATGATTATTTTTATATGTCACGATCATGATCGTACATGCTTGTCATCTATTGATTTGTCATCATCCCAACGCGTGGTCTAGTTATTTCTTTATGGACTATGGATGAAAAAAACAGACATTAGCCAAAGCAGAGCTGGTGGTTAGGGTGACCAGTTTAGAGCAGAGGTCAGAACAGAACTGGAGACCAGGGAACTGCAGCCCAAGGTGGTGCTGACAGTGGAGAGGGAGACCAGAACAACGGGACACAAGGATGCCATTTTGGTCATGGCAGCGAACTCAGGGAAAGCTATTTATTTTGAGTTGTTTGTGATGCGATGACACACTGCCGTATTATATTGGTTTGTCAATATATCGCTTATGCCACTAAGACATTCACATAACTCTGCAGTGCGCAACAGAAAGTTTTTACTAAGGCAGATAAAGTTGAATGACTGCCGCGCAACTGACGTCTTGCCATTTGAACCACGCTTTTGGGCAATTTGCGCTCACACTTTCTGTTTCACCTCCGAGCCCAAGTGAACCAAGCCCACGACTGCAAGCAGGCCAGGGTGCAATTAACCAAACTGCGTCTGAGCACAGTACGGAGCGATCACACTAGTTCAAAGGTCCCCAACCACCGGGCCGCGACCCAGTACTGGGTCGTGGACAAGTTGCCACCGGGTCGCAAGAACGTCCCGAAAAAATGTGTATAATAGCCACGTAATAGCTTAATCGGGTATTTTGTACTGTAAGAGCCGACTTCAAATAACATCAATCATTTCCACTTTTGAACAGAGCTCTCTCTCTTTTTCTCCACCTCTCTCTCTCTACCAACGCATCAGCGATCACATTGCTGTCATTAGAGTTTGAGCATACAGTACTTCTAAAACACAATCGATCAAAGAATTGCGGAGGTATGACTTTATGAATCATTTGCAAATGTATGTCGCAATGATGTACATATGCAGAGACGTTCAAATGTGTGACAGCGCAAATGACTGAAAAGAAATTATTTTATTCTTCTTTAAAACAACTTCAGAATTATCCATCGATCGTAGCACCATGATCAAAATAAACTATTAGGCTAATAATATTTTAACGGCTACACTTTTAATGTAGGTTTGAAAGGAACCTAAACTTGTCAATCATCATTAATCATGGTAAACGTGAGTCTCCGTGCCTCTGCGCCCAGCCGCAATTATTCTGGCATCTCTCCTCCTTCACTGCATTTTTCTTCTCTTCTGTTACTTGGAATTGGGTCTCGAGCCCGACCAAGATTCGAGCTGCCTTCGAGAACAGCAAGCCAAGTTCGTTTAGGTTCCATTAATTATTAAGACTAAATGGGCAGGCAAACTAAGTAAAAACTAAGTAAAAATCAATCCGCCAAAATATGGTTTTACACGTCTAAAGAAAATATACTATAGCCTAAATAAAGCAATTATTAATTTTCCTAATGCATGGTTGTTATCTTTACTTCCATTTAAAACTTAAATTTCGAAAATGAAGATTTTCAGCACGTTTGAACAGCAACTCAGCGACCCCCAATCTCACCCCCCGGTCCGCGAACTTTTTTTAAAGCTGAAACCGGTCCGTGGTTGAAAAAATGTTGGGGACCCCTGCACTAGTTCGACGAACTAGACTTTGGGGCAGGTGCGGATAGTGAGGGTGCACCCTAAGGAGACCATCTTCTTCCAGCCAAAACCAGGTCCTCAAAAGTCTCTTGGCCATTGTTGACTGGGACACCAACTCCCAAAACTCTATAGAAACGTTGAGGGCAGAACGACAGCCATGATAGAGCAAACGAAGCTGCTTGCTGGATCCATTTTGTCAGTAATTCTGTAATGCTATGGTGTAAAACAAAGGGCAAGGAAACAGGATCCAAATGCAAGATGCCTTAATAAATCCAAACAGGTAAAATCCAGGGAGTCAAGAGAAACTAAGACACATACAATTATATTTAACAGTAAACCAATCACCAACCAACAAAACACTGGGGTTTATATACCCGGACTGATACCCGGTGTGTCGACTTAATGAAACACTGCGCAGATCGACAAATGCCTAACAAATACAATACATCCTGGTTAAAAAATTTGAACGCTGCAGCCACCTCACAATCATGTGCCATCAAAATACTGCAAGAGCAAAACAAGATCAGTCGCCTGAGGGGCCGATCACACAAAACGCGTTTATGGTAGTTGCAGGCACCTTTTTTAATGATTTTCTATGGGCAGTGTGCGTTATGCATGCTGTTTATGCACGCCAAACGCCTGGGGTTGTTGGCCGCCCTCCGTAGCATGCATTTTTGAAGGTGAGCTCATAGCGGAAAAGCGCCTGATGTCATACACGTTTATCCATTGTCCAATCGAATTAGGGGAGAGGCGGGCCTTCTGTTGTGGTGACGGAAGTTGCTTGGAACAACCGGACTTCAGTCACTCACTGTCTCCTGCGTGTTTGTGCACCTCTCACCCTCGATCAAGGTCAGAGCAAAAGCCCACTTTTTAAAGTTTGTGTTCGTATGACAGTTAATAGCAAAAGAGCGTTCATGCTTCAATATTTGATTGACAGGACTAGCGATATAAAAAGTCGCGTCACACTGCTTTTTTAAAAGTGACCAAAAAAGGCAGTGTGCTTGCGCCTTGCCTTTCTAAGCATTTAAAACGCATTTGTTGTGTTTGCCCCCTTAGTCAGGTGCTGTAGTCGTCACAAAAGGGCTGTGAAAGCCTTGATGACAACACATTTATTCCTACTGTCCAGCTCCCTGAGAATAACCATGATGTGTTATGCTTGTTTATTCTGAGACATTCAGTTCCACTTACACAAATTTGTGTTTTTGTACATTAATCATCAAAATAACTTTTTTATTATTAAGGTAGTAAGAAATATTTCACATTGTGCTCTAGGTGGCAGCTGTTAAATTTGTGGTCAAAACAGCTTCCTCTCCCAAAGGGAGATGTCTTCCTTCCTTCCTTCCTTCCTTCCTTTAATATGACAGATGCATAACACACAGAAATGTGGTCAACAGGTTGCGGCTAAGAAAATTCATTAAACAGGGTTCCCGCGGGGTCTTAAAAAGTCTTAAAAAGTCTAAAATTCAGAAAGTTACATTTAAGGCCATAAAAAGTCTTAAAAACTGCCAGATTTTCATCCTAGGTTTTAAATTTAATTAACCCAAGTCTTAAATTTCTTACCTCCGTTTATTCCCGAAAAGCACAAAAAACAAAATAGTAATTGAAAATGCTATTATAATCCACGCAATTCATGCCATAAGTTATATATCAGGTGTTGTGGTCTGACTGTATATTGTGGGTTTGGCGAGAAATAAACCTTAAATGCAGTTTTGTATAAGCAAAAATGTTTCTGTGTTAATTTAACCAACTAGCCCGTGGCTTACTTGAGCATTTGCCAGGTTCTGAAACAGAGGACCCAGAAGCGAAAAAATCAAAACTGCTTTATTGAAAATCAACTTAAACAGTCAGGCCGTCGAGTCCCGAGCCACCAACAACGAGTCAGCTTTAGTGTTACACAGTTTTCACTTAGGAAGCGTTTGTTTACCTCACTGATGACAATCTTGATGACATATGCAGCCTACAAATGCAACCTCTGGAGGCTACAGCCTTCAGATTTAGAAACGGCCTTGTTAGCAACACACAACAAACCACGAACAGCCTTTTAATGGTAAATATCATTTTCATTTAATTATTGTGTAATTAGAGAGGCGAATAAATGCGATGGCGGTATAGTGCATATTTATGCATATATGGGTGGTCAAAGTGTAAAACATGTTAACAAGGCACATATCAGCAGCTGACCAAACTGATCTTCCCATATTAGTGGATTTTATTTGTCAAAAAACAAACAAATTATATAATAAAGATAAAAAATATAATGTTTTGAGAATTTCTGAGATCATTTTGTCGCGTTGGTCTTAAATTTCACTCATAATGGTCTTAAAAAGGTCTTTAAAAGTCTTAAATTTGACTTAGTGAAACCTGCAGCAACCCTGATTAAAATGTTGCAATAAATGTGTTTGCTAAATGACTTAAATATAAAAGTGGAAACTATAAAATGTAAAAATTATATAGGAATACAAAATATAAAGCAGAAGTGTTTTGTAATATTTGTTTTAAGATCCCTGAGCGAACCACTTCAAAGTATTCCAGAGATCTTATGAACCATCACAGATTTGGATCCAAGTAAGTGTTACACTGATGCTATTTGAACTACTTGTAATGAACATTTTATCCTTCACTGATGACCATCTGTTTCTCTCTCTCTCTTCTTTTATCATGAATTAGTGGAGGCTGTCAGTCTCCTCTGGACAACATATTTTACTCCAGCAGCTCAGCTAGCAGTCAGTCGGGTATACGTGTGTAACTGTACTTCTGCATTTATCATGCCCCTGGATATTGGTGTGGCAGTTTCTGAGATTCTTGCTTTTGCAGGTCACCAGAGGATGGACAGCCCACCTCAACAAAACAGAAACATTGTAACATCACCACTAAACCAGGTATGTGTGAATGTACCAGAGCTTGCACTCATTAATTCTACTTGTATTATTCTTAGACACACAAAAAGTAATACTCATATTTTAGTTTAGGTTATATGTTGTGCGGCCTGATACAACAGTTATTTTGGACAGGTATTACATGGAGCAGGCATCAATAGTGCACAATCATCACAGCCATACTGGCCATAGATTGTTTGTTTATTCCATTTGATTATTTGTTTTATATTTAACTAAAAGTGTTGATGAGTAAAATATGTGTTTACCTGAGGGGTTAATTAAACAAATTTTGTCTTCAGGGTTTGGGAATGAAGTCGCTCTTAAGCCCATTAGTGAAGTTAGCAGAGTACTCTTCCTCCAGTGATGATGAGGATGAGAAGACAAGGTAATGTTATCCTGACAGTTTCATTTCTTATCCGTCAAAGCCTCTCAGGCTTTTATATGACATTTGTATGCATGTTCAGTTTACTCATTTTTAAACAATGCACATTAAAGTGCCCGTATTATGAAAAACTCACTTTTTCTGGGTTTTGGGGTGTTATTTTGTGTCTCTGATGCTCCCACACGCATACAAACTTGGAAAAAAATCCATCCATGCTGTTTTGAGTGAGATACGGGTTTCTGAATGTCCTCTGCCTTGAGTCTCAGATTGCGCCAGTTAAAACTCAGCTCCGTTGTGACGTAACAAAAAGTTTCGTCACATTCAGTTTGAATTTTCCCGCCCACCACCCCACTCGCAGGTCTCCACCCACCAGGTAGCTAGAGAGCATAGAGCAGTCACTTGAATGAGACCCTCTGTGCTGTTATCATGTCTCACGGAAATAACAGCGCTATTTGGATATTATGGATTATACTCCCACCTACTTTTAAAAACAAAGTTTTAACTCGTGGTTATTGGAACCCGGAGTAATCTTATATACAGTGTGTTACGACGCAAACAGTCCTCAGATTGTAGGCGATAAGAACTTCATGCGAAATCTGATGTAAACAACAGACTATGTATCTATATTTCACGGAATATAAGCATTTGTGGACAAAAATGGTAATTGGATGTATTTTATTGGACTTTCATGGATCATTCACACATCTGAAACAGACTGGATTCGATTCGCGATCGCGTTGTTTCATCAAGGTAAGAAGTCACGTTGTATTTTGCATGTTGTCATCTTCTGTCACAAAATACTACATTTATGATGCTAGAGCTAAAAGCTTTTTGCCAAACTAACCGAGACCGTACGCCCCGGCTTTTCTGACGAGGCGAGCCTCTAATAACTTTACGGTCCCCCTAGATATATAAGTTACACGGTCCGGACCTCCCGCTAGCTTCTAGCAATTAGCACGCGGTCCACAAGCAGTATACATCCCCCGCCGGGTCTTAATTTCTGTAATTTGCGAAAATAATGCGTTTGAAAATATTTTATAATTGGAATATGTTAGCATTGTCCTGGGAAAACGAGTTTATTGTTGTGACTGCTAACGTAACATCACAATTTACTCTGGAATCATTGTGTGTCATGAGTTTCTTCTCCTGTAGTGTACTTATTAGTGAAACTTTTCTGCATGATTTGTCTGTTGGCAACATAAACTGTTAATAATAATAATATATAAAATAATAACACAGTATGGTCTGTACTGCTCACGATACCACTGATCATGCGCACGGGCACATGACGTTAGTAGTGGGGCGTGATCAAAGGAGCAGCAGCTCATAAATATGTTAGACTAGCTCAAAACGGCACAATCTGAACTGCCCTGAAAAAGAGGCTACTAGAGATGGGTAACAATCTTTTCCTACAAGCTATTTCGAGCAAACAACTTTTGAAACATGCTTTATGGAACTCATACACCTATATAACTTGTGGAAAAGCAGTCATAAGATGGGCACTTTAACACATTAAAGGCACAATATGTAGTTTCTGCTGCTAGAGGGCTCTAAACAACAACAACGGCTACAGCTTAATAATGCTGTTAAAGAGTGTGGAATGATGGAAGTTGTAGTTTTCACCCACTGCCAATTGCTAATAAAACTGCTAATTCTCTGGATTTAAACATTGTTGAAAGCATTTTGGAAAATGTCAGCACACAGCTTATATATATATATATATATATATATATATATATATATATATATATATATATATATATATATATATATATATATATATATATATATATATATATATATATATATATATATATATATATATATATATAATATCTGCTGGTACTTTTGGGATTTTTTTAATGCCAAATTTTCTTCAGACCACATGTGGAATATGGCATAATGTTTTGTTTATTGCTTTAGCAACATTAAAGTTATGCTAAAATAATCAACTGTGGCAAAACCTTATAAACAGTTATTAAACAGCCCTTTTAATTCTGACTAGTCAGGTGTGGGACTGAGTGATGAAATGATATTGTATTTTTACAAATGTTGTAGCTCTCTGGTTTAATAAATACTGACTCTCCAACTCATTGTTCATCATACAATTCATTGTTAGATGCCGTGAGATTTGTTGAAGATCAATGTAAGAGCTTACACAAAGGGAAAAACCAAGCAAACACTTAAATAAGTAAACCTTGAAATAAACATATGTCAAAACCAAAATACAAACAAGCGACAATAACTTAAAAATACCCAAATAACAAGTAAATACTTATATTATTATGAAAAAAATAAAATAAAAATAAGAACAGGTAACAAGAAGTCACAATATACCTTGTTCTCCATTTAAACAAGGAACTAAGTCCTTGCAAGCCGTAAACCTTCAAGGCCACAACCATGTGCGTCTGGGTCTCGTTTCATTCTGAATTGTTTAGCGCGTACTCGTGCTATATTTGCTCATGACAATACATTTCAAAATAAAAGCCTTCCGCTACCATGACAAAAATTCAATTGAATTTTAAATGATCAATGGAAAGTTGTAGATGTCAGGATTAACTGTAAACAAAGAAGACAAAAAAAAATAAAGACTAGAACTCAAGAACACAACTACATACTCACTTTGCCGCTGTCCAGGGACTACAGATGAAAATTAGCTTGAAGCTATTTCTGGTCTGTGCAACACATTTGTTGTGCAACGTCCTTGTCAAATAAACAATAAATAAATACAAATAAACATGGCAACAGTTTAACAAGTCAAACTGATGCTTTGTGAAAACAAGAACTGAAAGTAACTGAAGAAAATAATTGCTAGTTATACACAAGGTGATGGAAAAACTAAACAAGAAACAGGTAAATGAGATTAGTATCTGTGGATCAGATCAAATGATTGAGGTGTAGCTGGAAAAACAGAAAGCCAATGTGAGGCGGGGGTCACTGGTGAATCCATTGTGGGACAAGGCAAGGGGAATCAGAGGGACAATAGACCCTGGATAGAGCTGAAGGGATGGAAGACCACAGTGGAGCCGAGGGATGAACCCGAGTCAATGAACCTGGAGGTCACTGTGGTTCTGGTGAGCTAGAAGAGCATGGTTGAAATTATGAAGCAAAGAGCCAGATCCTTTGAAGTAACAAGAGAAGCAGTAGGACTGGGCAGAACCAAAGGGTAAAAGGGTCAGATCCTGTAGCAGATCTGTTGAAGTGGGTATAAAGGTGGGGAATCGCTGTATGCCCTAAAAAGGGCATGCAAGTGCTAGGTCTCTATTCTCTATTAGATTATACGTTGCCTTGTCAACCCTCAACTATCCCACTAAAGCTGAGAATACATGCAGTCACTTTAAAAAAAGGCCATACCATAATCTGTGATTCTTATAGCGCTAATGTGTACATCGTATGATTTAAATGATAATGAAAAGAGGCAGATGGATAGCTCACTATCTCCAAGATTTTGAACATGTTGGGTTTGCTCATGCCACTGATTCAAAAGTTCAGATTTGGATTCCCTTGGGCGGTCTGAGACTGAATTTCTGTCATTCTGCCAATGCTCTAATAGTGCCAAACCACATTCGCTTTTACAGATGGTTTAAATCCAAGAATGGAGCTTTCCTTGTAAGTCACAGAAGGAAAACCATACCTGTAACTTTCAATACCTAAAGAATGTTATACAGAGACCATCTACAGAACCATCTTTTAATAAGTGGAACCTCAGAACCACTTATCAAGGGCCTTGTGGCAGAGACAGTTGCTACATTGATGTAATCAATCAGTGAACATTACTCTGGATTAGAGGTCTTCTCGGGTCCAAAGAAAAGTACCTGACCCAAAATGACCGAATCACTTTTTACCCGAACCTAAGGTGCACAAATTATTAAAAAAAAAAGAAAGACCTGACCCGAGACAAGCCCAAGAATATTAGACCCGAGTCCGAAATCTTTTATTTTATGTTATATTCATAACCATTAACTAGTTTTTGTTTGTTTGTTCAAGGTATCCATTGAGCAATGGGAGAAATGTGTTGTCCAGAGGACAGTCTAATGAAATTGTTCTTCAACCTCAACACAACCTGAAACAGCAGCAGGTAGACGCATAATCAAAAAAATCCTACATTAGGCCTGTATCTAAGGAGTATATATTAGTACCTCAACAACACATATTGGTATATACATTGCTGTACCTAAATGGTACATATTAGGTCTTTTTAAAGGGTACTGGGAAAAAAAATTCTGTTTTAGAGGAATTAACTTCATAATCATAGAAATTTGTGATTTATCTCTACTGTTCTCCTATAGTTTAACACTGGAAAAGGCATCTGAAAAAATGCTGTGCATGTTCTGCAATGTGACTGTTGCAGATGCGTGCATTGAGATGTTGATGCTGAAACAATATAATGTGCAGCCCTATTGTACATTGTTTTTTTGTTTTTTTTGTTTTTTGTGCTAATTTTGAAACAAACTGAAATGAAGAAGCACATCAAGATGTTTTTATTTCAATTCAAATTGATTTCTTTAGGGTCATGACAGTTGTGCATTGTGGCAAAGCAGCTTTACAGTTAAATACAGAATTGTACAAGGTGTATATTAGTGATACAAACTGTAAAAATATCTGCAACACAGTTATCGGATTGGTATATTTATTTTCTTGTAAAGCTGTTTTGAAACAATGCAACATTGTAAAAGATGGTATTTCTAGATGAACAGTTTTCCAGAGATATTGTGTAAGCTGGGATTTTTATTTCAGTGGAGATTTTCATGTTTCTCCAGCAGAGTGCAGCAAAGCAGACAAATAATGTCCATCAGAGAGCAGTTGGGTTACAATCGCATGATAACTGCCATCTGCCAGACCTCCTGCACAAGAGTCCCAAACATGAGCTCTCCTACCACCAACTAACCACGCAAAATTCATTTGATGTATGGACACAACTTAATTTTTTCTTACTGTTTTTGTCTTACACAGGTTAACCATCAAGATTAACAGTTAAGAAGTGTTTTATTATTTGTGACCCAACTAAAGTCATTTTCTGGTGTTTGACAGTGTTTTGTACATAAAATCATCCTACATAATGTAACGAAGATTCTGTGAAAAAATGATCTCTATAGCTTTAATATTGATTGAGTAAGATCATGTCAGAGATTAAAATCAAAACTTTGATGCTCCAAATTTCATCATTAGATTATAAGACTTTAGACTGAACTTTATAGGCAGGATCACATTTTTACTAGAAAACAATGTTTAATTTCAAAAGCACTGCATTCATTTTGCACAGGCGGCTTTCAAACTGATATAACAAACAAAACAAATCGGATGGAAAAAGTATTTGGAAACTTTTGCCAAAATGCTGTTACATTTTTAACAGAAAATATATAAAAGCATTCATTTAATAGACAAATATGAAAAGCAAAGTTTTTATAAAAAAGTGAGACAAAGTCCACTTAGTGGCTGGGGAGACGTACAATGTCATTTATTTGTGGAGTAGTTGTATGAAAGTCTACACGTTTATTGTAGTTTTTTTAACAATTTAATAATAATGTAATGAGCACTTTTACACATATTGAACAGGTTTACTGAATGCTTTAGTGTCATTGCATGTTTGTGCTTGCAATTATGTTTTTGCAGAAATTATTAAATAAGCAGGCAGGTAAAAGCACGTCATCATCATCCTCATTCTCTCCATTTATTGACCCTCGTTTGCTGCAGATCTCACCGCCTCAGAGTCCTGCAGCACACAGCCAACGTAAGACAACATCTGACACTTACTATAACCGTACTAATTTACACAACTTCACTCATAAATACATCTGTGTTTGTGTGTATGCCTCAGTGAATGGCAGAAGAGAGATGCATAGGAAAGGCTCAGTGGTGAACGTCAATCCCACCAACATCCGACCACAGAGTGATGCGCCAGAGATTCGTAAATACAAAAAGAAGTTCAACGCTGAAGTTCTCTGTGCTAGTCTATGGGGTAAGACTCATATATTACATTACAGATTAAAAGTGAATAGTATTATGCAGTTAATTAGATAACAGTTAGAGTGGCATTCACAGAGTGTATATATATATATTGATACCAGAGAGTTTCACTGTCAGAAAGATTCAGCAAATTAAAATGTGTAATGTGGCAAGAGAAAGACAGGTTCCTCATCTAGTGTGTTTTAATTGTTTCATGGGGGGGGGGATGATCTCTATGCACTCAAGGAGCGTCAAACCAGCGTCTTTTTCCTTCTCAAAATTTTTTTTGCACCCTCAGATTCCAGATTTTCTAATAGTTGTATATCAGCCAAATATTATCCTATATTGTTCTATATTTTTCAGAATTTTTTAAAAGAACCGCCCATCCACTTTTAAAAAAAATGCACATGAGCAACACTCTGCCTGCTCCCGAGAGGGAACGTCTATTAACGTGTGCACGAGAGAGAGCATGCATGTGCCTAGTTCTTCTCTTCGCTCTGTTTACAAGTTGCTGCCGGCACGGCTCATACATTGAAATGTTTACAGCGTCTGCGTGGTTCGTGACTTGTGCCAGGGCTAGCATCACTAATCATAGCGTACATCATTTCAAATGGATTTCTCCAAATAGCATCACAAACTGTACCTGTCGAGTAGAAACTTCGCTACTGAGCCATCAGTGGGAAGCCCAACCTGTGTGAAATATTCTCCCAAAAACACTCTGGTCTTGTTTCTTTCTTCAGAGGCCGTTCTCTTCTTGTCATAAAATTAGTTTCTCTTGCGACCTTTAGACATTTTGAAAAAAATACGTTGAGAACGTGAGCTTCAATGAATGGCTGAAACCATAGCCCACCACACATATACACCAGAAAGTGCGCATGTGCAGAAAGCGAACCTAGGGAAGAGCACGTACAACGGCCTTATGTAAACATATCATCAGAATGATTGACAACTAGGATGACCAATAGTCTTGATGATCCACCCGGAAAAAGAAAATTTTCCGCTACACCTTTAATATAATTGAGTTTGTTACTGGATTATTTTTTGGTTCTAGAAAGTTTTTTACCCACTGTCCTAGCTACATAAAACAAGAATTGCGTCGTCTTTGTTTGTTTGGCTCTCTTCCGGCTAACATAGGAGTGACGTGCTCACATTTGGGAGAACTAAAGTATGGCTTCATCAACCGGATATATTTACATATGTCCAGTTTCGTTCGAATGCGTCCCAGACCACCTCCTGAAGATTGAAATCCGTCTCAAAAACGTTTCGGGGACTTTTGACAATCAGATAGCTATCCGATCAGAGAAAATGCATGAAGTGACCAGTTGAAAAAGGCTCAAAAGGTTGACTATTATGACTGGTTTTGTAGTCCAGGTCACATGTAAGATGATTTATGCTCTCCTCATAATACTTCTACTTTATAACATACCTTTATAGGGTAATAGTTAAATAAAAATGTTTTGCTCTGTCTTGTACAAGTCTGTTACAAACCTCTAGTGCAGGTGTGGGAAAACTTTATTACTCGAGGGCCATATCAGGTGCTGACATTATGTGGCTGCACTGACCTGCTAATTTTTTACTTTTTCATGACAGTGCAACATCAATCCTGGCAACATATTGTTTGTTTTGCATCAAATGAGTCAATCTGGACCAAAATCCTAACTCAAAGCAATATTTAATATAAACTGCTTTGCCGTAAAAGTGCCCGGCAGGATGAATAATGTGGATATGGATCATGGGTCGTTGTTTGCCCACCCATGCTCTAGAGTCACACTAGTTTGTGTGTGTGTGTGTGTGTGTGTGTGTGTGTGTGTGTGTGTGTGTGTGTGTGTGTGTGTGTGTGTGTGTGTGTGTGTGTGTGTGTGTGTGTACTGTAGGTGTAAATCTGTTGGTGGGCACAGAGAATGGTCTGTGGCTGCTGGACCGCAGTGGTCAGGGGAAAGTTTACTCTCTCATCAACCGCAGACGCTTCCAGCAAATGGATGTACTGGAAGGACTTAATGTTCTCATCACCATCTCAGGTACATGCAACACTTTCATGAACAAAAGAAAAAAATATATAAAAAATTGCTTTTCAAGTCTGATATTCTGATTGGATGTATCTTAAACTTTAATGTTAACTATAACGATAACTACATTAGTGTCCTTACTATCGGACAATAACGAAAATGTTATATTAACTCACTTGTGCGCCACAGTATTCATGCAAATCATTTACCTTTAATGGCATTAATACATTTTTTGCATTTTATGTGTCATTGGGCATGTAAATACAATATGCTGTTCTTGTTGCATTTACAGTGGCTATAACCAGCAGATGTCCTCAGCACGCTGCGTTTCATGTATTCAATAGTGAATCTAGTCTGTGTAATCTATCATCTTATCTATTGCTATAGTCAATGTAGTAGAATAAAAAACATTACGTAGTCAAGTTCACTGCAGCAGGGCTAGATACCTGAGGTAATTTAAATGTTACACGTTTAGCAGCCTGATATAGCTTAAACCAGGGATTCCCAAAGTGTGGTACGCGCACCCCCAGGGGTACGCGAGCTGCCACCAGGGGGTGCGCGAGAGGAAAAATGTAATGGCGGTCTGTTTCTTTAAGTGGGATTTTTCCATACAATAAATAAATAAAAAAATGAACAGTAAACATTTCCTTTGTAATCGCTTTTTTTTAAATAAAAAACTATAATTTATTAGTTTTTGATAGAAACGTAGAAGACAGCTGCTGTCTTTTTCTACGCACTGCTCTTCTGTTATGCACTGCAGCCGCTATATGCGTGCCAACTCGTTTCATTCATTCCATATATATTATAAATATGCTTAACTGACTGAAATCAGGGAAACTGTCATGTGGGACGTCTTATGATAAAGTTGTTAGTCACGAAGGAGGAGAGGGACCAAGAGAGAGAGACTTTTTTATGGCAAAAATAGAAATAATGAAATGTGACGAGACATGGGCACAGGATACGCGAGCAATGTGTTTTCATGCATGGTAAAGAGACCGCCAATGAATTATATAATAAAATACATAAATACTTACTGTAGAGAACTTATTAAAAGCTTTCATTTAATTTTGTCTGAAACTTGAGCTGTTATAATGAATCTGCAATCTATTATATACCTTTTGTGCGAACAGTAAAGGCTTTCGTTAATGTATTTGATGGGTCTGCACATGACGCACTGGTAAACATGAGGAAACCTCTCATATGTCATCTATTAGCTGACGGCAGTAAGTGCACGTTTTTTACCATAGTATACTTGAATGGCATCTAAATATCACAGTGGTTAAACGCATACACGGGGGCGCGCATCATCTACGCTGAACGTAGTTTCAGATGGTGCAATAGGCGTAAATATTTTTCACAATGTCACTATTACACCCAACTTTTTAACGTCCGGCTAGTGCAACCGGCCCTTGGTTATTTGCGCATGATTAAACATGAGTATTTATGGTGAGAAAATAAAGCTTTTTTGGATTTTTTTTTAAATGGGGATTGGGGGTGCGCCAACCCGGTTGGGACATAGAAGGGGGTGCGCAGGAAAAAAAGTTTGGGAACCCCTGGCTTAAACACTCCCCAGACATGCCAAGTGTAAAACCAGTTGTTTTACAGATATCCATTTTTTCTAAACCATTTTTGAAAGATGGATTCATTTTATCATACAGGGTTTCCTCTCCACAGTGTCGTCTGTCATTTTAAATGTGCAAGCAGTTTAAATTTACATAAATCTGATCACTCCGAAAGTGATCCCAGCGATAGTGTTCATTGTATCTTTATTGTTATAGTTGTGTTGTTGGAAAACTAATTGCTTGGTGGAAAAGTTGCTTATTTTGTATTATTAAATCAGTTTCTGTGTTGTTTTACCGAGGGAAGCCTTGGTTAAACTACCTTAACAAATGTCAGTTTGCTTTGTCATTTTGTTAAAGTATGTAACTGATATGAAACTCATATATTTATAATTTCCTATGGAAAGGTAAGAAAAACAAGCTGAGGCTTTACTACCTGTCCTGGTTAAGAAACAAGATCTTGCACAATGATCCAGAAGTAGAGAAGAAGCAGGGCTGGACCTCAGTGGGAGAATTAGAGGCCTGTGTCAGCTATAAAGTAGGTGAGTGAATGACAATATTTTAAATATATGACTTTATTTTAGTGGACTTCTCCAAAAATCCCAGAAAATCACAATAACAGCCTTACACAAAGCCCATGTATAAATGTTCCCATGGCACAATTAGAAGAGCATGACAGTAGCAACACCAAGGTCATGGGTTCAATCTTAGGGAACACACAAAATGATAAACATTGTGTTTTTATCTGGTGATCGACATTTCATTCAAATGTTTTTGCATGATTTCAGTTCGCTATGAAAAGATTAAGTTCCTTGTAATTGCCCTGAGGAATGCTGTGGAGATCTACGCATGGGCTCCCAAGCCATATCACAAGTTTATGGCTTTTAAGGTACAGTAAGTCTCATATATTAGAAAAGATGTCAAATAATTATTCAATACAGGCAATAAAGTTACTAATAATTTGTCAGTGTCCCATTTAACCTGTATTTACTCTATATCTCATTAAACATTTTCGGATTATATTTCAATCTGAAATAAAATAATAAAACCTTGATTACAAAGACAATTTTTTAATGATTTTTATTTTAAGTTGAATGGTTAACCATTTGATATAATAAATGATATTTAAAAAGTTATCCAGTCAGACATTTCTAATTCCCCCCTGTCTTTTTGATTTACATTTAGACATTTTCCTTTAAACTGAAATAGCGTAATGATAGTAATTGGGTTTGTTCCCATAAATGGGTCACTTCAAAATATGTGTCCTACTTCACTGTTGTCCTGAGAGACTTACTCCATTTCTGAAATGAACTTCTGCCATCTAAATTTAAAATGCTTTATTCATGTTGTCTACTCCGTGTTAAATCAATGTCTTAACTGCTTTCCCAGTTATGTTGTTGTATTTTTCAGACTCGCAAAAGGCTATCATATTTATGCTGTTTATATTTTATGAATAATAATAATAATTTCTTCTGTACTGGGCAGTCGTTTACGTCCCTGCCTCAGAAGCCTCTCTCGGTTGACCTGACAGTGGAGAATGGACAGAGGTTAAAGGTCATCTACGGATCTCACTCTGGTTTTCATGCCATTGATGTGGATTCAGGCACACCGTTCGATCTGTACCTGCCTAGTCATGTGAGTGTACCAACAAGCACACATTATAAGGAGTAAGGTTAAAGTCATTATGAAAACAGTGGTTCTGCATGGCTATTGACTCAAGCATCTAAAGACCGCTAAAGGAATTTGGAAGTGAAACTTTCTTACTGCAGTTTAGTAAGGGGCTTTTGTATTGCTTACCTAAACAAGGTAAAATGGGTAATAATTATTGCAAAGGCATCAAAACTAATTATGTTGTAATGAAAAATGTTTAAAACATTGATCTCTATAAAGTGAAGCTTCAGATTTTACTCAGTGCTGCTTGTTCAGTGAGCATCGTAAGATGATTTAGAGTTCGAGAAATTTTAAACCCATTTAATTATTTTCCACTGGTTATTTTCCGATTATTTTCTATTGAGACATTTGAGTTGTATTTTAAAGTCAGATGTATTAATTTGGGTGTTTTTTGCAGAGTCACCGGCTTCTTTTACAATATTTGCCCTTTTAGGTGCTTTGTTGCCATTTGAATCCAGTTTTACTTGGGGTCACCCATTTAATAGAAGAATATTCTCTTTCTTATATAACATTGGCTTTGTGCTTTGCAATTTTGCAAAGTGTTTACCTTTTCTTTCGTTTGCAATATATGTGAAGTGGAGGAAAGCACAATAAGTGTTTTTTCACTAAGCATTATGGATAGATGCATTTTATTTTTGCATTAAGCATTGTGTTGCATTGTTAAGGGATTGCAAAGTATTTTATCGGATTAATACATAAGAATGTGTAGATGCAGCAGGTCACCTAGGTAATTTTTGCGTATTATTTTATAATTAATTAATTATTTATGGCAGTTGGCCATACTACTGATTGCCGTACTGTTTTTCCCATGTTATTGAGCAGGTAGGTGGGCATGTATTTAGTTTCAAATTTAATCTGTCATCTAATTACACAGGATTCTGATATACTAGTTCTTAATGGTCAATTACTATATTTTAACAATTCAGTAGTTTACTTAATCACCACTAAACTGTTTAATTAGTAGATAGTGAAACTATCTTCTGGAATCTATGAGCATGTTGGAATTTTGAGTATACATGAATACCAGTGAATGGACGCTCCAGTGAGGAGTCTGAATGAATGAGGAGAATGAGAAGAGGAGAATGAATGAAGGAGCTCCAGTGAGGAGTTTGAACAGTTCTTTTCGATTATCAATTTTTTTTTTTAAGGAACAGGTTGCTAAGCCATTTTTAGACTAGACTTTTATGAAATATAATATTTGACCTTGAACCCGGAGATGCCCTGCCATGTTAGTCGTTCTGCCAGTGGAAAAATATGGTAAACGCACATACCTGATAAAACCAAACTTCCTGTCAGATGAACATTACTGTCAGTACTTTGCACCTTAAAAACACGCTTTTATTACCGTCAGATGAGATTTTGAAACTATACCCCAATAAGTCATGTTTAAATGCTGTTCCCTTTCAATACGGTTCACTTCGCATTGCGTCAGTTAGCTGACGCTATGGGGGAAACTCCTGTTTACTCTGCGATTGAAGCCTATTGGTTAACGTCTGTACAAAGTACAGACCAATGACGCTTGAACCCGCGCGCGGGATGCACACGTCCTTATATAAGCGTGGGTCAAGCGTCAAGTGCTCATTAATTTTCTCCTTCAGCACAAACCTCTCGCTGCTCCGAAGAAGACGAAGCCTTACCTCGCCGTCGATACAAGCCCTGCAGCGGAGTCCAGGCCTAGCGTCTTCCCCTGCCGTTTTCCGGCTGAGAACCGAAGATAGCCTCGGTGAGCCTCTCTGCTATGAATTCCCGACCGCGTCACCGATCTGGCACCTCCCACGCCGGGACCGCGCTTATATGCATCGGTTGTCCTATCCATGTTTCGTGCTCCCCTGCTATTCCTCTCTCGCTGGGATGAACACGTGTCGAGCCATGAGACTAGATGGATGCATAGACAAGCACACACGGGCTAACCCCCCTGTGTTCTGTCACAACGCAACCGTTCACGCTTTACATTCACAGAGTCCCTCGCTCCTCTCACATTCAGTGGCGAGATCTCTGGCACATTCATCTGGTGATACCGTTCATACGACCCATGGCTGTTCTATCTGTGTTGCTGCTGCCCTCCGCCGTTCCTCTCTTGTTGAGATGAACAAGCGGGGGAACCGTAGAACTAAAATAGATGCATACGTGCATTCGTGCTCTACGCTCGCGGAGTCCATCGCTCCTTTCTCCGCAGTGGTGAGGTCTCTTAACGGCTTCTAAGAGTTAGCTTGCGGTCTTACGGCTCGCTGCCTCTAAATGCAGCTGTCTAGTGTTCAATGATTACAGAGCTTCATGCCCCTCCCCTCCTGGAGCGGTGTGATCTCATTTGTCAGCTCGATAAGGCGGACACGCCTCTATTGGATCGCTCAAAACACTTATTATAAGAGCTTAAATGGCCTGAGTCTGTCTCAATTCTGGAGATCTCACTATTCGTCTGCCCGGTCATTTTCTCTCTGGTTCAGACGGAATCAGAGGCAGAACGAATTTGTTTATAATATACTGAGGCCCGAATACCTCCCTTTATTCAGTCCCGTCCTATATCAGTGTGCTGAATATTGGTACATTCTTATATATATACCCGGTTTTTCTGCCCTTTTAATAAACGGCACAACCGCAGGCCTCATGGCAGACTTCCTCTCTGTGATGGGTCCAGTCTGACATTAAACCACCTAGACATACTGCTCTGCTCCGTGAGCCGTTCTGGTCACCGTCACTACTGAGGCTCGTGCACCTGAACGGCCGAGCTCTGGTCTTCACAGCACAGCTGCGTCGACAGAGAACGAACTGTCTGGGAGAGGAGGGGTTAAGTCGCGCCTCGGCTGGACTGCCCTGAAATGTTTTCTGTGTGCTGTTTATCCAAAAAATACTGTGTAATACTGTCGGCTATGCGACCTCACTATAGTGGCGAACGGTATTGAATTCCTCTAAGAGCAATTTCCGTGCTTACTATCCTGTGTATTGATACCCCACGGCTGTACGGTGTCTCTAAACACTTTTCGTCTTACCGACACACCGCACACACGGCCCGCCGTCCATAATTGTATCGACGCTTGCCAAAAAAAAAAAACGGTTTGGCCATATACTGTGTATTGACACCCCACGGTTGTACGGTGTCTCTAACACCTTTCTGCCAAATTCGCTCGCAGCCCACCTCAGTTTCTCCGCTACGATACTGACGGCTCAAATGAGCATGGTCTTACGGCTGTTATTTTCTCTTCCTAGAGAGACGGCAGCCTCAGACTTTTTAATGACTCCAAGCGTTTGAATTGCGCCCTCTCCGGACGGCCACTCAAAGGCTGACAGCCAAGCGGTTTATGACGTTTTCCGGCCATATAGCTGATTTATATCAGCGGATCCGAAGACGCTCACACCTCCGCTCCAATACTCTGAGATATTAAGGGTAATATCAACCTCAAGTGAGCTTGCTACCCACCACAATAACTTTCGTTTATGACGCTCGGAAAGCGAGCGCAACGCGCGCCCACTGTCAGAAGCGCGGCATCTCGTTTAAGACGGGCTCACGTACCCCTCTAACGAGCCCCAGAAAGCTGAATATCGTGGCATTCTGTTCATAAGTCCACTTCAGTTTGACTAAGCAAAGGTCCCGCCCCGAGCTAACGGCCGGGAAGCTTATGCTTTAAGTTACACACGGCTGCATGAAGTGCCATCATTACGAGCTCGCCCAGCATCTGCTGTGGGTTGAACACGCTTTACGACGGCAATCAGCCTTCGGCGCGTGGGACGCCCGTTTGTCTCATATCAATCACCTTGGTCTATTAAGGGGATGATTTTAGCACTGCAGCACTCTCGACCGTGTTATTGTGATAATGCGGTCGGGCAAACTACGGTGGTGTCATTATTCACCGAACCAGACTGAGATCTTGCCCCTGTACAAGCTGACGAGTCATCTCCTTTATAAACTCATTGCATCGCTTTATAAGCTATGTTCAATCAGAGTGATACGCATCTCATGCTTAAACTACCAAGATGCAGACATATTAACCCGTTACGATGGGCGTGCAGAGATTGCATCGGTGGGACACGACCTACATTACGTGCCTTATGACACGTTGACACGAGCTGCTAGGACCCCTTTGCGAGGCGTCCTTATGCAAAGTCTGATCTATTCTGTCTAGTGACAGCTAAAAGTCTAAACCCCCCTGGAATCATGGGTGGAACACTTTTCTCCTCACTACAGAGGCTCGTGCACGACGGCTCTCTCCCCTAACTATATCTATGTGGCGGTGATAACAGCGAACCACGCTTTTACGACCGACCATTCATTTAATTCACAAGCATCTCTCAGATGCGGACGGCGGCGGTAACAGCGAACCATGCTTTTACGGCTGGCCATTCACTTTATTCATAAGCCTGTCATTTCTTAAGATGCGGACGGTGCCCAAGGCACATCGCTCTGGAACTGTCCAAGGTCCTGTATGACAGATACGTCTAACGTACATCAGACGATCAGCTGTTCATCTGCGTCACAGATCACTCACTAGAGCACCTGTCAATACAGGTTATTTATGGAACGTTGACGTTATCACCTCCCGTGACAATGATGCTCACTCGTGGTTAGTCTATTCCATGTATGGATTAGCTCCTCGGGCATGGTCTTAGAGGTTTCTCATTTGACATTTGTGACACGGCCGGCTGGTCCCCGCCGTCCACGTTGTCAGTTTACAGCTTCGACATCCCTGCTTCGCGCACTACTGAGGTTTTTTGCATTTAAGGTGCGCCTGTTAGCTCACCTGTATGCACGATATGGTTTTAATTATATGCATCCACCGTGCGCTTAGAGAAGCTCACATATGCACGCTATAACATTTCGGTATACACTAAGATGCGCTTGGAAAAGCTCACCTGTATGCTGTGTTATGCTCTGTGACACATACATTGTTGTTAATCTGTGTAAGTTCACGGTGCATTGGGTGCACTGATTTATCTATACGTTTCACGGTGCACTGAAGGGTTCACCCGTGTGCGCACAATTTATTATCAGAACACATGACGGCGCGCTCGAGAATCTTGCCGGCCTGTGCATTATAACACTCTGATTCATCTATATGCATTCATGATGTACTCAAGTGTTCACCTGTGCCCGTGCAATTTATAGTCAATACACATTTACGGCGCGCTTGGAAAGCCCACCGATCTGTGCACTATAATACTACCTATATGCATCCCGATGCGCTCGAGGGTGCACCTGGGTTCACACTATTGTGGTATCTGTATAATCCCATGCTACGAACCGTTCTGCCGCATATTATAGTCAGATCGGCCGTTCGTGAGCTTCGCAGATCACTCACTACGTATGCCTGTTGCTAACAGTGGTTATTTAGATGGATCGTTGAAGCCATCGCACTGGCTAACGCCCCTCTATGAGCTATGTCCTATATGTTAGAGCCCACTCTGTGCGAGTTTGGCTTCATCATGGACTTGGTCTACAGGGGTATCAATATTTGATATCTGCTACGCGGCCGGCTGGTCTTCGCCGTCTACGTTTGTAAGATTGTACAGCTTAGACGTCCCTGCCCTACGAGCGCAGGTTCTCTCGGCTCAATTATGCACGCTCATGCGTTTTATGTGTACACCACGGTGCGCTCAGCGAGCTCACCAACGTGACTCTTAATTTACTTATCTCGCACACCCGCGGCGCGCTCGGTATCTCGCCGTCTTGTGCTGTGTTATGTGCTCCCGGTGCGTTTAAAACCCCACCGTATGCGCGTCTACATTTTATATGGTGCTTACACTTTTGCTTTAAAGCTGTGAATATGCTGGATATAGGGCCACATACAGTGTCTCTCCGGTAAGGCACTTCAGTACGTTGTGTATGCACGGCGTGATGGGATTACGTTCCCCCATAGCGTCAGCTAACTGACGCAATGCGAAGTGAACCGTATTGAAAGGGATAACGGGAACGAAGCATTGCGTCTCTTGCCGTGCTACAAACGTCTACGCAGCGAGTGTTATTCGGCTGCGCGCTTCAGTCGAATAATAATGAGCTCTTGACGCTTGACTGTACTTTGTACAGACGTTAACCAATAGGCTTCAATCGCGGAGTAAACAGGAGTTTCCCCCATAGCGTCAGCTAACTGACGCAATGCTTCGTTCTCGTTATTTCAGGGAACCGGGGTTACGTGAGTAACCTAAGCGTTTTCATAACTCTTAAAGGGATAGTTCACTTTAAATTAAAAATTCTTTCATCATTTACTCATCCTCATGTTGTTCTAAATCTGTATGAATTTCTTTTTTCTGATGAACACAAAAGAAGATATTTTGAGAAATGATGGTAAACACACAGCAGATAGTGACCATTGACTTCCATAGTAGGAAAAAATATTTTGGAAGTATTGTGATAAATGACTAAGAAAATATTTTGATAAACGATGGTAAGCACAAAGTTGACGGTACCCATTAAATTCCATCATTTTTTTTATTCCTACTATGGAAGTCTATGGTCACTTACTGCTGTGTGTTTACCATCATTTCGCAAAATATCTTCTTTTGTGTTCATCAGAAAAAAGAAATTTGTACAGGCTAAGAACAACATGAGGATGAGTAAATGATGACAGAATTTTCATTTTAAAGTGAACTATCCCTTTAAGCAACTGCAGGGCTCAACATAAAGGACTGCCCGGTGGCCCGGGGCAAGCGTGAGAGACGTTCGGGCCAGTAAAAAGTAGTGTCACTTGCCCGTCTGTTGTACATGTATACAATTATATTTGACTTTTGAATTATTATTTTTAAATCTGTGTCATTTTTTTATTGGGGCCAGTGAAAATTTTGGCAGGGCAAGTGAAAACCTGAACCCCTGGCCTGACGGGGCCAGTATAAAAAATTATTTGTGTTGACCCCTGAACTGAAATAAGTTGTTGTGAAATGGATCTCAGTTCAGAGAAATGACCGGTCCTGGCACAGACACCGCAAGAGTTGCAACTACGGTAGCTGAGAGGCCATTCTTTGTGTTCTTTTTTAAATGTTTCCGGAGCCTGATGAAATCGTTATAAATGTGTCTTTAATACTGTATGTGTGTTTAATACTGTTTAATACTCGATGTTACAGTCACTGCCCTTGCCATCCAGAATGAAAGATAACATTCCAACTTGAACCCATTGTGCAAGCTGTCTCTTTAGTACCACACGGTTTATTTACATGTTATGCTGCACCGTTTTGAACTTGAACGTGCCCCAGCTCGTGTGGTGTTTCCTGCATCTGCCATGCTATCTTTTAACTGGCTGTAGCTTGCTAAGTTAGAGGAGGTTGACTCGCAGCACTCAGCGTGTGTTTTTTCTGCATGGCAAGGCGACCGGACGTGACATGGTGGCGTGGCAGCATTGACGATTACATTTTTTAATTCGAAGTTCAAGGTTGTTCCTTAATTTGGATCAATTTAAAATCAAAATCGTGACACCCTTAATCTCCACTGTTTATTGTTTGTTATGAAAGTTTGCCTAATTCTTGAAAGTGCGTACCCATAGTTTCAAGTGTATATTTGCTTCATCAACAACAGCTACACAGAATGATCTGGTTCTGAAATGGGTTTAACCCTACAGAACTCACTCGTCAAATTTGGCCAATGTTAATTGATGCTAAGAGAAGGGTTCTTGGGTTCTCCAGGGTTAAGATTATGTCTTTTTGTCATTTTGGTAATTTTCCACGTATTTTCCTTAAAGTACAGAAAATGAGGCAAAAACAAGACATCAACTATTTTTAAATACGATCAAAGCATTATGAAGTGAGTTACATTCTTCAGTTAAACAGCTTTTATAATATGCACATAATAAAGAAGATCATATAATGTGTGAGCCATGTTGTGATGAGGTCTGTAATGAGAGCTGTATCTCACAACGCTACTGGCAGCTCCACACACCCACACAGCATCTTCTCAGGAGATCCATCACAGAGGGGAAGAGCAATGACTGTAGTGTTCACCCACGGTAGTGCCATCTCCTTATACCACCGGCCCACACTCCACTGAGCTGTCCCACATAGTTTCAGGCTAGTTCAGTGTGTGCTAGTTTCCCATACTGATCTCGAGTCCAAAAATAACTCTTCCACTATGCTCCAAAGCATACGCCCATTGAAATGACCTGTTATTTGACAGTTTTTTTTTTATATTGCTGGCAATAGATAAATGTGGTGTGAAACAGCGATGTGAAGCAGAACTGGTGACTGTGCGGCACTTGATCATGTAGCTTTACTCGTGTGTTTATCTTCCAACTCGTTCCATCATATTCTCTCACTCACTCTTTCTGTCATTTTTTTGCTCATTCACTTACACACATGCACAGATTACATCTAATGCACCTGCGTTTGATTTTTGTCATCTGTCATGCACACTTATCAGTGAAGTGTTTCCCACACACTTCTCGGGGTGTTCATCTGTCTCACTCACTGTTGGCGTGGTGTTTGCACGGTTGGTGCTGATGAGAATCCCGCGGCAGAGGATAAAGATCGCTCTGCGACTCTGGATGCCTGTGTTAATGCTCAGAATTGTGGTGGCTCTACAGAGGGATAACAGCAAAGTGTGTGTGAATTTTTCTCTAAGTCAGGCAAGTACAGCTGTGTGTGTGTGTGTCTGTGTGTATTAATAACATAGACCGTAATACAAACAGTTGTATTCAGAATTTCCATTACAATGCTTTGTTGGTATGATCCTAGTAGGTAAGCAAACTATTGAACTTTCTGTATTAATTATATGTGACCCCGCCTGTGAACTCGGCTAAAATCGCATAATCAAATTATGAGATTTAGAGCGTCAAAGTAGTCATGACCATTAAATGACAATTGTGTAATTAGTGTTGATTACTGTAAATGATAAGCCTTCAAGATACAATGTCTGATACGACGTCTGTGTATTCAGTTTAGACACAAACAGCTAATGATTCATGTATTGAATCTCTTTTTGTCATTAGAAAGTGAAAACAGAACATAATATCAAATCGCACAACGACAGTCAGATCAGTGCCAGACACGGCATGAACATTGTGATTTTAGTGGCATCCACACAATTTAAGGAACACAGCTTATCTGTTTTATAGCTCAACTTCTGGAAAGATAGCCATCCTTGCTTGCTCTGTGCTCATGCAGAGGTCTCTTGAAGCCTGCGCATAAAGCAGTGCCACCAAGTAAAGCAAGCACTTCTCACACATAATGCTGTTAATTTTAAAGTTTTCTAAACATTGATACAAAAGCGAGTTTTGTCTCAGCCTGTTTAGTGACGCATGTAGAGCTGGAGCGATGTAGCTTGACTCGTTGTTTGCTCAGAGTACACACATCACTGATCAGAAAGATGAGAAAGAGACTCACCATTAAAGGTGCAAAGAAAGTAAAGAGAGACAAGACCTCCTCAAACAGACTCTATGATCATCAACTCATTGCACTTGTCATATTTATAATCTCCATATCTATTGACATCATACACAGGTATTTTCCCTGTCTGATTTGTGCAAAAATTTCTATTTATTGTAAGAAATTAAAGCCCTACATTTTTATGCAAAACTGGGCTTTGCTTATGAATGGTGCCTCAATTTGTGCTACTACAGAAAATTATTTGATGGTGTATAGTTTACTTCCATGTTGAAATAAACAATAGAAGCCATAACAGAAATTTGATTAAAATACCTATAGGAACCATTAGCTTTCACCATTTAAAGCAATACAAAATTATTTTTTGTATTGTTTTTGTACATATTCCAGTAAAATGTTATGTTCCCACCAGTAGAACCTAAATATACCCATAGAGACCCTTATAGTTCCCATTACACCCAGTAAAATTCCCATTGAAACCATTAAAGCTAATAGAATTTCTTTGAGGATTTCTATAGACTTTTCACCAAGTGGATAATTAAAACAGGTGAAAATCTATTAAAAAAAGGAATCTGATCCATATCAACAGAGAGTTGTTTTAACAAATCTTAGCCACCTCATGACATACACTAAATATCACACAGCACCACAAAACTGTAATCTAATAGCAATGAACTAAAATCTTTATAACCTCGTAGCAAAAAACCCAACCACAGCATTCCAGCTTGTGGTGGTGAGTTTAGCATATCCAGGGAATGCTTACATCTTGAAATGAATATGAATATGAGTGTGCGTGTGTGTGTGTTTCAGATCCAGGGTTTGATTCGGCCTCATGCCATCATCATACTCCCCAGCAGCAGCGGGATGGAGCTGTTGCTGTGTTACGAGGACGAGGGCGTCTTTATTGACACCTATGGCCGCATCACCAAGGAAACAGTGCTGCAGTGGGGGGAGATGCCCGCCTCTGTCGGTGAGTTTCATATCACACTACTGCAGATTATATTAGTTAAGACATCCATGTTTCAAAAAGAATATACAACACTTACAAGATGAGAAGGACAATAAAAGTGATTTAATGAGAAATACACATTAGATGGGGAGATAAACAAATAAAATGTAAAATTTTTCAGTAAAACAGCTTGTAAATCGGAGAGATGTGTTGATGATGTGTGTTAGTGCTGGTAAAAGGTAAAATGGATTGTAGGAGGTGAAAGTAAATTGAAGGTACAGTAACAGACTGACTGATGAAGAGCAGAAGTCTGTGAGACTTCAGTGTCTGTGAATGAAGAGAAATAGTAAGGTAAGGTTTTGGATGTAAATGATCTGTGTTGCGAGGTTTGATGATTGTAGTTTTCTTCATGAAAGTCATCTGCAGGGGTAGAAGTAGGAGTTGGAGGAGTACAGAGCGGGAGGTGAATGTCTTAATGAGTTTTCGAGGGTCTTACATGTCTGCTGCTGATTTTCTTGTTACAAAGATGACAATGATTCTCTATAGTTCATGCTGATGAACTTTTGTTTAAGTATTTTTAGATACTCTTTCAATGCGTTTGGGATTTAAGTAGTATTGTTTATGGTACATTTTATTTTAACCAAGGATGGCACTTATCTTTATTAGATTTGATGGTTAAGTAAGAAGTAACAGGCCATTGAATTATTGTGCATTATTTTCAAATAATTCAAATGACTGCAGTCAATTATTCTGCTTTTTCCACGGTTCGGTTACCACAGACATTGCTGAGACATTGCTCTGGTGGTTATTTTAAGACATTTGACCAGTCAGGGGTGCATTTATTGAAAAATAATGCGCATCTATGGAACATTTCTCAACCAATCAGAGTAAGGCATTCAACAGCCCGTGGTATAAACCTTATGTGTCTATAGACCCCTTCAAGGTTTGTAAACATTAAATGACTATTGGGTGCTCGCGCAGCATGGGGTCAAACTGTTCATACCATTTAGGCTTTCTAGTTTAATCTAACAGGGCTGATATGTGATGACTTACCTGAAATGAAGTGAGCACTACAAACACAAGCCTCTTTGATCTTTGCATTGTCCCAGTCTGCACGTTGGATTGCTTGCAGTCACAGATGTTGTATTTTTTGAGATTCTGCAGCAATCATGAAAAACTTAACGGCAGACCTGGTGCGATTTTTCAAAGCCCACGACGCAAGTAGGCATTTTTGGCGATCCGGAATAATACGCAACTCAATCTGTTGTAATGACTTTTCTGACCCCGACATGTGACGTGAACTGTGAAGGGGTCTATATTTCAATATAGAAATGGTTTGCTCTCAGCATGGATGATGTAACACCTCTGTTGTGATCCATGTGTTGAAGTCAATAAATGCTCATCTGTCAGTGTGTAAAGTCAGCTACACAATTCACATACAGCTCCTTTCACATATACATTCTTTACTGGGGAGCAAAAGCCATTGAACTGAGAGCTGCCAAAACAGGGAACCTACCCACTAAACGCTGGACATCGCATAGACTTGCAGATCATGTCTATATTGGGTCCGTCGGTCCATGACCAATTCTGGACATCTATTCGATGTCCAAACTAGGTCCACTATTTGGATGTCATATTTACGGTCAACATTTGACCTGAGAACTGGGTAAGTTTTTTTGGACGTAATTTGGAGCTCTATGTATATATTACATGATTAGGCCTATGTGTTTATTTACAAATATCAGCATTGTTGGATCAACATGATTAATACATATGAATAGCCTATATTATTTATACAGTATTTTTTATCACAAACAAATTCATCTAAATTTACAATTTGTAATTAGTTTGTTATGTTAAAAGTCTGGTGGTTAGAGAGACTTGTTGTAAACCAGAGGTTGCTGGTTCGATTCCCACAGCTGGCAGGAAGTGACTGAAGTGTTTCAGTGTTGCAGTGATAGTTGCCCAGTATTTGTCTCTGTGTGTGTTCATGACTTGCAGTGGATGGGTGAAATGCAGAGACAATTATGTCTCTCACTTTATACCCTTACATGGAGGTCCCACACGCATTCATTTTTTAGATGGGCAGTAGCGTTACAAAACAACACCTTCGATGGACCGAATTTGGACGTCCAAAAATTACATGAAAAAGACGTCACAAAAAAGCTCAGAAACTAAATATTTTGTTTTTATGCTAATTATTAACTAGTGTGTGTGTCCACACCATGTCCTGATTCCGAGAAAGGAAGGCTAATCTCTGAATGAAGTAAATTATTTACATTGTAACTCCAGCTGTTTTAATATTTTTTGTAAAGTTTATTTATATTCCAGTGTTGTATTTCAGCCTATCTTCAGTCAAATCAAGTGATGGGCTGGGGAGAGAAAGCCATTGAACTGAGAGCTGCCAAAACAGGGAACCTAGAAGGAGTCTTCATGCACAAAAAAGCTCAGAAACTCAAGTTCCTGTGTGAGAGGAATGACAAAGTAAGATTTATATTGTCCATATTTTTGTATTTTATTTAACCACAATTCATAATTGTAATAGTGTGTGTTTATTTATATAGTGTGTGTGTGCGTGTATGTGTGTGTGTGTGTGTGTGTGTGTGTGTGTGTGTGTGTGTGTGTGTGTGTGTGTATATATATTCCTTGGTCTTGGGTCGGTCCATCCAGCTGCCCTAAGACATCACAAATTGTCCAACTTGTTTGTTTGTTTTGTTTTTAGTTTTTTTTTTTTGTAGGGAAAATTTTTGATGGGGGGGTGGCGCTAATTTGTAAATTCATATGTGCATTAGCGCTGGGCCCGAATATTTGAATAGTCATTCGGTGGGGTGACATCCGATGTAAAATTTTGTGTGTTCGTAATTACTGTGCTAATAATTCCTGGTATGGGAATTATTTGTTTGTTAAAAAAATGTTAGGCTACTTAGGCTACTAAGTGTTGCTGTGTTTTGTATCACTAGTGCAGTGTGTTTTCTGAGCATTGCTGTCTCGTGCTGTTCTTTAGTTTATTAAAATAGTTTATTCTGAATGTGTTTTTTTGATGGTGAACCGTCACTGTACTGAATGTGGTTGCATTGGCATTATACAAGGTAAGCAGCTGCATGATTTTATACTGAAACTTGTGTGTTTCTCCTGCAGGTCTTTTTTGCTTCTGTCCAGTCTGGTGGATGTAGTCAAATATACTTCATGACATTAGGACAGAACTCACTCTTCAACTGGTGATCTTTTGAATTCCAAACAGTTTAACTGGGTAAATGTAACCAAATTACTCCTTAGAAATCCCATACTGAAGACATTTCCCATCATTTCTGTATTCACTTGTAATTCTGTATCCACTTTTTATACAGTATATGTGTATATGTGTATATATATATATATATGTATAAGTATTATAATATGATATAAAACATGACAAATAAATGATGTTAGTTCAAATATAAACATACATATATAAATCTATATAAAATTAGTTCTGTCTGGCAGTGTCCATTTGTTTTTGTTTTTTTTTCTTTCAAAAACTGACTGTTATTTTATCACAATACCTTATTTTATCACATAATAACAACAACCATGGCTGGTACACGGTTTGGTGTGAAAGAAATTCTTACAGCAGTTAAGTAGGTTAATAACTTTCTTACAGTGTGTAATATTGTGCAATTAATTACATTTTTTTGTAAGTTAACACCAACACAGTACTACACAGTACTAAAATGATATTAAGAAGCATAGCTATAAACATTTAGCTTTATTTTCTTAGGTTTGAAATAAACAGCTGATCTTTCATTGTTTCTTTGTAATAGCTCTTCTAATCAAATCAAATCTAATAATAAAACAGTTGGCAGGACCATAATTATGATCAAAGTTATTAAATAAACAGACATTTTATTTTGAACATAGATATGTTTGGTGGGTCTGAACTTTACCATGTTTTAATTTCTGGTGGTATTTTTCAGCATGAGAAAGAACAATTTCCATCTGTTTATGTCTATGATCATCTGTTCATCCTATGATATGAATGTCATCAGTAGTCACATCATTAAAACAGTGATTCATGGATGAGTGTTTCTGCCAAATTGAAAAGGACATATTTTCTAAGAAATGTAAAAGGTTTATGTAGAAATAAATTATGTAATCAGACATAAATGGATTTCCATATTTATATATTACTGCATTTATGTACTGTGGTAATATGGGGAAGTGTCTTTATACAATACTTCAAGTATAGCTGTCAGTCTGTTGGTATGGTTGAATGAAGCCTTTTGAAGCTTTAAGGCTTTGAAAATCTTTTTTCTCAAACCTTTTTTTAAACTCTAGAAAGTAGCAGAATTGAAAGGTCAATTTGTTAAAAACGCAGCACCATGGGTACTGAGGTTGAAACCATCAGCACAATGGATGCAGAAAGCAACAAGGACAAATAGACTATGCATGTGCTACTGAAGAGCACTGTGATGTCAGGAAATGGCCCACTTATTCATAACTAATTTCCTGCCCAACATTTATTGAAAACCTCGGAATATTCTAGGTGTAAGAATGGCATACAGTCATTTTAATTAAAGTCTGTGTGAAGTGAGAATGTCAATATCTGTCAAATGTTCTGATTAGAAAAGTTGTACACTTCCACATTAACAAACCATGGAAACAAAATACAATGAAGTCAAGTTTGGCTATTGGTGGAGTCATTTTAAATTATGAATGCAGATTTTAAACAAAACCAATTACTTCTCATGTATATGGATACTTTATCTACCTATATAATGTTAGGAGTATTGATAAAGACGTTAAGAGTACTGACTGTTGTTTTTAGAACAGGGCAAGAAGATTTCAACATAAATGTGTGCACTGAACTAGATTTAAATGTATGTTATTTAAACAAGTCTTTATCTGAGGATTTCTGGTTCCCAGAATGCTTTGCATGAGGCTGCTATTTTTGTTTTATTCTGTAAAGAAAGACAAAGACTTCTTATTGTTTAATGTTTATTTAACTTTGAACAATTTATTGTTTATTGCCAATTTGCTGCATAACTACAGCACTACTTATGATCTTAACCTGGTGTTTGGATATCTGGGTTAGTAATATTGTAAAAATTTGCTGTAAAGGCTAAAACATAACTTATGCATGTAAGAATGTATATTAAAAAGCCCTTAAACAATGAAAGACACTCTCATTATAAATCTGCTCTTTTTAATTGAGGAATTTTTAAAGTTCAGAAACAGTTTTCCATAAGACACCATCATGTTAAAAATAATTACAAACACAGTCTCCAAAACACATCAATTATAAGAAATAATGCATTGAATTAAAATTAAATGTGCATAAATTATCGAATAAATTGTGAATCTCATTAATAAAGTTGTTTAAGAGAATTATGCAAAATAAGAGTTTTCAAATGCTAAGAATTTAAATGTAAAGTGCTGTCAGAATATTGTAAGCATTGTTTTAAAGGATGAACCCTCAAATACATGATAATATAAATAATTTTAAGCAGCACTAGAGAGAACAAAAGAACCTGAATTAAAACAAATATGCCAAACCAATGCTATCTCATGGCAATTTGTACATATTTACGAGGTGCCTAATTTACCACATTTGTAAATTTCTTGCTTTTTGTCCATTTGACTTAGTATTGGGGTTTCGCTATTGTTTTTTTCTAGATAATCATATGTTTTTGTACAATTCACTTCATACTAATTTATACTAATTAGCCAACTCATAAAATATATACAAATTCTCGTGAGATCAGGCTGGCCAAACACAAGCCACTCAAACGTTTGTGTTAAATTTTGAAATTTGGTTCCTTAGTCAGATGGAACAAGTTGACTTGACTTAAAAAACATCCAAATGGCTTTTAATGACAGCAGGAATCCTGGTGGTGGCGTAAGGCTATCAAACGTTTCTCTGTAAACATACTGAACTGTTTAAACACAGCCTGATTGATAAAATAAGAGTTTAGCACAACTACACTTTTTTGTTATATTTATTCTGATAAACACATACAGGCAAATGATAATGTAATTATATTTTGTGTAAAGGCCTGCTTTTGAGACCATTTTAATTTTTTTTGAATGGACATTTCCTTCTCCCAATGTTTTGGGCTTTTGAGCTTTTATGTAATTCCATTACTGGAATGAGATATTCTAATGAAATTAACCATACTGTAGTACTTAACCATCAGAAAAGAATTTTGTAGATGAACAAAATACAGTCACGTGAAAATAATATTACATTTGAGAGAACGTATGATTTTTGAGGTGTATGCTTAAGTTTTCTAAAAACTGTAATACCTTTAATAATGTTTAAAATTATATTTTCTTAAGAATGCATAATCATAAGAGGCACAAAGGTCTGATGTAGTTTTAAATTTGCTGAAATAAGTAGAGTCAACACGTATCTCATACTTGGAAATCCACTTAAAGTGCTTTATGTACAAATGCTCAGAAATACCAGGATGAAAGATATGCAGATATGAGAAGCAAATATAATATTCAATCATATTATGGGACAGACATCTAAAATGCAGAACTTGGCCCTGCAGGTGGGACACGGTACCCTGCTGCTCAGCCACGTCTCTGGCTGCTGCTGGTCCTGTCGACTAGCAAACCATTTACCCATACACGTAAGACACCACATGGGACGACAGTAACACTGCTGGCATTCACTGTCTTCCTGGCACAGTCGTACAAGTTTGACATTGGCATTGACTTGCATACATCCAATACATGCCTCAAGTTCCTACGATAAGACAGAAAATGATCAGGTGAGTCATAAGGACCCAGTCCAGTCACATGTTCATTATTTTGTTGTTTATATTTAATTTGTTTATATAATTACTGCCAGCTTTAGCAATATAAACACGTATATAAAATACAATGGGTTTACCTGTCCACTTGGGCAGCTGTAAACATCATTCATCATCACATACGTCTTAAAGGTCTCCAGAAACAGCTCACTCATTGTCAGATGGATGACTACATTGGCAGCATTCCTGATTGGTGCATGCAGCTTTTCTTGTAGCTCAACATATTCAGTAGATTTCAACCTGGAAGGGAAAGTACAGTAAATATTCTGTATCACGCAAGGACATTTAATGAGATGATATGAATTTACCTGATGTCAAAAGACTTGACTCTGGGATTGATACTGGCAACGGTGATGGTGACAATCTGCACAGGTGTGTTTAAATCAGGTGACAGGCTGTGATGTTTGGAATCTGTCACAGTCAAATGACAGTCCTGATGCAAAGCGACATGCAAGTGGTATGTTGAGACCTTCATCACCCAGGTATCGGTGACGATCACTCTTGCGCTAGGGGAACCTGAAGCAAATTTGTCAATGCGGCGAAATTCGATGTTAATGGAAGAAGCCACGGCCCTCCAGCTAGAATGTGGTAAGGCATGCACGCTCAGAGCTTTGCATATCGGATGATTGGCCCAGCCGTGTCTGGACCAATAGAAAGCCAGTGCACAACTCAAAAGCTGAATGGCCAATGAAACGCTCAAGTAGATTTGCCATCCTTGACTTGCAAGGTGGATGTATAAAAGATTTTGTTCGGGAGCAGCGAAACACATTCCTATGTAGTAACCTGCAACACATGATCAAAACAACAATTAGTGACAAATGTTAAGATAAACAAATTATATATACTAGTCAACATTTGAAGTGGATCAAAAACGTTTATCAAAGTTGTCCTAAGACAAGAACGGGTATTGGTTTTAAGACAACTTTTAGGAAAGGTCTTGATCCACTTCAAATGTTGACTAATGTATCTGTATGTAAATAATATATTTTTGGGGGGTTATGCATTTGACACTTTTAAAGGCATGTAATCCTCTAACTCCATTACACTCCAAGAGTTTATGTCAAAATGATGTCACTTTGGGCACTTGAGTTAAATGGATTTAAAGGGATACAGTATTCATGTTACTTATGTAAAGAACCTAAAATGGCTTGTGTCATAGAGGAATCTCCTATTTGGAGTAATTTGCATTTTGATTGACATCTCTAAGACATAAGCTCTTGGAGTTAATGGATTTAGAGTATTACATGTATTTAAAATGTTAAACTTAATGAAAAGTGTCAAATGCATATTTCCTCAATAGAGTCATGCTATGAATGTATTTTTATTTATTTATTTTTGAACATTTATGTGTTGATATGTTATCATAAAATCATTTGGTTAAATTGTTTAATAATAATAATAATAAAAATTCTTTGATTTTAAGCTTTGTGCTATGAAGATAAGCTTTTTAATGTATATTTATGCTTGTTTGGGCTCAACACGTGGAATGCACAGAGAGTTTAATGGGTTTGAATATCAACTTTACCGCAGTTGGCCATTCGAAATCACATGAATACAGAAAATGCATTGATAAATAATATGTATATTAAAAACCAATGTAATGTCATACCTAGAGGCAGGAAGCAATGCACGAGCAGGGTTAGTGTTGTTCTTTTAATGTGGTGTTGAATGAAGCAGATGTCTTCACTGCCCAGCCATCCCGCAAACATATGCTGCACAGTAAAACCTGCCGAACGAAACTCATTGGGTGTAAATATAAAGCAGAGAGTGAATACTGCATAAGCCAGACTGAATGTAGTGTCCGGCCTGTCCATGTTTACATCACAGCACAACAAATGTGAAGCCAGCCGCTGACATTTTCAAACGCAAAAACACAGGAACTCTACGTTAGATATACTCGACTAGTTTACACTTTTAACAAAAACATAAGTTTATTTGTAGTTAAAATGTGCTCGTAAATACATTTTAAAGCGGACTAACAAGCAAAAGCAAAGAATATGTTATAGCATGTCGCCAAATCCGTAACTGAAATCGTGATTCGTGGCGTTTAAACATTTCAAAATAAAAGCCACAGCAGCCAGTATGGGTCTGTTGATGGCCGTTTCTCAATCAGGCTGCATAGTGCCTACGTTAAGCCTGGTTTATTTAAGTTAACTGAGCACTTCATTCGCCAGTCATAAGCATGTTGCAACAATTTACGATTAACTAAGAATAAAAGTCTACTTTTTAATTGTTAATATTTTGAAATAAGACAGGCTTGATGACGTATGCAGCCTAGAAATGCGACCTCCGGAGGCAGCAGCGGATTTGAACTGTAATAGATTTCAAAATGAATAAACATATTTGTAAATATCTATATTCAATTAAAAAGTATACGTTTTGAAAAGTTAATTCAGTCAAATGTTATCAAATAAAAAAATACTTAAAAATATTTTAATAAATATTATTTCTAAAAGGTAGCGTAAACTACCAAGTGTGCTTATCGTCCTGCTGTTTCATATATTATCTTTCTGTTCTTCCCAATTTTTACTGGAAATGTTGTCCACTTTATTATTGTTACACACAAACAAATTATACATTATTTTATGTATATTTCATTAATGTTTGGATCACTTAAAAATGCTGCATGATTTTCATGATAAATCGTAGGTCATATGAATGCAATAAACCGATTGCCATAATCCTATTACTTACGAAAAAGCAAAAAGAGCCCTGAACACTGATTGACAGGCTGTCCATCCAATGATGTTGTAACCCTCAACAACATAACCAATGAGAGTGAGACATTCGAACGCCTGGAGACGGGACCCGGTCTTCTGATTGGCTGTGCTCTGTAGGGGCGGTGTGTAGCGCTTTGAGCGTCTTTGTCGTCCGTTTACTGGAGTCTGGAATCCGACAGCTATAATAATCAGAATGATGTCTACTGTAAACACTTTATTCTGAATAGACACTGTTAGTTAATAATTATATATTTTGTTTATTCGTGTAAGAAAGCAGTTGTGGGTTATATAAAATCAGAGAGAGATGTCGAACAATCGAACAATCAGACACTTCTGGAACGAGAAGGAGACAGATTTCCTGTTGCAGACATTAAAAGAGATGAATATTGATCGATATAAAGACGGGCGCAAGAACCGCAACAGTCTCATCTTCAGAAAGGTTTGCGCTAAACATAAAGCAGCAGGATACAGACGCTCGTGTGATCAGGTGAAACACCGCTGGAAAACACTCAAGTCCATTTACTATAAGGCTAAAAGACAAAATGTTACTAGTTCTGACGCCTTTAAGCATTTTGATACGATGGAAGAAATATTTGGACATAGACCTTTGGTTGTGTCAAAACAGACTAGAGCTGACATCGACTCTAAAGATGAATCTCCTTTGTCAGAAAGCAAGTCTTTTACTTTTGAAGGTGATGAATGTGATGAAGGTGAGTTTTATTTCCTTTAAAGTTATTTTATGTTCAAGTACTAGAAAAAGAAAGCTGTGATATTGCTGAATATAATATTATAAAATTAACTTATGTTACTGTGACCGTTTATTAATGTTAATTAATTGTGTTTATAGTTTTTTTTTTCATTATGTTATTGCTTTTTAATGTAGCCATTTTGTACATTTAGTTAAACACCTTGATTTAAATATCTTTCTATTTTGGACTAAACTTTGTACTTTTAAATAGGTGAATTTTATTGTTACATGCATACATCATCCTTTATTAGAGTTGCCATGACCCCACTTTACAGTGCACTGACTGAAGATGCTGCAAAAAAGCTTCTTATTACATAGACCATGTTGTTTAAATATGTACCATGCCTTAAATAAAGTAAACATTTAGTAGTAGCTTTATGAGTTTTAATCTTGTTTCTTTTACAGAAAATGATGTGGAAAGTGGAAATCAAGAAATCCAGACATTGAAAATTGAGAACGATCCTCTCAGCCTCACTCAACCATCACTTGAGAACATTGACCCTGTAGAAAGCTCAGCATCCACCCAGCCATCCATTTCTATAGAGATTACAAACTGTACACAACCATCCACTTCCCAGCAGACACCTGTTCAAGGTTTGATTTGTTTGTTCTCATTTGTTGAACAGGCTTGAACAGAACTGTCTTACTTTCTTTCTGGAGATCTTATTTTATATAGTACTATGTACTGTATTATACTGTGATATTGTGTCCATTTTTTGCAGCATCATCAAAAAGAAAAAAAAAAACTTAAAAAAGCTAAGTATGCTTATCAAGTACTAAGTACTGTAATATAAACATATAGATCAAGTGGAACATAGCCATTTATCTTATGTGAGCTTTACATCTGTGGTTACGTGACTAACACACCAGGCAACTGTGTAGCAATAAACAGTCATGGGAGATCAGGAAAATCTAGAAAATTAAAAAAATGGTTCATTTCAGACATGCAAAAGAGTCAAAGACATTTTTAGATTATTATTTTTTTTCTAGTTTTGCTCTGCTGTAAATTTTTCTTATCATTAGCCACTTTTGCACTATTGGGCCTGTGCGAGCCAGGGCTTCAAACGGGCCTCACGGAACCAATAGCCTCCGACCTCCAGCTGCGTAGCCAAAATCAAGACGCGTTTGCATTGTCAGGCCAATAGCGCAATTTAATTATTAAAACCTTTGAACCCTAACAAGACCCTTAGGGTCAATCTTAACACCAAGCCACATTTCTTTAGTTTAAAAACATAGTTCCCTTAGTTCCCAGATTTTGTGGATTTTCCAGATTTTCTGTCAAGATTCATATAAAAAAGAACTGGGCTTGATTCGGTCGTTCTAAAGAGGTGTAAACAATTTTACTTAAATAGTCCCTGCATGTGGGGGTAAAAAATGACCCCAATTGAAAATAAATGGGAAATGCAAAAAATTTTATTTTTATTTGTCAAAAAAATTCAATGCATCCAGAATAAACTGTAAATTTCAACACAGAAAAGTAGGCCTGGTACTAGAGCACAAATGCAATATAGAAAAGACATGCTCAATCACACACACACAAAGGTATGACTGCCACAGAGAGCATTTCTTACAGAAAAAATAGCCACAGATGCAAAATTGGTGGGCTCACACAGGTGCGTGCACATACACGTTTACACATACACACGCGTGCACACAAACAAGCTCACACACACACACACACAGTCACAGTCAAACTTACACACACATAAAGACACAGACACACACAGAGACACACACACTTATATTCATTCAAATTTCTGTGGCATTTTGTAAAAACAGACATGTCACAATGCATCAAAAAAATCTACTATTTGAAATAATATTTATTTTAAATGTCCTTTCTAATGTTTATATAAACATAAATTCACAAAATGTATCAATAAAGTAGTGATTTGAGTAGTTGGCCACATCCAGTGAAATGAATGGGTCTCTGTGGGCCTCTGCTTGTCAAAATGATTTATTTTCTAAACTATAATTCTTTTATGTTTTTTTCCTAAACACCTGATGGCTGAATTTAACACATATCATCAAGATCAATATTTAAAAACAATTTAAATCAAATCTAGTTCATAATTTATGTGAATTTTTTTACCCCAGCGGAACTATAACGTAGGAAAATCAAGTCTTATGAGGGTTAATTATAGTTTTTATAATAAAGTACTCAATGTAAAGTTAATTTTTTATAGGATCAGCTATGTCTGGCTCTCTTTCAAGGTTTTTTTTCTCCCAAGGACTTTTCTCCCACAGGGTGTTTCTCCTAGGAGGTTTTTTTTTCAACTCCTTGGAAGTCAGCTGACTTAAGCTTAACTTCAAACTATGTTACATTACTGTTTTCCCTTGTTTTTATTAATGTAAAGCTGCTTTGGAACAATTAAAGATTTGTGAAAAGCGCTATATAAAAAATTTTGAATTGATTGTGCACTTCTACAATGGAATCTTAAAATTCAAAAGATAAATATGAGTCTGATGCATGCTAATTAAACAATATTATATTACTGTATTACGGTCTAATAATATATCTTTTCTGTTTTGTTCTGCCTTCTATGTTTCAGATGTGTTTAAATGCAAAAGCCCTTGTTGCACTTCATTGCATGCACAGTATCAAAGCTTCATTGAAAGAATGCAACAGACACAAAACCTGTGGCTGGAGCGGCAGCAAGAACAGAGTCATGCCCGAGAGGAGAGACTCATCGCTAGAGTGCTTGCTGAACACACCCGCTCTATGGAGGCTTTAGTCAACCAGTTATTTGCAGGATTAAGAAGCCTCCTGCCCCATTCGAATCTACAGGCAAGTCCCACACCTATGCCTACACCACCAGATATCTTCAATACGTAACCTCATCATGTCAACAACAGTGCAGAGAACTGGCAACCAGCACACAACCCAACATCAAGCATTCCTTCTCAGGCTGAAGACAATTGACTTCACAAGATATCAGAGAGTGTAAAACATCCTGTTATGGAGCAATAAAGGACCTCATTAACATAATTTCACTGTGATTGTTAAGTTGTTCAAGATTCATGTCATGATCAGTTCTTTAAACTGGTTGTTGTTGTTCCAGCCTTTACATTAGGTGTATTACAGAAAGCAGGGTTACATTTTTGTTACATTATCCAGTGAGGTTGTAGGTTAAAAGCAGTCTGGAGTTCAGTCAATCTTAAGGTTTATGTGTGAGGAGTCATTTTTGACAAGGCTCTGAATCCCAGAGTCACCAAAGAAATGCATATCATACTTCTGTTACACCAGTGGTTCTCAAACTTTTTCAGCGTGCGGCCCCCCTTGTGTACAGTGCATTCTTTTAACGTGAGCGTATCTTTCGTCATAAACCCCTTTGAAGCGTTTGCAGCAGGCACATAATATGTGAAATGACGTGTAATGCATATAGGTTCACGTGATGCGCTGTGAACACATATTTTCATATGACAGGCAAAATACATGTTTTGACAAGCTTTGCATCATGCACCCTCCAAAAAGAAGTCACTGGCCGCCACTGCTGCAGTTGCTTATGATTTTGAAAGGTTTAGAAATGATAAAAAACACCATTGAGGGGAATAACAGCGTTGCTAATCAAACAAATGACTGTTTCCCGTTACTGACAATAAAATGCTGTGCGTTTCTATAATTGACTATAATTGTATTTTCTCCAGTGTGTGTTTGGGGCTTGGGGACGCATAACTGATCATGATTGGCTAAATTCCCATTGTTAGCCAACCAGATGTTCATGTACAGTCCGAGCATTTTCGCCAACTTGGGGACTTTGTCTCTAGATTTAGCAACTATCTAGACATTTTTAGCGACTTTATTTCAAGAAAGCAACTAGGACAAATCCTATCAACTTTTTCTGGCATGGTTGGAGAGTTTTGGACACTGACATGAAAGCACGTATTGTTCTCTCTTTTCAATGAGCAGCGGGTGCTGCTGCTGTGAGCCCCATCTCTGTCCCAAAGCACTCACAGGCAGCCCAGTCCTCCTCACACAGTCGCACACACTGGCATCGACAGAGCGATGGCAAGTACAACAAGCTCAAAGATAGCAGTCGCAAACACTGGATGTAAAATAAGCACTACTTTTCCATCGTCGGGGTGAAAGGCAAGAATGTTTAATGTAACGTGTTAGACGTGTAATTAGTTACTTTTATAATGATGTAACTCAGTTACACAAGTCTGCTGTTAGCAATTATAACACTAGCATATAGTTTTTATGTTTAAAGCTGCAATAAATAAATGATTTTTAAGTATAGTAGGCTGTCCTATATGTACACTTATCCTTGCATGTGCAATTCTGTCTGTATTTTTTTTTCTCCTCTCCGAATTGCCCTTAAGACATTTTAAGTTTATTCTCCCCCATACTGTTAGGTGAAATGTATGCCCATAAATAATGTACCTTTGAATTTGGCTGCTTAGTTAACTCTGCTTATTTTTTGAACACTCCATGTGACCTTTGTTTTAATAAACATACCAAGCAGCAATTTTAGCAGCTTTATTTTATTTGAGCAAATTACTTAAAGGGATAGTTCACCCAAAAATGTCAACATGACTTAAGTGGTATTTTACTAGAAAAGGGGTCCAGTTCCTGCTACTGTTCTGCTCCAACACCAGTCAAACACAACTCAACCAGCTAATCAAGTTGTTCGGAGTTACATGCAGGTTGTCGTGGATTTTTTTCAGGAGAATCAGAGGCGGTTGAGATGTAAAATTCTCTTCAAAGTATTTTATTTAAGAATTGTGTCAGACAGCTTGAAACACAATACTGGTCATAGGGTGTATACACCTGCATTGGTAAAATGATGATCACAATGACTATGACAATGACCCCGTTCTGAGTTTTTCAGTGATTTAAATAGTGCCCCCGTTTTAGTAGCCCTCCCATTCGAACAATCTGTTTGTACTGTGCCTGTATCTTTGCAACCTTTAAGTTGCTACACAAAAAGACAGCCATTGCTGGTAATACACAATGCCTTTGTTTTCTAATGCGTCATAAAGCTATCTTGCTATTCTTACCAAGGTCACACGTCCCCCATCCCGGCCTAGCTGTGGAAAAACACTGTCATGTGCAAGCATCAGAGAGACAACTTAATTCATTTAGACCTCAACCATAAAACACATTAAAAGTATACTTTATATAAAACATTTATACTAAGCTTAAGATAAAACACTCAAAATTTCTCCACCATAAGGTGTGTTAGAGCAAGGTTAGAACTGAAATATGCAGAAAGGTAACTCTCCAGGACCAGGGTTGGAGATCCCTGCACTAGAAATGTAAGGTGATACGTGGACCATGTTGGTGCTGTGCTTTTACACCTGTTTAGACTCACAGCTGAAGTATTGTATATTGACTATTTTTGTAAAAGGATTAGCAGGAGCTTATCTTACTCTTAACATGTTTCAGTTGTATTAAGGAATAAAAGAAAGTCTTTAGTTCAGTTGTTGCACAATTGTTATGTACCTTGCTAAAGGGCACCTCAGTTGCTACGTGCCAGCCTTCGGGTTACAAACCCGACTCTTTAACCATTAGACCACGGCTGCATATTTTTTAAGCAGGCTGGGGCCTAACCCACTGGGCTTCAACACCAGACGATTATGCACGATTCAGAAAGTTTAGATCCATTAAGATGCCTTAGTTCTGACATAAAATGTCATCTCCATAAACACAAGAATATAATTCTAAAGGGAAGGTGTACATTCAAAAAAGAGAAGAAAAATAAGGCAGCTATATAAAGTTCTCCAAAGGTTCTTAAAGATGCCATTGAATGTAAAACTGTATTTACTTATGCATGAATAGTAAGAGTTCTGTACATGGTAATGGCATATAACAGCCCTTATCATTATACGGTAAAAAGAAATCCTAGGGTTGTAAATGGATGATCGGAGGAAGTCGGGCCGACTACCAAAACACACTTGTAGCCAATCAGCAGTAAGGGCCGTGTCTACTAACCAACATCGTTGCCTGGGTTGCGTATGTGTGGGGCAGGTCTATCAAAGAGAAGGTCCAGATTCTACTGGGGCAGGGTTTGTTTAGGTGATTAAAATGTCAACGGAGATCTTTGACCCTGCCTTTAATAAAGTTACACATCTTCTATGTAGATATCAGAGAACAATTCAACATACTTTATCAATGCTTTTTGGCACCTTTAAAAGAAACATTGCCTTTTCACCATATACAGTATGTTGACCTCGTCACGTTTGTCTCTAAAAGAGATGAGGAGGATGACAGGTAACATTTAACAAAGAACTTTAATAAACATATGAACAGGATGACAGACAAATATCGTAAAATTACCGATAACTGACCATCCCAGGTGAAAGACTGTACATATTAATCTTTAGTACTTCTTAAAATAATCTTAAAAACATCTAAGGGTGTTTTCACACACAGTTCATTTTAAAAGAACCAAACCCAGTTCACTTAGGGTCTATTCACACCTGCCTTGTTTGGTTCGATTGAATCAAACTCAAGTTCGTTTCCCCTCTTGGTGCGGACCTTTTGGGCAGGTGTGAATACAGCAATCGAACTCTGGTGCGGACCAAACAACCGCACCGAGACCCAGCTGAAGAGGTGGTCTCGGTCCGGTTCCAAACGAACTCTGGTACGGTTCGTTTAAGGTGTGAACATGTACCGACCTCGATGCGCACCAAATGTATGATATTATTGTTATTCTGCTAGTGTGAGACGCGCTATCAAGCAGTTTGTTGTGCTTATACTGTACGGCAATGATTTTAAATACCTTTGTTGTAATAGCAGAATATTATGCATACAAACAGCGCATCTAAATCCGCGTAATTTAACTTTTACGCGATCACGGAACAAAACGCAAAATCAAAAGAAATGTCTTGCCAACCTGCATTATTTATTTCATGGCAAAATAATAGCAGTAATTTAAAATGTCTTATTATATTTTTTATAAAATGATCTAATATTCTTTGATACAGAGTTAGACAACTTGGTAAACATTTCTGGCTTTATTTTACTTCAATCTTTCTCCAGCACCCCATCACCAGCAACAACGAGCCCCACAAACAACAGTCAATCAAAATCTCCTGTGCACATATTACTACATTTTTATTTTATTTTAAAGTTTTTAATTGTTATCTAGTATAATGAAATGTTTTCATGAGGATACATACGTGAAAGGTCTGTGTGAGCTGTGTGTCGCACCTGCTGTCTCACATAAATGACAAAAACTGGGTGAAGCAATAATGCATTTCAATTTACTGTTTTTTAGTCCTTATATTAAGTTGTTGGAAACTTGGGACACAAAAGAAAGGCATCTGTCCACTACCATCTCATCTCAGGACTGAAATAATTGTGTTTGAACAATCTGAATAGCTATATTTGTATGAATAATGAAAGCCGCGTATACAGCGCATCTCTCTATCTGTGCGGCGAAAAAGCCTGATAAATTTTTACCTGATACATCTTCTGCACAGCGCAACTGTCAGAACATGCTGTCTATGCTGTCTTTGCAAAATATATATAATATATAATATCGTTTAGATGACATTAAATTGTGTGCTTCTCAATATAGTGTCGGCATTTTGGTTTACCTGCTGATAATACCAAATCAATAACAGAACAAATATTGCATTATGAATTATCTCCATTATTTTGCTCTTCCTGCTTTCCCCCACCTGATAATTTATGTCCAATGAATGAATGACCTTAATACACATGTGGTTCTGTTTACAAATTTTGGTTCACTTGCAAAAAGGGCAGTGTGAATGCGAACCGCACCAAAAAATAAAAAACATTTGGTCCGGACCAAAGCAAGTGACCTAGCGTACTTTCCTGGTATGAATACACCCTTAAAGTGAACCAGAAAAGGACCTAGCCGAATGACCTCAGTCCTTTTAGTGTTCACAATATAGTGGATTCAAAAGAGGACCCAGTTTTTTTTTAGTCCTCTTCAGAACTGAAGTGATCTCAGACCCTTTCTTCTTCACATCCAGACGTGGTCTGAGTTCGGTTCACTTTTGGGTCCTTTTAGGGGGGTCTGAGATCGCTTGGTTTGTTCACATATACACCCTAAACTGCTCCGAGAGCGTTTGGGGGGCTCAACGAACTAGGTGTGAAAACACCCTAAAATGAAATGAAGGACAACTATAGCAGATAACGACATGGATTTCCATTGATTTCTTGATTTGTTGCAAGGTGAGAAGCTTTAATATACATACCTGGAATAGTTTAGCCATCGTTGCATTTCTGTTTTAGCTCAACTGCATAAAAATCCTTCTTTGGCATATTTTGTTAAAAAACATTGGAGTGTTTAACCGCTAGCGTTTCTAGTTTATGTTAATTATCTTATACGGGCTACGTTAATTAAAACAGCTTAAGGGCTGACTTTGCGTTAGAATCATAACACAAAACAGGGAACGTAAATCACCTTGTGTTTTTAAACTGGGGTGAACAGAGCGAAGACTTTACAGTGGAAAGAAAACTGCATTGTATTGCTTCACCGTCACATTGTGTAAACTGCATTTATAGTAAGGAAGTGCACATATGCAGATATCATAGCAAATAGCAGTAAATACACACACCTTGCTCTCCTGTGAAGTTCACTCGCATTGTGAGACCATGGATTGAAGACGGCGCTAAAACGCAGAGTAAAGACGGGGCGGAGTTTGGAGGTCTCAGCTTAAGGGTTGTGTGTGCAGCACTGTCCTTGGCTGGGGCCCCAAAAGTTCATGGGCCCTTAGAATCGTCCTAACTTGTCATATTTCTGTGCCATCAATGCTTCTGTCATAAGGTGTGTAAACACAAAACACAGATCATTAACTCATGGGCCAGCTGATCATTTGTCAAGCAGGGCACCAGCAAAGTTTCCCTGCACTGGAAGTCTTTAAAGGCTTTCTGGTAATAATTAAGATTTCACGAGTTCGCATTAACATGTAATCGATAGGGAATGAGATAAAGCATATTTGGCGTGCTGTCCGAGGAGAGGGCTCCGAGCTCTGAATTTTTAGCCCGAACCCAGAGTACTCCCCAAAAATGCCACATAAATGACGGACAGCAGCCAGAAAAACACATCCCCAAAAAGTGTAAGCGTAAAGACCTTTGGAAAGCGGTGGGAAAAAAAAATAGTGGTTTGACTGGGAGGGCTCTCGCGGCATCCGACGGGGGCATTGTCTGAGATGCTCGCAGCATCGGACGGGAAAGCCCCGCCAGCAGTCAAACGGGGAGCGCATTTGCAAACTAGAACAATGTGCGGTATTAAACGAGTTAAGGCAAATTCACTGGGAGGCCGCTGCAGTGTCCAACGAGAGCTTTGGTTAAGATGTTGGCAGCGAATCAAACAAGACGTCTCCACATGCAGTGGGGAAATGCTGGTGAGGACGGTGAGAAATTTAATAAGTAAAACAAACAACATTTGAATAAGGCGTTTGACTGGGAGACCCTCGCAGCATCAAACTGGGGCTTTGGCTGAGGTGCTCACAGCATCGGACGGGTAGGTCCTGCTAGCAGTCAAACAGGAATGCTCGACGATAAAAAAATGTAAATAAGCAAAATTAAGCGTCCAACCTGGAGGACCCTCGCAGCATCCGATGGGTAGGTCCCGCCTGTAGTAAAACGGAAATGCTAGAGTATAGATTTAAAAAGCAAAAAGTTTGGTGTCCGACCGGGAGGACCCTCGCAGCGCCCGAAGGGAGCTTTAACGGAGACGCTCGCGGCATCGGACGGGTAGGTCCCGCCTGCAGTCAAACAGGAAGGCTCTAGAATAGGGTTTAAAAGAGCACAAATTTGGTGTCCGACCAGGAGGACCCTCGCATCATCCAAAGGGAGCTTTTGCAAAGATGCTCACAGCATTGGATGGGTAGGTCCTGTTGCAGTCTAATAAAAATATAAAGGTAAGAAAATGAGTGATGGGGCTCAACCAGCGATTCGAAGAGGCGAAACTTAAAACGGAAGAAAATTCCGCACTGCCTACAAACGGGGAGCCCATACAGCAACGTGCACGGTAGAGGGCAACCGTGTGTGAAAAAATGCTGGGAAAAGATGTATACGAATACTGTACATACAGTATAGTCTCACGAATATAAATGTCACAGGTCGGAGCGGACCCGAGATAGCTAAAGGGATAGCCCTTCCTAGTTTCCACCTCGAGGAGGTTCCCAAAGCCACCCCAATGACCAGACACACAAGGTGAGAATAAAATTAAAATAAACTTTATTTAAATTATTTAAAATATAAGTAGGGGAGGGGAAAGGGGAGCTTAAAATAACGGCCTCTTCTGGCCTCCAGGCACGTTTAAGGAGAGAGGAGGGGACGGGGCCTTTTTGGGGGTTCCTGCTATCCGTGACGCCCTCCGTATCCTGGAGGCAGAACTTCAGGGGAGTATGATCCAGCTACCGCCTGCAACACAGAATAGTTATTTGGTAATTCACTTCAATTTGTTTCTCTCTCTTTCTCCTTACAGCCAGCTGTTAGCGGTGGGTACAGCGAGTTCTCTTCGGGGACCGGGTCGTCATTCTCCTCCTTTAAAGGGCTCTAGCGGTAACACAGGAACGCACTTCACCTTTTGCTGGGTTTTTGCTGACTTTCAGGTAACTGTCGCAGTGGATACTGTAAGTACTCTTCAGGGAAACTGTTTCGTCGTTCTCCTCTTTTAGAGGGCTCAGGCTGTAACATAAGATCACACTTCACCTTTAACTGTAATTTTCGTTCTTACTTTCAAGTGACTGGCAGCAGTGGAAACGGTAAGTACTCTTCAGGGAAACTGGTTCGTCGTTCTCCTCTCTTAGAGGGCTCAGAATGTAACATAAGATCACACTTCACCTTTAACTGTGATTTTTGTTCTTACTTTCAGATGACTGGTAGCATTTATGCGTGGAAACTCTGGACAGGGGCTCACCTTTGAAGAGGCTCCGTGACAGGTAATTAATAGCTTCAGCAGTGTGATAGCTTTACCCACATGTACATCAACATTCAGAATTTTACTCACAGATAGTCTCAATATCCTGTACCCTCTCTCCACTGTCACGTTGTCGAACCCGGGACCCTGCAGTGTCTCACTGGTTCCCCAAAACTATATCACTACACGGGGTGATATGAACAGGCACTTCACTCGCCACGCCGCATCTTCCTCGTTCTAACTCCGCCAACTCTGACCTATGATGGTTCCTGACAACAGGTACACAGCACTTCACTGCAATACAATCATGTGTGCACACTCACTCTGTAAAACCCAGACTCACCCACAACACACTTCGGTGAACATTAAAGCCAGGCCAGGGTCTTCCTGGAGCCGGTCAAAGAATCTGCGGGGCGTTACCGTGAAGGAAGCCAGAGGTTGAACTGCAGCCGTAGCGATATCCTTTTCTCCTAATGCTATTTAGTCCTCGGCTCACCCACCACACAACTCTGCAATGGGGCCGCTGCTACCGTTGCTGTGGACTCACACACACGTTAATCCTGATATCTTCAATATACACACGTCATTATTAGGGGTGACCCCGAATAGTCGAAGATTCGATGCATCGATAGGATAAGCCTGATTCGACTACCAATCTCACAGTCGAATCGTCGCAGATGTGTTACGAAATGAGGATCATTCAATTTTGGCCGTGGGTGCACACATTATCTGATCTCACATATAACATCTTTCTCACAATATATTAATATACTGCATATTATGATAATGCTGCAAATAATATGTGAAGTAGCAGCTTTCAATAAATATTTTTAAAATGCTTTAATAAATCCAACAACCCCTGTGACTGGGCTACACGTCCATAAGAGGTCTCTATCTTAATAAAGCCTTGCCTCTTTGTTTCGACATTTAAAAGACAAAGCTGGCAAATTAAACTATGACTTTCGTTCTTTTAATAATTTCTATATTTTATTTTATTTATAAATCACTTTGGGTTATCTGATTTAACTATTTGGCTTGTGTTTTGTTTCCGTGCACTTGAGGCATTTTGCATATTTGTTCTGCACTTTGTTACTTTTGACCTTATTTTATTAACAAAATTGTATTTATTATAAACGTAAATTCTGATCTAAAGCTTTTCGTTGTATCGATGTTGCGGTATTGCGTGCTGGCCATGCTTGCGCATGTAATTTAGCCGAACAGGCTAGGTGCTCTGCGTCTCATATTTAGGAGTTCATCAAACTAAACTTTAAAAAACGGATGTCTTTCGACGCGTATAAGTTTTTAAAATGTATTGAAAACAGAGTGGTTATCTTCAAAAGTCAAAAGTTAAACTACAAAACAGGTAAGCCGTTTTTTTTTTCGGTGATGAAACGGAAACTAGTATCTGCACCGAACCTATTTCTGCCTGACACGAATGTCTTTCTTGTGATTTAATATTATTGTCGGTCGGTGTTCACTTTCAAATGATAGCAAAGAGATTCCTGAAATAAATAATATCATCCGGTCTTTCTATATCTAAAGTGAATACAGAGATGATCAAAGTCAAAGCAAGCAAGCAGGTATTTCTGTGCTAAATAATAACGCATAGTGTCTATATCATTAATTTCAGTGTTTTTCTTGTTATAAATTAACGTTTTGTATATATGGTTATATACAACGAATTGTATATAAAGATTAGTTTTTATCATTTACAGTCACAATCACAAATTATTTGTCATTTCTCATTTGTCGGGTTTTTTTGGTCATGACTGCTTTGACGCGCTAAATCTCCAAATTAAATAAAAACACTTAATTGTAGCCCGAGTTTCCAAAGCAGGAACACCTTTGTTATTTTTTTAGGTTTATTTATCAAAATTATTTTTGTGTGATGGTCTGTAGATCGTGGCTTTAAAATGTTATGAGGAATAATTAAACAAATGTTGCCTTACATTTTACCTTAAAAAAAAAAAAAAAAAAAAAAAAAAATATATATATATATATATATATATATATATATAAATGCATCGTCAGTTTTGTCTTCTTTTATTACTTGAAAGACAGTTTTGGTCACTTTATCAGAAAGTTGTTTATGTGTGCTGCTTGTGAAAGAAAATAAAAGTTACCTGGCCCCTTCCCAACCCATGCACACAAACATAGATGATTCGACTATCGGTCGACTATGGAAAGATTCGACAATTCTGATTCGAATATGTAAATCCTTAGTCGAGGACACCCCTAGTCATTATACACCTTCTATACTCACGAAGAACGATCACACTTTCTCTCTTCGACCCTTCAGCTCCCCCACTGGTCGATTCCTTTTCCGTGCGATACAGAATCCAGATCGCTGTCATCCAACGGCTATATTACATGCAACTGTAAACAGGTGAGTCAACATTCCAACCATAACAGAGGTTTGTAAATCGTACTCAGCCAAACCAACGACCTTTAGTCTTCGTCTCCAAAATATCCACTTCACTGCTCCAGAATACGTCCCGCTACCAGGATGCACAGCCCAGCTACACAGCCACAACACACGGCAAAAACTCAGCACCAACCTTCGTTTTCCACGTCCTTTTTGTACTCCTCCTATGCCTTTCATCCTCCAATCACCGATCGCCGCGTTCGTTTATCACACCTGCATCTTGTTTACTTGATTTCTGCTCACGGAGTCTTTCCGGAAGTTCCGGTGTTCTCGTCTTGCTCTCCGTGCGGGAACACTTCCGGGCGGAACAAAACCTTCGGAATTTTGGTTCCGCCCCATGAAATCGTCACCGTGTGACATAAACGCACACAGATAAATATACATATAATATTTATTTTAATGAATGTGCAGGTGAAGCAAACAAAACAAACTAGGGGTACATGAGCTTTTCTGATATCCAAGTGGTTGAATGTAATGTAGGATTTGAACGATTCTGACAACCAGCGACTGAGGGCATAAGTTTGTTGATTAGGGAGGCCTTTTGGAGCGGCAGTGGTTGCGGCACTGATGCGGAATGAATTGGCTGAATGACAATTGAATTGCTGGGATATCAGACTGGATTAAAACGGAACCAAAATCTCATAGCCAATTGAATTTGGTTGTCGATGAAAAGAGGATCGAAACAAGTTTTGACCAGGATCGTCTGTACTGCAGGTAATTTAGTAGCGATTGGATGGGGTTCGGTAAACTGAAAATAGACAAAGTGTCCCTTAAATTGGAAAGTCTTACTTTGTTTGAAGAAAAACGAGATTGTATCAAGGTTTTAGAACTTTTTAAATCAGAAATTGTAGGGTAGATGATTGGACTGAAATTTAAGATGACTGCAAATCCTGAACAGCGAAAAAACCAAAAAGCAAAAACACAAAATGAACACTCCGTCCAGCGTACGGGCAGTATCATGGATGGAGTGGTAGCCGAGCCGAAAGGTGGAAAGGCACCTAGATTTTAAGTCAATTGTAATGGGGTGTCTGGAGTATGGGCGAGTGGGCTTATTTCTAAACATAGTTTTGATAAGTGGTGAGAGTTTTAGAGTTGTTTATAGCCGATGAAGGCTTGCCAAAAATTAGTTTATAAAAATTAATGCCACTTAGGTAGCCTGAATGACTTAACTGTGTTGAATAAATGAGATGCCTAACCAAGAAAAATCTGGAAACGGACCTGGAATGCCCATGGCATCGGACAGGTAGGTCCCATATGCAGTCGAAACAGGAGTGCATAAATAAAGAGGTGTGAATTTTTTAGGAGCAAAACTGGGCATCGAATTTAGGTGTTTGACAGGTAGGACCCTCGCAGCGTCTGCGGGAGCTTTAGCTGGGACGCTCACAGCACCAGACGGGTAGGTCCCATATGGGTAGGTCCCCACCTGCGGTTGAACAAGGCTCACCCAGCACTTTGAAGGGGTAAGACGGTTAAACAAAAGAAAAGGAAACTTTGCATAGTTTCTGATTGGGAAAACGTGCAGTAATGCAAATAGCAGAGATTAAAAGAAAACTATCGTTATTAAATGACTGTGAAATTATGAGGTTTAGACCAGCAGCAAAAGCTGATAGAAATTTACGTGAAATAAGAGCTGATATGCAAGCGATGAGCAATTGGAAAAAACACGATTGAATTGGCATGTACCTACTGCCGCCTTGATCACCACCAATGTAACATGAGAATGTGGTAACAGCGGGAATGCTCAGGTGTTGGAAACGAGCAAATTAATTAGCTTCAGGTGTGGTTTCCTTAGAGATAAAAAGAATAGTTCATGGTTAAATGATTTACAGTTGAATAATACCTTTGGAGGATAGGGCAAATGTCTCTGAGTATACAGTTAAATCGAGATTTTTCCTGCGGCTTAAGGTAAAACGGTTTTGTATGATGAATTACTAGGGATGGACTTGCATCCAGTTCTGATGCCGGCGGGCTAACTACCGATGATGGAAAAAAAATTAATACGATTTTGCTGCCTGGCACATGTGTGGCAGTTCAATTTGATTTCGAAGACCATCGTAAAAAGCATAGCGAGGGGGCGCAGTGTTTCGTTGACAATTTTAGCAAATTTTAGCGTTTTCATTTTATTTAGAATGCTACCAGAGCAGCATGTAGGACAGAACAAAATTTAGATGAGAGAAGTTTACACTTAAAACAAACTGGCTAAGGAGATTAAATGCGACAACGCTATATATGACCGAAATATAGCCTAAACCCAAAAACCCAAAGGAGGGATGAGTCCCATGATTTGCACTCAGCGATGCCAAAATGCCAGGATCTTTAAAACTTTTTGAACTGTGGGGAGATCTGCTGGAATAGCATCGGGTGATTAGATTGAGATTTTTTTTTCAGCAAATAGAGGAATTGCATAGTTACATAAATCCAAAAACCCAACACAAAACAAAATTTTGCGACTGATTTTCCCCACAAGAAGTTAAATAAACACCATGCGGAATTGAATGCGGTAGCCTACGCCAGCGGGCTTTAAATAAATGCTGCGTATCAGGGTATTAATGTCAATTTTCTCAGGTCTATACCTAGCAGGTTTATATTTTATTTTACGGGCTGGTTAGAAAAATACAAAAAACGCTTAAACGAAGATTAGGAGATTACCTGGTGCAGCATATGTTTTAAACAGCTCGAGATGTTTCAATAAAATATTATTTAAACAGATTGGAATAAAATATTTTGAGTATGCAGGGATCCTGGGACGGAATCAAGCAATAATTAATATCAGACATCATTTAAATAGTAAAATCATCATCATTGCTCCACCACCGACTAGAAAGAACGAATCGACTGGCAGGCGACGAATATTCTGCGTTAGATTTTGAAATAAATAAATAACCCCCTAACGTGAAGGAAACGAGCGCTGCTGCAGGTGCTGAAAAAAAACCTGGTAGTGCTCTATCCATCAGGGTATGACACGAACAAGGAACAGCTTTTAAAGTCGGCGGCAAGAGATAGAGCTAGTTAGTGCATTAGGGAACAAACACAGTCCTGCTGAAGGACAGACGAGCCGACACTTTAAAGCCGGGCAAATGTGAGATCGCACGACTCAAATAATTACAGAACTGACTGACAGTTTATGATTTAAATTTAAGATTCGGGCAGGTGGTGATAGTGCAAAAAAGTTTGCCGCTGTGATAAAAGTGTGAGCGGTTGCTTATTAGGTTTGCAAATAGGGGGAAAAGCAGAGCAAATTTCTTCTGTATAGTGACTAAATCAATACAAAACTCATCAAATCGAAGGATGAAACTACAATACTTTTTAAGAGTAAAATGGAAAGAAAAATCATCACGGTCTACATCGAGATTGAGAAGTCCGAGTTGCTGGGAAAATACCGATAAATGCGTAGCATATATTATATCGATTCAAACCGATGACTGTTTGAGTCCCTGTGTTTATGATCAGTGCGTTTAAAAACGATTGCATGGGGAGCAACATGATCTCACAAAGTTCCGTGGGATAGTCACGGAATTTTTTGCTCATTTTTCCGTGGCATTCTCACGGATCTCCGCATATTTCCGTGGCCCTGCCACGGACTTTCTTTTCCGTGGCATTCTCACGGATTGGTTACTCAACTGCTTTTTCCTATTTTCAAACCATTGTCGCTTCGGTTTAGGGTTAGATTTGGTGTTTGCATTAGTTTGTCACTTTAAGTATTGGTTTATACTATTTTTTCTGATGTATTCTTTTATATTTTCTAAACTTTAATCAATTGTTGCCTGGCGTTGGGGTTAGAGTTGGGTTTGGGTAGGGATGTCATTTTATGTAAATCTAACCCTAAACCGAAGCGACAATGGTAAGAAAATAGGACAAAACAGTTGAGTTACCAATCCGTGAGAATGCCACGGAAAAGAAAGTCCGTGGCAGGGCCACGGAAATATGCGGAGATCCGTGAGAATGCCACGGAAAAATGAGCAAAAAATTCTGTGACTATGCCACGGAAATTCATGAGATCAGGTTGTGGGGAGGTACTGAATGAATAAGGATCGAAATTAAAAAATACAGGAGGAAAATGGGGCTAATTGGTCTGCGGAGGCAATCTCATGCTATATTTGCTGATATTAGAAGAGGTTGAAGTGAAGACAGTGGAATATGAGATATAATAGCGTCAGGGCTTGAGCCGCTAGCGGAGGCAGCCTCACGCTAGGAAGCACCTGAAGTTAACATCCAAGGATAGACAATACAGATGAGGAAAACGGATTGCGACGCTGGTGGATATAACAGAAATATTTGGCAAAAAAATGGAAGCAGGAGCCACTGTTATGCGGGCGAGCGAACTGGTTGAAACCGGCGCTCTAGGACGCGGCCCGGACCTGCCGAGCGCCTGCCACCAGTGGTGAGAGGCCTTAGGAAAAACCCGGTACTCGGCGGAATAGGGTGAAGGCTGCAGGACGCGAAATTTAGGCCCAGTGGCCTTGCTTGCTAGACGAGAGGCTCAATGGGAAATGGTTAGTAGACTGAAAAGAGACATTTGTCATAGCGTTAAACCTGTGCGAAAGATGTAGTTCAATAGTGAGCGTTTCAAAGCTTTTATCAGTCCCTGTTTAATGATTCGGCTCGATTGGGCCGGATAGGAACTGAGGCGAAAAATGGCGGATGTCTCGAAGGCGGGGGCGAGAGTAGGATTCGGCGTCCTGGCGTGAAGTGGAAAATGTCGATTAATATCCCAAAAGTCTCAGGTAGAGAGAGATTAATTCTTGCTGGGGAAGCAGTGGCGGGCTAGAGAAGCGTGTCGTCGCACAACGCTCGAAACCGGACGTGACGAGACATGGGCGGGGCCACATGCTGCAAAAAATCTGTCAAGGGACAGAGGTGAGGGACTGCCATTTATAGGCACCTCTTTGCACTGATTGGTTGGATCACATGACCATGCTCCTGCCGAACTTAGTTAAATAAACTTCATTAAATGTAAAAAAGCCCTGTCTTTAATGAACAGTTTGTTTTGTGAGATGCACTGTAAGTTGGAAAGAAAAAGAACTATAAAGATTATAAAATCATGTAAATATAATTCTTTAACTTAGAAAGTGTAGCTAGTAACATTTTGAAATGCTTTAAACCAGGGGTGTTAAACATGCAGCCCGCAAAGGTGTCCAATCCGGCCCGCATGATGATTTATACAGTTTTATTAAATATTAAATACATATTTTAAAAACCCTTTCAGGCGGGGGTCTGGTTTGTTTTTAATATGAGAGACTTGCGGAACCAGCAAAACGCGGAACAGACTAAACACGGTGCCCAAAAATCTTGCCGTTTTATTGTTACCGCTCCGCTAAAGATCAACTGATTCCGGTAATCCACTTAGTGTTTTCTCTCTGTGTCCTCTCTCTGCCTGAAGGAGCGAAGACGACAGTTTCCAAAGTTCGTTGCATTAACAGGTAGATTCATTACATTATATAAGTTGTTAAACCGCAGAATTGGTAATTTGTAAGTTTGTTTATGTATTTCTTCTGGTAATGATTTGCTGTCGGTGTTCTTAAAGTGCTAACAACTTAGCAAGCAAACAACAACAAAATATCCACATTCTTAGTATTAAAGTTACAATGCTTGTCTAATGGATTTAATGTTCCCGATCAGATCTAAGTTAATATAAACACTAAATTTGCTGTTGTTGGCACACTTTGTAGACAAAAAATAAAAAAAACACCAATGCCCTCACAAAATAACGTCAGAGAACGGAAAGGAAGGCTGCTAAAGGCAGTTCAACATTGCAAACATGGATTCAGAGCTCCATCAAGCCAGCAGGTAAATCATATTGAATATTTAGCAGATTGTCACACTTTAATTCTTGTTATTATATTTCCCATTATAATCACATGTCTAAGTTGATGCTAGTAATATAACACATAATATTTATAATACTTTATTAAAACCATAAGTACCACCCCCCTTAGTGCCATTTTTGGTTTGGGCCACTGCCCCATCTAGCATTTTCATTTTCTAAATGACTGTTCTCATTACAAATATATTCCAAAGTGAATGGTTTATAAATAATTTTGGCATTAAGGCAAAAGAAGTTAAATTAAAGCTTTTCAACCTAAGGCCAGTGGATTTTGCACAGATGTAAATTTGTGTGTATTATGAAATGTAGTTTTCACAGAGCTGTGTGTTTCTCTAGTTTTCTTGCTAAACAAATTAATTAATTTGTTTGTTTAGTTAATTTTAATACAATTATCAGCACACTAAGGTTTAAAAAAAATTATCTGGCCCGCACTTCGTGGGATTATTTTCCATCCGGCCCTCAGCCTAAAATGAGTTTGACACCCCTGCTTTAAACCATTAGATGTTATGAAAAATCAGTTATGCATCTCCACCACTAGATGTCATTACAGTGCTTTTCATTAGTCTTAAATCTCTTATTGAAGTTTTTACAGCAAAATGAACTTTCCTAAACCCTTTGCCCATTTACTTGCAAATTTAAACACAGAACCAACATTTCAAACTATATTCTTGAAACCTCTTGACTCCTCTGACAAAATCAAACAATTGCCTCAAAGTAATTTTACATACGCTTTAAAATCATATAACCAGTCAAGGGAATATGTAAATAATAAAGGAGCCTTTGTTAAACTGTAAATTAAAAAATTAAAAACACAGTCGGTAAAAACATTACAAGGACTTCATTTGACGCTGCATCAAAATATGTAGCATGCAGCCCTATACAAAACACTACAGTGACTTTGTTAGATGCTGAATCAAAAACCAAGAGCACAGCTGATAAACAAAACACTACAGAGATTTTGTTAGACGCTGCATCAAAAACCAAGAGCACAGCCGATAAACAAAACACTACAGAGATTTTGTTAGACGCTGCATAAAAAACCAAGAGCACAGCCGATGTATGAAACACTACGGAGACTTTGTAGATGCTGCATCAAAAATCAAGAGCACAGCTGATGTACAAAACACTACAGTGATTTTGTTAGACGCTGCATCAAAAACCAAGAGCACAGCCAATAAACAAAACACTACAGAGATTTTGTTAGACGCTGCATCAGAAACCAAGGGCACAGCTAGTGTACAAAACAATACAGAGAATTTGTTAGACGCTGCATAAAAAAGAGCACAGAGCACAGCCGATAAACAAAACACTACAGAGATTTTGTTAGACACAGCATCAAAAACCAAGAGAACAGCTGATGTACAAAAAACTCTACAGAGACTCTGTTAGACGCTGCATCAAAAACCAAGAGCACAGCCAATATACAAAACACTACAGAGATTTTGTTAGACGCTGCATCAAAAACCAAGAGCACAGCCGATAAACAAAACACTACAGTGACTTTGTTAGACGCTGCATCTAAAACCAAGAGCACAGTTGATAAACGAAACACTACAGTGACTTTGTTAGACGCTGCATCTAAAACCAAGAGCACAGTTGATAAACGAAACACTACAGAGACTTTGTTAGACGCTGCATCAAAAACCAAGAGCACAGCCGATGTACAAAACACTACAGATATTTTGTTAGACGCTGCATCAAAAACCAAGAGCACAGCCGATGAACAAAACACTACAGAGATTTTGTTAGACGCTGCATCAAAAACCAAGAGCACAGCCAATATACAAAACACTACAGAGATTTTGTTAGACGCTGCATCAAAAACCAAGAGCACAGCCAATATACAAAACACTACAGAGATTTTGTTAGACGCTGCATCAAAAACCAAGAGCACAGCCAATATACAAAACACTACAGAGATTTTGTTAGACGCTGCATCAAAAACCAAGAGCACAGCCGATGTACAAAACACTACAGAGATTTTGTTAGACGCTGCATCAAAAACCAAGAGCACAGCCAATATACAAAACACTACAGAGATTTTGTTAGACGCTGCATCAAAAACCAAGAGCACAGCCGATGTACAAAACACTACAGAGATTTTGTTAGACGCTGCATCAAAAACCAAGAGCACAGCCAATATACAAAACACTACAGAGATTTTGTTAGACGCTGCATCAAAAACCAAGAGCACAGCCGATAAACGAAACACTACAGAGACTTTGTTAGACGCTGCATCAAAAACCAAGAGCACAGCCGATGTACAAAACACTACAGAGATTTTGTTAGACGCTGCATCAAAAACCAAGAGCACAGCCGATGAACAAAACACTACATTGACTTTGTTCGATGCCGCATCAAAAACCAAGAGCACAGCCGATGTACAAAACACTACAGAGACTTTGTTAGACGCTGCATCAAAAACCAAGAGCACAGCCGATGTACAAAACTATGGGAAGCCGAACTCCTCAAAAGAAGGACGAAACTGCGCCACTCGATTGATCCGCGCTGCGCGGACCAATTATATGCGCGGCCCAATGGACAGAGCCGCGCGACTATCTGGATAGCGCAGAGATGAGTTGTTTACTTGCGCCACCTGATGGATAGCGCAGCGCTGACCAGTTTCATCAGAGCAGCGCGACCCACTGGGAAGCGCAGCGCGACTCTGATGGAATAGACTCGATTTACCCACAATTCTCTGCTAGTGGGACAAAACAGTGTTAGTGCTGTCAAAACATTATTAAATATTAAAGTTAAAAAAATAAAAGTGTCATTATTCGACTGTTTATTTATTGGCAGGCAACTTGTGCGAATTCCACTGCCTCTCTCAAGCAACTTAAACCATTTTGCAAGATGTAAACAACGCGGGTCCAGAAACACTTCCTGTTTCAGTTTGTAACTGTTTTCTATATTTCACATATATCTTAAAGATGTTAGTTTAACTTTTTGATTTAGTTCTATATGTTCTTTTGGTTGTTGTATTTTATCCCAACGTGTTAAAAAACTGAAACACGAAAAGCTTCGACCAGCTTGTTTACGACTTGCAAAATGGTCTATATAGCAGTGCTTGGTTATTGGGAACAGTTGAGATATTAACAAATACAGCTTATGTCACTTTATCAGTGCGGGACTAACAAACCAAAGTAACTTGCAAACCCACATTTCCTGATATGTCAAGAAATGCAGCTGGCACTACCAGAAAAATATATGCAAAACAATTGCATAATGCTATAATGTCATTATTAAATCATTAAAAATTATTACAAAATTTAAATAATAAAATAAATGCAACTGCAATGCATAAAGTATACAAATGACGAAGCAAAGCAGCATCAGAAGTGTGTTTAAACGGACGTGACTCAGAACACCATATAAGATATTATAAATATAAAACGAGCACTCAAGGTAGATAAAAAAAATCGTTGATCATTGCCCTTCATATTGTAATCATTTTTATTAATGTCAAATAACAGAATAGTAAAATTCGTGCATATCTTTAACACAAAATAAAAAAAATAATAATAAACAGAGATAATTTACGTCAGACGTGTGGTCACCTCTATTAAATTAACTGCCAAGAGGAAGAAGTTGTTATTTATGGTTACCCGATTATACCAATCAAGCTGATAAGTGTTTAGATGCTGTTTTAACTTATGCATTAGTAAATTAAGTTGTCTTGTGGCAAAATAAACAAAATGGTTATTTAAACTGGAAATAAATTGTATACTAACAGAGAATTGTGGGTAAATCGAGTCTATTCCATCAGAGTCGCGCTGCGCTTCCCAGTGGGTCGCGCTGCTCTGATGAAACTGGTCAGCGCTGCGCTATCCATAGGGTGGCGCAAGTAAACAACTCATCTCTGCGCTATCCAGATAGTCGCGCGGCTCTGTCCATTGGGCCGCGCATATAATTGATCCGCGCAGCGCGGATCACTCGAGTGGCGCAGTTTCGTCCTTCTTTTGAGGAGTTCGGCTTCCCATACAAAACACTACAGAGATTTTGTTAGACGCTGCATCAAAAACCAAGAGCACAGCCGATGAACAAAACACTACATTGACTTTGTTCGATGCCGCATCAAAATCCAAGAGCACAGCTGATGTACAAAACAATACAGTGACTTTGTTTGACGCTGCATCTAAAACCAAGAGCACAGCCGATGTACAAAACACTACAGTGACTTTGTTAGACGCCGCATCAAAAACCAAGAGTACAGCCGATGTACAAAACACTACAGTGACTTTGTTTGACGCCGCATCAAAAACCAAGAGCACAGCTGATGTACAAAACACTACAGTGACTTTGTTAGACGCCGCATCAAAAACCAAGAGCACAGCTGATGTACAAAACACTACAGTGACTTTGTTTGACGCTGCATCAAAAACCAAGAGCACAGCCGATGAACAAAACACTACATTGACTTTGTTAGACGCCGCATCAAAAACCAAGAGCACAGTTGATGTACAAAACACTACAGTGACTTTGTTTGACGCTGCATCTGAAACCAAGAGCACAGCCGATGTACAAGACACTACAAAGACTTTGTTAGACGCTGCATCAAAAACCAAGAGCACAGCCAATATACAAAACACTACAGAGATTTTGTTAGACGCTGCATCAAAAACCAAGAGCACAGCCGATGTACAAAACACTACAGAGATTTTGTTAGACGCTGCATCAAAAACCAAGAGCACAGCCAATATACAAAACACTACAGAGATTTTGTTAGACGCTGCATCAAAAACCAAGAGCACAGCCGATGTACAAAACACTACAGAGATTTTGTTAGACGCTGCATCAAAAACCAAGAGCACAGCCAATATACAAAACACTACAGAGATTTTGTTAGACGCTGCATCAAAAACCAAGAGCACAGCCGATGTACAAAACACTACAGAGATTTTGTTAGACGCTGCATCAAAAACCAAGAGCACAGCCAATATACAAAACACTACAGAGATTTTGTTAGACGCTGCATCAAAAACCAAGAGCACAGCCGATAAACGAAACACTACAGAGACTTTGTTAGACGCTGCATCAAAAACCAAGAGCACAGCCGATGTACAAAACACTACAGAGATTTTGTTAGACGCTGCATCAAAAACCAAGAGCACAGCCGATGAACAAAACACTACATTGACTTTGTTCGATGCCGCATCAAAAACCAAGAGCACAGCTGATGTACAAAACACTACAGTGACTTTGTTTGACGCTGCATCTAAAACCAAGAGCACAGCCGATGTACAAAACACTACAGTGACTTTGTTTGACGCCGCATCAAAAACCAAGAGCACAGCCAATATACAAAACACTACAGAGATTTTGTTAGACGCTGCATCAAAAACCAAGAGCACAGCCGATAAACGAAACACTACAGAGACTTTGTTAGACGCTGCATCAAAAACCAAGAGCACAGCCGATGTACAAAACACTACAGAGATTTTGTTAGACGCTGCATCAAAAACCAAGAGCACAGCCGATGAACAAAACACTACATTGACTTTGTTCGATGCCGCATCAAAAACCAAGAGCACAGCTGATGTACAAAACACTACAGTGACTTTGTTTGACGCTGCATCTAAAACCAAGAGCACAGCCGATGTACAAAACACTACAGTGACTTTGTTAGACGCCGCATCAAAAACCAAGAGCACAGCTGATGTACAAAACACTACAGTGACTTTGTTAGACGCTGCATCAAAAACCAAGAGCACAGCCGATGTACAAAACACTACAGAGATTTTGTTAGACGCTGCATCAAAAACCAAGAGCACAGCCGATGAACAAAACACTACATTGACTTTGTTCGATGCCGCATCAAAAACCAAGAGCACAGCCGATGTACAAAACACTACAGAGATTTTGTTAGACGCTGCATCAAAAACCAAGAGCACAGCCGATGAACAAAACACTACATTGACTTTGTTCGATGCCGCATCAAAAACCAAGAGCACAGCTGATGTACAAAACACTACAGAGACTTTGTTAGACGCTGCATCAAAAACCAAGAGCACAGCCGATGTACAAAACACTACAGAGATTTTGTTAGACGCTGCATCAAAAACCAAGAGCACAGCCGATGAACAAAACACTACATTGACTTTGTTCGATGCCGCATCAAAAACCAAGAGCACAGCTGATGTACAAAACACTACAGAGATTTTGTTAGACGCTGCATCAAAAACCAAGAGCACAGCCGATGTACAAAACACTACAGAGATTTTGTTAGACGCTGCATCAAAAACCAAGAGCACAGCCGATGAACAAAACACTACAGAGATTTTGTTAGACGCTGCATCAAAAACCAAGAGCACAGCCGATGAACAAAACACTACAGTGACTTTGTTAGACGCTGCATCAAAAACCAAGAGCACAGCCGATGTACAAAACACTACAGAGATTTTGTTAGACGCTGCATCAAAAACCAAGAGCACAGCCGATGAACAAAACACTACATTGACTTTGTTCGATGCCGCATCAAAAACCAAGAGCACAGCTGATGTACAAAACACTACAGAGACTTTGTTAGACGCTGCATCAAAAACCAAGAGCACAGCCGATGTACAAAACACTACAGAGATTTTGTTAGACGCTGCATCAAAAACCAAGAGCACAGCCGATGAACAAAACACTACATTGACTTTGTTCGATGCCGCATCAAAATCCAAGAGCACAGCTGATGTACAAAACACTACAGTGACTTTGTTTGACGCTGCATCTAAAACCAAGAGCACAGCCGATGTACAAAACACTACAGTGACTTTGTTAGACGCCGCATCAAAAACCAAGAGTACAGCCGATGTACAAAACACTACAGTGACTTTGTTAGACGCCGCATCAAAAACCAAGAGCACAGCTGATGTACAAAACACTACAGTGACTTTGTTTGACGCTGCATCAAAAACCAAGAGCACAGCCGATGAACAAAACACTACATTGACTTTGTTAGACGCCGCATCAAAAACCAAGAGCACAGTTGATGTACAAAACACTACAGTGACTTTGTTTGACGCCGCATCAAAAACCAAGAGCACAGCTGATGTACAAAACACTACAGTGACTTTGTTAGACGCCGCATCAAAAACCAAGAGCACAGCTGATGTACAAAACACTACAGTGACTTTGTTTGACGCTGCATCAAAATCCAAGAGCACAGCTGATGTACAAAACACTACAGTGACTTTGTTTGACGCTGCATCTAAAACCAAGAGCACAGCCGATGTACAAAACACTACAGAGACTTTGTTAGACGCTGCATCAAAAACCAAGAGCACAGCCGATGTACAAAACACTACAGAGATTTTGTTAGACGCTGCATCAAAAACCAAGAGCACAGCCGATGAACAAAACACTACATTGACTTTGTTCGATGCCGCATCAAAAACCAAGAGCACAGCCGATGTACAAAACACTACAGAGACTTTGTTAGACGCTGCATCAAAAACCAAGAGCACAGCCGATGTACAAAACACTACAGAGATTTTGTTAGACGCTGCATCAAAAACCAAGAGCACAGCCGATGCACAAAACACTACAGAGATTTTGTTAGACGCTGCATCAAAAACCAAGAGCACAGCCGATGAACAAAACACTACATTGACTTTGTTCGATGCCGCATCAAAATCCAAGAGCACAGCTGATGTACAAAACACTACAGTGACTTTGTTTGACGCTGCATCTAAAACCAAGAGCACAGCCGATGTACAAAACACTACAGTGACTTTGTTAGACGCCGCATCAAAAACCAAGAGTACAGCCGATGTACAAAACACTACAGTGACTTTGTTTGACGCCGCATCAAAAACCAAGAGCACAGCTGATGTACAAAACACTACAGTGACTTTGTTAGACGCCGCATCAAAAACCAAGAGCACAGCTGATGTACAAAACACTACAGTGACTTTGTTTGACGCTGCATCAAAAACCAAGAGCACAGCCGATGAACAAAACATTACATTGACTTTGTTAGACGCCGCATCAAAAACCAAGAGCACAGTTGATGTACAAAACACTACAGTGACTTTGTTAGACGCCGCATCAAAAACCAAGAGTACAGCCGATGTACAAAACACTACAGTGACTTTGTTAGACGCCGCATCAAAAACCAAGAGCACAGCTGATGTACAAAACACTACAGTGACTTTGTTAGACGCCGCATCAAAAACCAAGAGCACAGCTGATGTACAAAACACTACAGTGACTTTGTTTGACGCTGCATCAAAATCCAAGAGCACAGCTGATGTACAAAACACTACAGTGACTTTGTTTGACGCTGCATCTAAAACCAAGAGCACAGCCGATGTACAAAACACTACAGAGACTTTGTTAGACGCTGCATCAAAAACCAAGAGCACAGCCGATGTACAAAACACTACAGAGATTTTGTTAGACGCTGCATCAAAAACCAAGAGCACAGCCGATGAACAAAACACTACATTGACTTTGTTCGATGCCGCATCAAAAACCAAGAGCACAGCCGATGTACAAAACACTACAGAGACTTTGTTAGACGCTGCATCAAAAACCAAGAGCACAGCCGATGTACAAAACACTACAGAGATTTTGTTAGACGCTGCATCAAAAACCAAGAGCACAGCCGATGCACAAAACACTACAGAGATTTTGTTAGACGCTGCATCAAAAACCAAGAGCACAGCCGATGAACAAAACACTACATTGACTTTGTTCGATGCCGCATCAAAATCCAAGAGCACAGCTGATGTACAAAACACTACAGTGACTTTGTTTGACGCTGCATCTAAAACCAAGAGCACAGCCGATGTACAAAACACTACAGTGACTTTGTTAGACGCCGCATCAAAAACCAAGAGTACAGCCGATGTACAAAACACTACAGTGACTTTGTTTGACGCCGCATCAAAAACCAAGAGCACAGCTGATGTACAAAACACTACAGTGACTTTGTTAGACGCCGCATCAAAAACCAAGAGCACAGCTGATGTACAAAACACTACAGTGACTTTGTTTGACGCTGCATCAAAAACCAAGAGCACAGCCGATGAACAAAACATTACATTGACTTTGTTAGACGCCGCATCAAAAACCAAGAGCACAGTTGATGTACAAAACACTACAGTGACTTTGTTAGACGCCGCATCAAAAACCAAGAGTACAGCCGATGTACAAAACACTACAGTGACTTTGTTAGACGCCGCATCAAAAACCAAGAGCACAGCTGATGTACAAAACACTACAGTGACTTTGTTTGACGCCGCATCAAAAACCAAGAGCACAGCTGATGTACAAAACACTACAGTGACTTTGTTTGACGCTGCATCAAAAACCAAGAGCACAGCCGATGAACAAAACACTACATTGACTTTGTTAGACGCCGCATCAAAAACCAAGAGCACAGTTGATGTACAAAACACTACAGTGACTTTGTTTGACGCCGCATCAAAAACCAAGAGCACAGCTGATGTACAAAACACTACAGTGACTTTGTTAGACGCCGCATCAAAAACCAAGAGCACAGCTGATGTACAAACACTACAGTGACTTTGTTTGACGCTGCATCAAAAACCAAGAGCACAGCCGATGAACAAAACACTACATTGACTTTGTTAGACGCCGCATCAAAAACCAAGAGCACAGTTGATGTACAAAACACTACAGTGACTTTGTTTGACGCCGCATCAAAAACCAAGAGCACAGCTGACGTACAAAACACTACAGTGACTTTGTTAGACGCTGCATCAAAAACCAAGAGCACAGCTGATGTACAAAACACTACAGTGACTTTGTTTGACGCTGCATCAAAAACCAAGAGCACAGCCGATGAACAAAACACTACAGTGACTTTGTTAGACGCCGCATCAAAAACCAAGAGCACAGCTGATGTACAAAACACTACAGTGACTTTGTTTGACGCTGCATCAAAAACCAAGAGCACAGCCGATGAACAAAACACTACATTGACTTTGTTAGACGCCGCATCAAAAACCAAGAGCACAGTTGATGTACAAAACACTACAGTGACTTTGTTTGACGCCGCATCAAAAACCAAGAGCACAGTTGATGTACAAAACACTACAGTGACTTTGTTTGACGCTGCATCTGAAACCAAGAGCACAGCCGATGTACAAGACACTACAAAGACTTTGATAGACGCTGCTTAAAAAACCAAGAGCACAGCCAATGTACAAAACACTACAAAGACTTTGATAGACGCTGCTTAAAAAAACAAGAGCACAGCTGATGTACAAAAACTACAGTGACTTTGTTCGATGTCGCATCAAAATCCAAGAGCACAGTTGATGTACAAAACACTACAGTGACTTTGTTTGACGCTGCATCTGAAACCAAGAGCACAGCCGATGTACAAGACACTACAAAGACTTTGATAGACGCTGCTTAAAAAACCAAGAGCACAGCCAATGTACAAAACACTACAAAGACTTTGATAGACGCTGCTTAAAAAACCAAGAGCACAGCCAATATACAAAACACTACAGAGACTTTGTTAGAGGCTGCATCAAAAACCAAGAGCAACTTGATCACTTTATTATACATATAGTGCACTGAATGCTCTTTTCAGCAGTATTTAAACCACAGGAAAGAAACTACTAATCTCTACAATGGTATCTTTAAAAAAGGATCTTTAATAACTCTGTGGACCTTGTTCCGAGTCCAAAATTCTTATTATGACTTAATATAAATTATTCCAATTTTTAATGGTCTGTCATGGACCCAGTACCACATATTTAATACAGTTTGAAAGCTTAAAATATCTACTTTCTGCAGATATCCATCACTTTGACATATATTTTATTGTAAGAAAGTTATTAACACTTAATTTACACTATCAACCCCCCACCCCCAATTTTTTATATGATTTAATATTCACATATTTCATGTATTTCAGGTATGACAAACATGGGCAAGTCTTATATCAAATGAAAGCGCTTACTCTCGGGAATAATACATTATTTTTGTTCCATTATCATCACATATCCAACAATCATTGAATGAAAAATAAGGTAAAAAATTGTCTTTTGTAAACGTATTTGAAACTTGAGCGTGAACTGCCTCAGATAGCACAGATGCTTCACCATCTTATATCTTAGGTCCTACTCTAAAAAAATTAGGCCATTCACAGCATTGTCTTTGTTTGTGTGCATGAAAAATCCCTTGCTATTTATTATATGTGCAAAACAAAACAAAGTATTTTTATATGAAAAATGTATTTTCACACCCTTCAATAAAATGAGAATTACTTTTGAATGCGACATGCTAAAGAGATCTTTTTTTTTTGGGTGTTTACTGTCTGCTGCTGCTAACAACCAGAACTGTCTGCAGTCTGCTAGAGCACACAGAACCAGAGTTATACACTATCAAAGACAGTATTTACAACATAAAAAAGACAATTTGGTGTTTCATCATATGAAAAACAACATAAATAACAATATTTGTCACAAACAGCAGCTTTTTATGTAACTTCAAATGGTTTTCTGTAAAATTATATAAAGATATTGCATTTATTCCACTGTATGTGGTTATGGGAACACTTCAAATATTTTTAGGCAGAAATTGAATACAAAAAGGGAATTATTATTCCCCTTCAGTTGGAATAAAATAACTTTTGCATAGATTATGATAGAGAAAAAATTCTTTTTTTTTCTCTGTAAGCTGACATTGGCTGGAATCAAACATTATGTCTGCATGATGATCCAGTCAAAGGACTTCATTCTCATTACAGGCAATGTTGTCTTCTTGCCTCGTCAAGCAAATAAACCCTCTGGATCCAGCCATGACTTTACATGATCTACTGTACAGTACTCTACTGTATGTCACCACAGGCCAGCTCACTGTGTGCTCCTATTCCTTATCTCTGTCTGTACTCTTTCTCCTCCACCATCTCTCAAACATACTCTTCCTCCTCTTTTTGTCAGATTGTTTCCATCTATTGTTGGTATAAACACATTACACTTGTGTCACCTGTACGGTCTATATTGTGTACAGTTGGTTTAATGGCATCATTAGAAATATGTGTGAATGTTGTTGTAGTCGTGTTTAACTTTTGCGGGCCTGTGTTGACTGTTTTGCAGAGTGGATGAGATTTGCAAAAACTGTTTAACTGCCAAGTTTTGTTGAAGGTTATATATTATTTATCTGTGCAAAACTAAAAGACCTCAATGTTAATTTTAAATGTATAACAATAAACAGTCTGGTGCCTGAAGTCTGGACTTTTGAAACATTTTCAGTGTGTGAGAATACAATGAATTACCTCACTGGAGATCACAACAACACTGACAGCTGGAAATATTTACTTGTGAGTGCTTGTGGAGGGCTGGCGTCAGGCAGGGCACATCCAGTGCCAGAGGAATGTAATATCAGAGGCAAGCAGCAGGTCGCTGGATTACTGGCATCTTGCCCAGGAACAAACGGGCGCCCTTATGTTTGGAAAAAAAGAAGAGCGGTGTTTAAGCATGTCTGTTCTTTCTGTAGAGAAACATTTTGGCCTTAATGTCATTTTAATGTGTTTAATTTGAATGTGTTTCCTATCATAACTGATTTGCTTGCATTAGTCCAGGATGTTTTTTTTTTTTTTTTCATTTAAATGCCCATTCTTTTACCTCTTCAGAAGTGTCACATATTCATTGAGGTGTGGGTGAACTTTCCTTGAAAGCCATTTGCATGGGAAAAATATCATTTTGATACAGCCTTGTGAGATACTCAGAAATATGAGATCTCTATATGAGTTTCTATATTTTAGACTGTATTCAGATTTGGCAAGATACCAAAGTCTCTAGATTTTAACATAAACTTTGTCATCTGAAACAAAGTTAATAATCAGGATATTATGTTTCCTGACCTATAAAAGGGAAACTTTTTTCAGTTTTTGTCTATGGAAAATTAATCAGTGATCAGACCTTCCAAAGTCATAGTTGCTACCAAGCACATAAACGGCAAAAATAATACATACTGTATATGTGTTTGGAAGGTCTGATTTTATATATATATATATATATGTGCCAGAAGTCTCTGGAAAGTCATCTTCTTCTAAGAAATTGGTAAAATATGTTGTATTTAACAATCGTTCATGACAGTCATGTCATATGTAATTATTACACAAGGTTTTGTAGGGCTGATAAAAGGTCAAAGGGAACACTCTCCCGTGTACAGGGTTCACACCTTGGGGCTTGGTCCCCAAAACACTTCTAGAGAACCAAAAGGTTTTATGGAATACAGTGGCTTTCCCACTGAGTTTACATTTGGTTTTCAAGGATTACATTCTCATGCAGATTGCAGATCCACACCCGTATGTATGTCTCTTTCTCTCCCTCATTTCCCTTCACTCTTCTATCACAGGACATTTAAAAGCTCACCTATAAACTGCATAAAAATGCCAAATTCTATATGGACAAGGAATCTAGACATGTTTGGTATCATTTGATATGTCTCAGTGCTATTGGTATAATAGTAAAGTGTAATGATAAATTATGCAAACTTCACTCAATGTTGGGACACATCTCCCACTGTAGGGAGACCCGGGTTCGAATCCACTGTAACACACCATTGTGTCCCTGAGCAAGACACTTAACCCCTAGTTGCTCCAGAGGCGTGTGACCGCCGACATATACAGTATAGCAATTGCAATTGTAAGTCACTTTGGATAAAAGCGTCAGCTTAATAAATAAGTAAAGTAAAGAATAAGTATTCAAATCTTGTCATTGGTCCACAAAACATTTTGCCAATACCGCTGTGGGGTGTAAATGTGTGCAGCAATGTTCTTTTTAGTAAGCAGTGGCTTCCTTCCTGCTGTGGATACCCTGCTTGTTCAGTGTTTTACATATTGTAGACTCATGAACAGAGATATTAGCACGTTCCAATGATCCCTTTAAATCTTGGCTGTCATTCAAGGTTGTTTCTTAACCTCATTGATGAGTCTTCCTTGTGCTATTGGTGTCATTGTGACTGGGAGCCCACTTCTTGGTAGAGTAGCAACAGTCCCAAATATTTTTTTCTAACTGTAGGCTGGTGAATTTCTAAAGTCTTTGAAATGACTTCTTGATTGTAGCTCCTCTAAAGGCTCTTTTTGGTAAGGCAGGGATAACATAAGCATATTCTTCTTGTACAGAGCAAACTCCAAACGTTTGAGAGGTTTTATCTTAACAAGACTCCAGGTGTACTAAATCCTGACTCCAATTAGCTTTTTGGAGGTCACGAACTCAAGGGTTCACATACTTTTTCCACAAGCACTATGAGGTTTTTGGGTTGTTTGCAATAAAGACATGAAAGATAAAAAAAATTCAGCTAAATTATACTAGTCAATTACCTCTGGCAATGACCAAAACTGTCGAGTTTGTAACCGCGAGATCCGCATATATGGTCGATGTGAGACTCTGACTGACATGGGGATACAGAAGAACGAGCTCAATTATAAACAAAGAGTTATAGCAGAGTAATCAAACATTTGTCCAAATTCCATGTCTATTGAAGGTAACATTTCATTAAATTCATATTATAACCAGTGAGATTTTATCTTTGGTGTCAAATAAAATTACCAAAGTGTTATGTAACTCTAACCGTCAACAGTATGTGCTGGAAAAGTCAGAACGCCATTACAGTTTGGTTGCAGATTTACTTAACCAAATCAATCATGTGAACAGCCTTAAATATGCGGGCTCAGGATATTTCCATGTAAATTATTTCATTAACATTTGAGTAAGAATCAGGAGACTGAAGAAGGTTGCAGATAAAACAGAATCGGAATAGATTTAGTTGTACAACTAGCTTGGTCTTATAGTAGGAACACACCAAACCAACACCACTAAAGTAGCTCAGATTGTGAGATCTGCTCACATTGCACAAATTTTGGCGAAGTCTGGGTGCAAATTTGCCCTGAACACACCAAATGGATGGGAGCACGCTTCAGATGAGCATTCTGTGTTTCCTCTCGACTTTGTCATTTGCCTTTTTGCACTTCAGTTTTTTTTCTTGTGCACTAGTTGGCAAAGTGAGAAAGATCTGTCTCTCAGACAAGCGTCACAGCTGATTCAACATGCTAAATCGGAAGTCCCACTTCTGTCATTTCTTCAGTGTGAGAGAGAGGAATGTTAGTTGTTGTCTAATGGCCATTAACTCAGTAGGAAACTGCTGAAGCTGTAAACACTACTGTTTTAAAAGACCCGCACTGATTTTCTCTGAAACTCAGATGTCAATATAAGTTCAGCTTACAACTAAAAATTTGTAAAATCTTTAAATATGCCCGTTTCTGGATACCCTGAATCAAGAAAGCTGAAATATATCTAGAAGGACATAGTTTCCAAATAAGGTTGTTCTTTTTAACTTGTGATGTGTGATACTGTATGCTGATGGGTCATTTCTAATGTGTCTTCACATAGCTCAAAGCAACTACAGTTAGCAGACATCAGCAAAAATGTCCAACATATGCTCATGTAAAGCATCTCACTCAGTACCAGTAAAGTCCACGACTCTTCAGACCTCCAGAAGACTAAAAGAAAAGATCTACCAGCCTCAGTGCTCTGAACGTAACCCAGGCACATATTAGGATTTTGTGATTATGGTTGCCAAAAAACAGCTGTGTCCCATACTGGTCACGCCAAGCTGGCTTACATCATTTATCTGCTTACCCGCAAGGCTCTTGCCAGGCCACAGCTGCAGAATCACAACCAACACTTTATTCAGAAGAACTTAAGAATCACCCATAGTCCATACTTCAAGAGAGTCTCATTGGCACATTTAAACCTAGATTTAATAGACATAATTTAATAAATGTTTCATGTCATTTGAGCTTTAAACACGTCTCAAACATGACTTTTCTTCTCTTCTAAAATTCCTGAGGAGAAACAACAAAAGACACAAATGATATAACACCTGACATACAGTGAGAGATCAGAGATATTAGATGAATATGGATACTGTAAATCAGATTATTCAGATTAGGGGCCAGATTTACAAAATAGGTAAGTGGTAATAAATATGGGAGTGGTAATATCTGCAGGTTATTTACTTAAAAGGTGATATTAAAGGTATAGCGGAAGATTTTCTTTTTCCGGGTGGATCTTCTAGACTATTGGTCATCCCAGTTGTCAATCATTCCAGTGAAATGTTTACGTAAGGCCGTCGTACGTGCTCGTCCCTAGGTTCGCTTTCTGCGCACGTTCAGGTGAATATGTGTGGTGGGCTATGGTTCAAAATATGCCAGTTCTATTGGTTTGTTTCAAGATACAATTCAATTCAATTCAATTCAATTTTATTTATATAGCGCTTTTCACAATTGGTGATTGTTTCAAAGCAGCTTTACATTAATAGAAGCAGTGGAAAGCATAGAAAAAACGACAGATAGCACAACATAATACACGATAGCACAAGCAGCTAAATTTGCTGTGGCTATGAATCATCATTATAAGCGTGCGTATTGCTAATGTAACGTAAACAAGAGGGTGCTAAATTAAGCCCAAAAAGGCTGCCTCCCCGGGTTGAAAAACCCCATGGAGAAAAAAACCCAGGCTTAGCCGGGGAAGTAAAAAAAGTCCTAGGAGGGAAAAACCCTTGGGAGATATATTTATATATACATTGAAACGATTAAGGAGATTAGACGGAGGTTAAGCGGGTTCTGCCGGTGGTCGTTGGTCAGGCATCAGCTGAGCATCAGTTTGAAGGTCAGCCGGTGGATCAGAGGTGTGCCGACTTTCACATTTACCGGAACTGGGTCTGTTTGTCTCATTGTCTTCGGGGTCGAGGATGAGACATGAAGAAAGAAAAACAAAACCCTATTAGCGTAGGGGCCATTCATATGTATACACATGTACATATACACAAACATATATATATATATATATATATATATATATATATATATATATATATATATATATATATATATACACACACATACACACACACACATGTACATATAGGTATTGAAGATACAACGTCACCCCAGTGACAGACTCTGCATAGTTTGGTTTAGGGAGAACAAGAAAAATGCACGGGAAGGCGAATGTTTTTGGAGATGGATGCAGTGATACCCATTTAAGGACTGAAGTCCCGCCCCTGACTAGTGGGCTTAACACCACAAATCTATACCCACCGAGCTTCATTGAAATCCGGACGAGCAAGGGAGTAAAGGGGAGACGGGGACGAGACTGCGCCTGCCATCTCCCTGATGCCTGTCTGGGCTTCACAGTACTCCCTTACTCGACTCCTTCCTCCTCAGAAACCTCAGGAGGAGGGCTGAGCAAGTGATAACATAATGCCATACATACCTTTCAATCACTCCTCTGCGCTTGGCAATTAATGGCCCGATTCGGGGTTTTATTGGTCTAGTTTTGAAGTTTTGGCCTTGTATTGTGGTTTGTATGTGCACAGAGTAGCGTTTCTTTTCCTTATATGTAGCCTTTTCTATTTTATACATGACATTTGTTTTTGAAAGTTTATGCCCAACCCATGGTTTGCTGCACATATGTAAACGGGTAAGGAGAGATTAAACATATTTCTTAAGAATATTAATAGCATTTACCATGCTTTGAAGTGTTGACGAAAATGAGGATTTAGTTTATTTATTTATTAGGTTGTACAAGCTATCTATTGTGAGATGAGTACCATTACTAAAACAAATTATGTGAATGCCTTGTTAAAGAGAAAAGTTTTAAGTCTAGATTTAAAGGTATCTACTGTGTCTGATTCTCGGACAATGGTTGGTAAATCATTCCATAGCTTAGGGGCTAAGTAGGAAAAGGATCTTCCACCTTTAGACACTTTTGATATTTTAGGGATAACCAGGGCCGGTTCTAGATATTTGGAGGCCCTAGGCAATATTTATGTTGGAGGCCCTATACACCCCTCTAATTTTCAGAATAATATGAGAACGTGTTTTTCTACCTCGTAAGAAATCATTTAAGCCCTACAGTTATTAAACATGTTTTTCCCCATTACTTTTCCTTTTTATGTTTTATCAACAAATTGATTAATTTTATGTTAAAATTTAATTAGAAATTATGCAAAAACCACATGTATTAAACATTTTAAAGCAGTCAAATTTATTAAAAACACCACCTTTTTGGGATAACACAGGATAACAGTTTTGCTTTCTCCAAAGAGTAAAATTTAAAAGACAACAGTACATTGCAAAAACCCTAACCGTAAAAAACTACAGGTCAACACCTCCTAGAAAACTTTTATTGTTTTTTATTTTAGCTGGGTATAAAAAAAATGTCCCTCTTACTGAACCAATATACAGTATAAAGTTATCTATCAGACTATGTATATATTCATAGATTGCAATACCTTTTTATAGGCTACCTTAAATATCCATACAAATCAGCTGCCACTAGAAGTTAAACATACAAACTACTTTCATGATTTCACAACTAAAATAAAGTGTAGAGGACTTACATGATATACAGACAGTTTACTTTAGGTAACGCCAGTTTTGTTTGCTGTTTGAATTTAAATACCACCATTTTTAACTTGACTATTTTGATAGTCAGCTCCCAATGCAATGCTATTGTGCACACGCATTCAAAGTGTCTAAACAGAGTCAGCAACACTCAAGATTGATCTGTCCTGAAATTACATTGATACACAGAACAAAGCCAAGTTTATTTTTAAAAAGCATTATTTCAAAATACCTGCATCATGTACTGCACTTTGCATGACGCTTTTGCGAAGCAGGAAACAAAAGACGTGAAAGCCGCTTTCAGTCACTTAAAGTCGGTCAGCTGCAGCGATTTGAATGCTGTTTATCTAGGCTTCTTTAACTTCACGAGTCATCTGCCTGCGGTTCTTGCGGCGTCAGCGCCGCATAAAGTTGAACTCACCTTAAAACTTTATTTAATGCTGTCAGTAGTGATTGTCGAACTAGCGCACATGGACTTAGCAGTTATGGAGGCCCCCCTTCCAAGTTTGAGGCCCTAGGCATTTGCCTACTTTGCCTATAGGTAGCGCCGGCCCTGGGGATAACTAAGAGACCAGAATTTTGCGAACACAGTGCATGTGATGGATTGTATTCTGATAGTAATTCTCTAAGATATGAGGGTGCTAGGCCATTTAAGGCTTTGAAGGTGATAAGTGATATTTTAAATTGTATGTGATATTTAACTGGTAGCCAGTGTAAAGATGCCAGAATTGGACTTATGTGGTCATACTTCTTAGGGCGAGTAAGGACCCTTGCAGAAGCATTTTGAACTAGCTGAAGCTTGTTTACCTGATTTGCATGCCATCCCCCGAGTAGTGAGTTACAATAGTCTATTCTAGAGGTCATAAAAGTATGGATAAGCTTCTCTGCGTCAGATGTAGACAGTATATGGCGTATTTTTGAGATATTTCTAAGATGGAAGAATGCTGTGCGGCAGACGTTGGTGATATGACTCAGAGTATGTGAGCGGTGCGGAGTGGGAGCGGAGCGAGGAGTGGAGTGGCGTAATTTTGCCAGGAGCGAGGAGCGTTTTTTTTTTATGTCGGAGCGTTGTGATGTTCTCTCGCTCCGAAAACGCTCCACTATCGCTCAATTACGAGTCAGGACTCGTCAGACTCCGGACCAAACCACTGTGAATAAAAACGGAGGGGGACTTAAAATGTTTCTTAACATATTTTGCATTCGTTTGCATTTGTATTGTTGTCTTACTAGTACTTTCACAAACATTTACATACGCGACACTGGGAAACTACAACTCCCATGAGCACTCTGCACCAAGCGCAACGCAAAGAGACCATTTGTTGAGACGCGCGCGCGATTAGCGGAGCGTTGCGGACCAAAGCACCACCTTCCAGAAAGCGCGCGAGGGCTGATTGATTTGCGAATGCACAAGAGGACGCAGTCTGAGCGCATACACACTTCGGGAAATATAGAACAATTGCATGGAAGTGATTGAAGAGATATAAATTGCGTGCACACTCTCAGGGCAAGAGCGGATAGAAATTCAGCGCAAGTGCTTGGCACCTGCAACTCGGCAAAAGCTCGTTTTTCTTAAAGTGAATACAGCATTGGAGATATAGCTTTAATAAAAAATGTGTTCAACCAGCCAGCATTTCTTTTGTTTAGATTCAGAATAGTTCTAGTATTAATATAATAGTTGGCTTAAAGTGAAGGCAGTAGACTATATCTATATTTTTTCGTTTGGCTATTTGTCTAAATTAATATTTTAGTTTGTGATTTATTTCTTTTATTTAATGTAATGTTTTTCGTTTGATAATTTATTTTATATGAGGTTTTTCATTTAATCATTTATTTAATTTCAACACATTTTTTGTTTTGCTTTGTTTAAAAGTGAGCTAAATGATAGCTTAATTTGGGCTAATATTAGCTATTTCAGTATGTGATGTTCTTCAGTTAATAACTGCGTATAAAATAAAAAATATATTCAACCAGCCAGCATTTGTTTTGTTCAGAATAGTTCTGTAATTAATAGCCTATAAAAGTTGGCATAAAGTGAAGGCAGTAGCTCTATATTTTTTTGTTTGGCTATTTGTTTAAATTAATATTTCAGTTTGTGATTTCTTTCTTTGATTTAATGTGATGTTTTTCGTTTGATTATTTATTTTATATGAGGTTTTTCATTTAATAATTTATTTAATTTCAACACATTTTTTGTTTTGCTTTGTTTAAAAGTGAGCTAAATAATAGCCTAATTTCGGCTAATATTAGCTACTTTTTCAAATTCCAATAAAGTATATAATGTTCTTCTCTTAGTACTGCATATTCGTTGTTGTTTAAAAAAAAAAAATTTTTGCCGTAGAGCGAAAACGGAGCGATTCGTAAGTAAGGACGGCGCGGGGAGTGAGCGAGGAGCGGAAAATTGTATACCCAGAGCAGAGCTTGAGCGGAGTAATTATGAAATGCTTTGAGCGCGGAGCGCAATTTCTTTCCACTCCACTCCGCTCACATACTCTGATATGACTATCGAAGGATAAGTTGCTGTCGAACATCACACCTAAGTTCCTAACCGAGGAAGATGGCACCACAGTGCAGCCATCTATGTGCAACTTGTAATCTGACATATTATGTTTGTAGCGATTCGGTTCAATAATAAGTATCTCTGTCTTATGGGAGTTGAGCTTAAGAAAGTTATGTGCCATCCAGTCACTAACATCGCTAATGCAGTCTGTTAGCTTAGAAAACGTGTGGGTTTCGCTGGGATGTGAGGAGATGTAAAGCTGGGTATCATCCGCATAACAGTGAAAACTAATGTTATGTTTCCTGATAATGTCTACTAGGGGTAACATATATAACGAGAACAGGATAGGACCTAAAACTGATCCCTGCGGTACACTGTATTTAACCAGGGAGTGATATGACTCTTCCTCATTTACATAAACAAAGTGATAGCGATTGGTTAGATACGACCTAAACCAGGCTAGCGCCTGACCACTGATACCAACATAGTTTTCTAACCTATTGAGTAAGATTGTGTGATCTATTGTGTCAAAGGCTGCACTAAGGTCTAGTAATATAAGAATTGAGATTTCACCACGATCGGATGTTAATATGAGGTCATTTGTAACTCTAAGCAGCGCTGTCTCTGTGCTCTGGTGGGGCCTGAATCCTGATTGGAACTTTTCATACGTACTATTATTTGTCAAGAATCTGCGTAACTGGCTTGCCACTACCTTTTCTAATTTTTTCGAAAGAAAAGGGAGATTTGAGATTGGTCTAAAGTTATTAAGCTCTCCCTGATCAAGCTGTGGTTTTTTAAGCAGCGGTTTAATAACTGCTAGTTTGAAAGCTGTTGGAACGTATCCTATTTCTAGCAATGAGTTAAAGATATGTAGTACCGGGGTTGACACTACAGGGAATACCTCTTTAAGTAGTTTTGTGGGAACGGGGTCTAATATACAGGACAATGATTTGGATGATGTGACTAGTTTAGAGAGCTCATCTATTGTAGTGGGTTTAAATGAATCAAGATGTTCATATGGTAATCTAGTGTTTAGTGAACTAATGGGTAGAGTGATGGCTGCTTGGGTAGCTACGATGTTTTCCCTAATAGCCGTAATTTTGTTAGAAAAGAAGTTCATGAAATCGTTACTATTGTGTTGAAGTTTACTATTGGTTTCTGTTTGTTCTTTGTTTCTAGTCAGTTTCGCAACTGTGCTAAAGAGGAAACGAGGGTTGTTATGATTTTCTCTAATAAGTGTACTGAGATAGGTAGATCTGGCCGTTTTAATAGCCTGTCTGTAGTGTTTAACACTTTCTTTCCATGCTGCACGCCATACCTCTAACTTTGTGCTTCTATAATTTTTTTCCATTTTTCTAGCTGCCTTTTTAAGGGCCGCGGTGTGATGGTCATACCATGGAGCTGGCGGTTTTTCTTTGATTCTCTTTTTTCGAATGGGAGCAACGGCATCCAATGTGTTAGAACAGACATTGTTCAGGTTTTCTATTACAATATCTAGATCATCACAGTTATCTGCTACATGTTTCATTTGGGACAGGTCTGGAAGAGTGCTTATAAAGCTATCTTTAGTGGTGTAAATTATTGTTCTGGCTAGTTGGTAGCATGTTGTGGATTGAGTGATCCTATCTAGAAGTACAGTGTATGACACAAGGTAATAGTCAGAAACTGCATCACTCTGAGGTGATATCTCGATGTCATTAATATTGAGTCCGAGTGACAGAATTAAGTCTAATGTGTGCTTACGAGTATGCGCGGGCTCTGACACGTTTTGTTTAATACCGAGAGAATTTAGAACATGCATAAACGCACATCCTAATGTATCTTTTGGGTTATCCACATGAATATTAAAATCACCAACGATAAGAGCTTTATCTACAGTGACTACAAGCTCAGACAGGAAATCTGCTATTTCTTTAAGGAAATCTGCATGGTGGCCCGTAGGTCTATAGATTGTAGCTAAGACAAAAGAAAGCTGTTTGTTGTTACGATCAGTTATTTCCATACTTAATAACATTAGTTCAAATGATTTAAATTTTAGTTCAGATTTTTGGTTAACTTAAAAAATTTTGTTGTAAATTGTAGCTACACCACCCCCTCTCCCCTTTAATCGTGGTTCGTGTTTATAATAATAGTCTTGTGGGGTGGATTCGTTTAAACTAAAGTAGTCGTCTGCTTTAAGCCAGGTTTCTGTTAAACAGAGTGCATCTAAGTTTTGGTCTGTAATTATTTCATTAACAATAGGTTCTTTATTGGTAAGCGATCTAATGTTAAGAAGGCCGAATTTTAACATTCGAGGTTCATCTGTTAAAGTATTGTTTTCTAATTTTATGTTAATCAGATTTGTACGAGATGTGGCAAGCGGTGCTCTGTATTTGTTTGTTCGAAGTGCTGGGCAAGCTACTTGGAAAATGTAGTGAGCTAAGCTACCAGTTACTTCACATTAAATGAAGCTTCACTACACTGAAGCTACCCCCCTGGGAAATGTAGCAAGCTAAGCTACATCAATAGTAGCTTGCTACATCCAAGCTACTTTTTTATTTTTAACCAGTTTTATTATGTAATTATTTATTCAGTTTCAATGTATCATTTTGGTAATTTTAGGCAATACAAGCATAATGTAGGCCCAGGTACTTCACATTTTGGGGCTGTTTGCTGGACTTATCCTACTCCCAGAATAAAATGCATGTTTGAGCTGCCTTTATTCAAAAACACCTGGCCCTGACATATCTTAACACAAGGGTCTCCAACGTGGGCCCGCAGGCAGGAGGTAGCCTGCACAGAGTCTGTGAGGTGCCCGCAAAAACACATTCTATTAATAGTTTCAATTGTAATATTTATTACATGTTTTTATATTAGCTTGGCTTGATGACATAACCCAGTCAGGGGTAGAGCACGAGTCTTCACAGATTGCGAGTTGTAATGTTTTGTATGAATGAAGGAAGGCTGCACAACTCGAAAATACGGAACAAACGACGTCCTGTGTCGATTCAAATGACGCGCTTATTCTCAAATTCAGGACGACTTCAGAAATGTTTGTAAAATTGTAGCTCATGTGGAAGCTACCTCACTACTTGGTCAAAAAAAAGTTTAGCTACTGAAAAGCTATTTGATTTAGAAAGCAGCTAAGCTACCGGCAAGCTACTGAAAAATGTAGTTAAACTACTAGCTTCGCTACTTGTAGTGAAGCTACTGCCCAGCAGTGTTTGTTCGGGGAACAGATACAGTTGAAATGTGTTGATATTCTGGTAAGATCGACTCGAAGTGCTGGGATATAAGTGATCTTGACATATCACACCAGCTAACAGACGGACGGTTAAGCCGATCCGTCTGTTTCCTGACCTGGGTCCTGGATAGTCAGACTATATCAGAATTAAGAGTATTAATCAGATTTCTGGTGAGAATAGCACTTCCTTCTGATGTCGGATGAAGGCCATCTCGGGTTAGGAGGAATGGTCTCCCCCAGAAATGCTTCCAATTGTCTATAAACCCTACATTATGCTGAGGGCACCACTTTGACATCCAGCCATTGAGAGACACTAATCTACTATGCGTTTCATCTCCCCGGTAGGCGGGGAGGGGACCAGAGCATATTACATTGGCTGAATCCGAAATCGCATACTTACTGTGTAGGTACTGAATTTCACTGGGTACCTACTTAACGTGCGCTAAGGCAGTATGTACGTTCGCGTTAAGTATGGACAGCATTCGCCATGTTGACGTTATCATGTCACATATGACGTAGTAGACTTGTTCGAGTTCATGCGGAACCACAAGAACCGACAGGAGATTGACATCACAATACCGCGAGAGCAACTCGAAATCAGACTTCTCCGTATGATTTCTGGAATCGCTCTCACGGTACTTTGATGTCATCCAGCTGTTGGTTCTTACAGCGGTACATAAACTCGAACAAACCTAATAACAGCCATGAAAACGTATGCGTGTGTATTAGGGACAGGTGCACTAACACCTGATTGCATCAGTAACTTGATCTGTAACAGTGTTACAGATATATTACACATTATTTTGTAGTGGACAAAATAAGTAAAACAAGCAGATTGTAATTTAATATCGATTGTCAGATGACAGCTGTGCTTGAATACAAACTAGACAATGCAGGCAATGTGATTATATACATTTTAGTGAAGCAATCTCTTGTATTTACTTAAAACGACAGGAAACATGAATAAAAAAATGAATGAATAAAACCATCACAATAAATGAAAACGTATAGTGAATCCCATATGAAACAAATGTGTTTTTCTAACAAACCATCACATATTTACTGTCAGCTCAACACAGCTGTGAAAATTCTACAGATTTATTTTCATGAATCAGCTGAGCACTTTAATTGTGGTATATCCAGGATCTGTGCGTGAAGTCAGGGTGCTGAGGAACAGTCCTGTGTAACGTATCGAAATCACCCGATTGGCTGGTCTCCGGTCGATTGCTTTGCCTTCCCATAGCATCATGGGAAAGCTGGGATAAAAGTGTCCATCCGATGCACGCTTCAGAATCTGGGCGGACCCAGTAGGGCATCCGGGGATTTCTCGCCTACTGATTTTATGGATACTGAGGATTCGGACGTACTACTCTGTTCACGTGCTGTTTCCCCTACTACATTTTCAGTAAGTAGGCGGTTTCGGACAATACTTAAGTACACGTTCCTCTGAATCTCGCGAGAAATAGTCCAAAATCCTGCTAATTCTCGCCTACCCTTTTACGTATACTGAGGTTTCGGACATACTATTCGTTCGCCTACTGCTTTTTGCCTACTATATAGTATGGCAGTATGCGGTTTCGGATTCAGCCAACGTCTGACATTGTTTTCACACATCTCCTTAATAGTATCTTTGGTGATTTCCGACTGGCGGAGCCTGGTGTCATTCGTGCCAACGTGAATAACAATCTTAGAAAACTTCTGCTTAGCATTAGCCAGCACTTTAAGTTTGGATCTAATGTCAGACGTTCTGGCTCCCGGAATACAGTCGATAATGGTGTTTGGTGCCTCAATGTTAGTGTTCCTGAGTATAGAATCTCCAATGACAAGGGCACTTTTAACAGGTGTTTCAAGCTGGTGTACTGCTTAGGGGATCGAATCTGTTAGAAATTACTGTATGGGTCTTAGAAGGACGCCGTATATGACTATGCCGCCTGACAGTCACCCAGTTAGTCCGTCCACTTGAGTCTGATGTCGGAACCGAGCCATGTGTATTTTGATAAACACTATGCGCGCTCGATACAGTATTTGTAAGATTTACATTAGCATCTGATGTCGAAACCGAGCCATTAGTCTTTTCGCTCGAAACAGTAACATTAGTAGGGCTGCAACAACGAATCTATTAAATCGATAAAAATCGATTACTAAAAGTGTTGGCAACGAATTTCATAATCGATTCGTTGTGTCGCGTGACGCAGATACGTTTAATTTTTTTTTAAAAAAGGAAAAACTTCAGTTAAGCGCGGAGCGGAGTGAACACACTCGCACTGCATCCCAAACCGCCTAATTCCATACTATATAGTAGGCAAAGAGTACGAGAAGTAGTGCTTTTCGCCTACTATATAGTATGGAAGTATGCGGTTTGGGACAGAGCGTCGGTCTCTCTCACGCACAGTTGCTTGCAGAGTTCGGCGCCTCATAGACAGGGCGGAGAAAAGAAAGGGCGGCGGAGAAAAGATAAAAAACAGCAAAGCTAGAGGAAAACCACATGTGAGTGTTTTATTCCTCCAAAACGTAAGCGCGTCACCTGGAAGTTATAGCCGGCAAAGAGGTAAACAAACAAAGACGACACGCTTATGCTTTATGGAGCGATGACAGCGAGTAAAAAAAGTTTCTAGAACGAATAAAAAACTCCAATGATATTAAACAAAGAAATAAAACGTTGAGAGAGAGTTGTATGAGCGCTTTCCCCCGTCATGGACCTGTATGTTAAATCATCGCACCGTCACGATCGCGCAGGGTCTCCTGCTGTTCTGTACTGCGCGCTCCAGCTCATGCCGAGCAAGCAGACGCGCGTGCCCGGCCCAACATACAGTAAAACATACCTTAAGTGCCGCCTTTTGTTGCATAAACATCGTCTTACATTTTTTAAGGCGAAGTAATGAATGGTGTATTTGCATTTTGCGCGGGAGTAGAAGACGCATTTTCCGTTTTCACAAGACGCATTTATGTGGCCAAATGTAAATGGAACAGTTTTAACAAATGAGATAGCTATCCGATCAGAGAAAACACATAAAGTCAAATATAAGGTACAAAGCTGTCACTGGGGCAGTACCCTTTATAAAAGGTCCTAATATGATGTTTAGATGTTTAGATGTTTATTTTCAAACCTGCATTCTAAATTTTCTCACAAAACAACATAACAGGCAACATAACCAACTTATTATAAAAGTGCATGGTTTGAAAAGGGAGTGGATGAAGCAAACGCTTATATAATTCCAAACCCTTCACATTCAACAGAAAATACAATACAAAACAATATACAACCAAAATAATTAAAAACAAAACAACAACAATATTCTAATACAACACATACAGGGAACAATTGTCACTATATAATGATATAAGACAAGCAAAAAACAAAACATCACACATACTTACACAAGACACTGGCCCAAACACTCACTGACCCTACACTCTCTCACCACTGGCATCATGCTGAGGGCATCACTCTCTGTGCTCTATATATTTCTTTAGTACTCTTTTTTTAAATAAATATTTGAATTTAGTTATACTTGAACATGATTTTAATTCATCATCCAAATCATTCCAAAGTTTCACTCCCCGCACTGAGATACACATAGATTTTAGAGTGGTTCTATAATTCGGCAAGTATTTATTTTTATTTCCTCTTAATGTGTACCTATGATGAGCATCTCTATCATGGAATAAGTTTTGAACATTAGAAGGCAAAGAGTTTTGAGATGCCCTAAACATAATTTGAACAGTTTTAAAATTAATCACATCTTGTAATTTAAGTTCATCCAACTTTACAAACAAAGGATTTGAATGATGTCTATAGTGAACACCTGAAACAATCCTGATAGCCTTTTTCTGCAGAATAATCAAGGGCTGTAAGTGGGTTTTATAACAGTTTCCCCAGATTTCAACACAATAATATAAGTATGACATAATAAAGGAATGATACAGTAAGAGTCGTGCTTTCATATTCAATAAATTACATGATCTTTTCATCATTCCAACACATTTAGCCACTTTGGTCCTCAGGTAACTTATGTGGGGTTTCCAAGAAATCTTTTCATCTATTATAACACCCAAAAATATATTATGTTGAACCTTTTCTATATGTATGTCATCAATAACAATATTAACAGGTGTATTAGATTTACGATTACTAAACAACATGATTTTTGTCTTTTTCAAATTCAATGACAATTTGTTTATATTAAACCAGGTTTTTAACTTTACCAATTCCACAGTTACCGAGGCCAAAAGTTGCTCCAAGTTGTCATCAGTACAAAGAATGTTAGTGTCATCAGCAAAAAGGATAAATTTCATTTTCGCTGATAACCTACATATTTCATTAATATACATTAAAAATAAAGTTGGTCCAAGTATTGACCCCTGCGGTATCCCACAAGTTATTTCTAGAAACCCTGATCTGAATTGATCAACCTCAACAATCTGACTCCTGTCGTCTAGATAGCTCACCAACCATTTTTTTGCTATTCCCCTTATGCCATAGTCCTCCATCTTTTTTATTAAAATCTGATGATCAATGGTATCAAAAGCCTTTTGGAGATCAATAAAGATTCCTAAAACAAATTTATTTCTTTCAATACCATCTGTAATTTCTTCCAATAAATCAATTAATGCATGTGATGTAGATCTATTCTCCCTGAACCCATATTGACAATCAGATAATAATTGGTGTTTATCGATAAAACTCCGGAGTCTGTTATCGTATAATTTTTCTAAAATTTTGGAAAACTGTGGCAGAAGGGAAACAGGCCGATAATTATTAAAATAATGTTTATCCCCTGACTTAAATATTGGTATGACTTTAGCAGTTTTCATTTGCGATGGGAATAGACCAAGTTGAAAGGATAAGTTACAAATATATGTGAATGGATTTATAATTTCTTCTGCAACATTACGAACAATCCTCATGTCAATATTATATATGTCTTGGGATATTTTATTTTTAGAATTCTTAATTACTTTCATAACTTCCCTCTCATCGGTTGGAACGAGAAACATAGTATTTGAATTTATATCAATTAGTCCCTTAATGTGTTCGTTTGTAGATGGAATTTTATTTGCCAGTTCAGGTCCAACGTTGACAAAAAAATTATTAAATCTGTCCGCAATCACTGTTTTTTCTCGTATAATTGTACCATTTTCTACAAAATACTCCGGATAACATGAGCTGCTAGAACCACGACCAATAACAGTGTTCAAGACTTTCCAAATTGCTTTTATGTCATCTTTCTTATTAATCAATAAATTAGTATAATATTCACTCCTAGTTACTCTCAATATTCTAGTTAATTTATTTTTATATATTTTATACTTTTGTTCAGTTTCACTAGTTCTGTACCTAAGAAAGTGCTTATATAAAAGATTTTTCTTTTTACACGAGTTCGCAAGCCCTTTTGTTATCCAAGGTGTTTTTGTGTGTTTTCTTGTTGTACATTTTTTGATGGGACAATGTTTATCATAGAGTATAATAAAAATATCAAGAAAATGATCGAATGCCACATTTACATCTGACAATTGATAAATCGGTTCCCAATTTTGGTTTGCCAATTCATTTTTCAGTGCTATAATTGAATAATCAGTTATGACTCTACGGTAATATTCACTCTGTACAGTTTTAGATAATTTACAGTTAAGATCGTATACCATAAACACTGGTAAGTGATCACTAACATCATTCACTAATAAACCGCCTGTTATATTATTGTTAAAAATATTACAAAATATATTATCTATGAGTGTAGCACTGTGTGAGGTTATTCTAGTGGGTCTAGTAATAAGTGGGTACAAACCCAATGAAAACATGGTGTCAAGGAACTCCTCTGTAGTTTTGTGTTTATGTGGATTCAACAAATTAATATTAAAATCTCCACATATAATATATTTTTTGTTATTATTAGTAAATATTTTTTCTATCCATTCCCTGAATAATGCCAAGTCAGATCCCGGCATCCTATAAATACAACTTACAATAATATTTCTATTTTTTGAAAGTACCAATTCAACAGTCACACATTCAAATAGATCATCCACCACTAAACACATGTTGTCAACAATACTACAAGGAATATCTTTATCTATATAGAGAGCCACCCCACCTCCTCTCTTGTTTGTCCGGTTTGTATAAAACATTTCGTAACCATTTATATCAAACTCACATATTTTATCATCATTCAACCATGTTTCTGATATAGCTATGATATTAAAATGAGACTTAAAAAGATTCAGGTAGTCTTGAATGGCTTCAAAATTGGATTGTAAACTCCTACTGTTAAAATGAATCAGAGAAATATTCTTATCTAAAGTAAATGTCTTCTCATATGTACTATTAGTATAATATAAACAATCATTTTTTGTATTTAAAAGGATATTACTGTCGGGATCAATTGAGTCCATACATATTGGTAATTTATAATCAACTTGATCTGATAAATTATTCATTGTTTCTAAATTTAGTGTATTTATATGGAATTCATCCTCAACTTCAAAGGAACTACCATTACTATCAGAATTATACATCTGTTATTATATCAGAAACATGATTAAAGGTAGAGGGTGTATGATCATCACAGAATGAGGGCCCCAGACACACAACAAGAACAAACACACAACAACATAAACATTTAAGAAGACACATACCCAAACTCTCACTCACAGACACACAGACACATACACACGCACACACACGTACACACACAGAGTACATACGCACTTACACAACACAGATAATAAAGCAAAATTAAGGTAAAACAAGAAAATAAAGATAAGTAAGATGCCTATGAGGCACTGACTATTAATATACATTTTATTATTTTATTTAGTGTTTTGCTGCATTCTTAGAATTAAATTAAGGCACTGGGAGAGAAAAAAAAAAACATTATGAATATAACAGGGAAAAACATATATATATAAGTAACTAAAACTAATATGACACAGGTAACTCCCTCACGACAGTTCGCTGCAGCACAAGTGTATTAGACACATTACTTTACGGCAAACACAAAAATACTGAACTTATCGGGCTACCGCTATAAATATTACATCGTCCTTGTCAAAAAAGAGGAAAAACAGAAAAAGTCCAGCTAAACTTAAGACTTTATACTTAGCAGCAGCCCTCGGCTAGTACGTGCTTACCGTTTATTTATCAGTACTTACTTCCCCTCCGGGAGGTCGCAATAAAACTTCTCAGCATCTTTGGGACAGTGAAAAAGTTTTGGCTTCCCTTCCACGATTACCCTCAGCGTACTGGGATACTGCAGGGAGTATTTGATATCGGCGGCACGGAGCTTTTTCTTAACCGGGTCAAACTCCCTGCGTTTTTTCACAAGACCAGGACTGAAATCCGGGTAGATGTAGATCGTAGATTCTCCTATCTTTAGAGTCCTCCTCTCCCGGGCCAGTCTCATGATCTTCACCTTGTCCTGGAAATTCAAGAATTTTACCAGGATCGGCCTTGGAAGTTCACCAGACCTAGTCGAGCGGACGAATGTTGGTAAGCGATGAGCCCTCTCCACAACAGGCGCCGTGGGAAAATGTTCCTTACCGAAGAGCGTGACAACCAGCTCTCCAATGAAAGCAACCATGCCTCCGCCTTCTTTTCTCTCCGGTATATTAATAAATCGCAAATTGGATCTCCTACTCCGGTTCTCAAAATCCTCAATTTTCTCCTTCAGGTAAGAATTATCTTTTTCCAGAGCACACACTCGCTCCTCCAGATTACCAATCTTGTCCTCATTTGTGCTCACTCGTTGCTGCAACTCATTAATTTGTCCAGTAAGCAAGCCCATTGACTGTTGAATGTCCATTAAGCCTGCCTGAACAGACCCAATTTGCATATCCAAATGTGCTTTTACTTCAGTTGTTACTTGCTCTTTCACTTGATGCAACGCATCCCAAATAGATTGAAGCGAGATCTCCGCCATGACGCAACAAAGACAAACTTGAAAAGCGTCCTTAATACTGCTATAATTGCAGCTAAGTCTTCAAATATTAGAAATAAAAGTTTGCTCAATCAACCTGACAAATAGCTGGCGATATCTCGATTATTTAGCAGCAGTTATTAATAAACTAGTCAGACGCCTACATCAGGCGTTCACGCGGCAGCGGCCATCTTCACTGTAATTATCACAGTGCTGTCTACCACAAATATGTATCTTTGAACTGCCAATATGTACTTTTGAAGTACTAATATGCACTTTTTGGTAAAGGTGTACCTTTTTGAAAGGGTACTGTCCAGTGACAACTTTTGTACTTTTATTTCTGAGAGTGTACTCATATACTATCTTTTTGATCCCATCAAGAGAAGCTTCTTGATGGGGAATGCATCATAAAAAAGTCTATATATTTGGCAGATGTAAAGCATACATGTGTATTTTTTTGTGTTAGTCCATTTTTTTATTATTTTTTTATTATTGTAACAGCTCAGGTGTGTTCAAGGAGCAACATGTTTGTGCAATTTCTAAAGATTTTAGGTCTGTTTTGAATAAGGGTTTGGAAATGAATGCTTTTCTTGTTTTTAGTTTTTTATCCGATTCATCGATTAATCGAACAAATAATCGACAGATTAATCGATTATTAAAATAATCGTTAGTTGCAGCCCTAAACATTAGCGGTTTTGCTATCCTCAACTAGCGTTCGGATGCGCATTCTAGTTCAGCAACCTTCTCAGTCAACCTTACTACTTCAATACACTTATTGCATGTAAACCCCTCTATACTAACGGCAGAAGCTAAACTATACATGTGGCAAGTAGTACATGTTACAATAACAAGCGGAGTCTTACCGCTTTCATGCTGGGCGATGGCGTCTCTGTTCAGCCGTTCACTGTCCGTGAAGCTGCATCGCGTAGGTTGCTCGCTTGCAGCATGCCTCGGTCGCTTGTGGACGTCTGGAGCCAGGGTGAAGTGGGCGCTGTACCTCGCGTTGGATCTGCTAAAACCGGGTATCAACTCCTCCACAGCTTCCCGCTCAGGTGAGGATAGGTCAGAAAAGCATATATCAGATGAATCCGCCATTAACTAACTTCAGCCATCCCCGTTTGTTGATGCTAGCGGGCTATATGCTAACACTGGGTGTTTATTAGTGATAAATCGTTTCACGTGGTAGTCCTGCTCAATAATCGTCACTGTAAAGTATTCCTAGGATAAACTAATAAGTTATATTATATTAGTAGGCATAAGATAGTAAGAAAAAAAGTGTTTTGGTGATGAACTCGACGGAGCTCCGATGCACGATCATACACAAGGTATGTTTACAAAAAAATGCTTTAACGTCTTAATTTAACAAAGGCCTAGTCCTGGCCTTATCTGTGAAACCAGGCCAAAATGCGGTGAAAGATAATTTACTGTATGCTAATCAAGTTGCAGAAATTGCACAATTCATTTAGGGTGCTGTCAGGATCCTGTCTTGTCATAGTTTCTAGCTCCTTGTGACAGGGTTCTGGCAGTACCATGTTTTATGTTAAGGCACTTGGCTTTGTTTATCTGGCCATGTGCCTTGCCTGTCTTGTCTACCCCGCCCCCTTGTCTCCTTGTTAATCACCTAATGATTGTTTGATTCATGTCACCTGTTCCCTCTTGATTTGCTCCCCCATTTAAGGCCCTTGTGTTTGCTGTCCTGTGCTCGTTCGTTTTGTACTTATCCTGTGTGTTGATTCTTATTAAATCTAGTCTAGTATTCTGTCAAGTAAGTGTAGTTCCTTGTGAAGTTTATTGTTAAGTCTAGTTTGTTTGGTGTTTTGTTTCCCTAGTGTGTTTTGCCCCCTCGTGGGTTTTGTTTTCTCATTTCTGTTATAATAAAGGTTTCTGTTATACTGTCTGCACCTGGGTTCGTCTCCTGTTCCTGACAGGTGCACTCACATTATCCAAACCAAACCATGCCCCAGCGCGATTGTCACCCCTCCCTACTCCCCCAGATGCACGCACTCACACTGTACTTTTTATCGATCCGAGTCTGGGCGCGCTTTCGTCATTAAGATGCGATTGTTTTGAAAAAAGCAGGAAGTAAAGCTCTCTCTTAACACTGGAACCCACCGTGATGATAAGTCTGTGTTTTTTATTCGGAGTCGTTTGGTGCGCGATTACAGAGAGCCCTCTCACATGCCATCATATTGCTCAGTTGATCTGTCACGTGTGCAGCTCGGACATTCACGTAACCCCACTGCTCGCATCAAAAGGTTTTTACGGAGGCAGATGAACGTGAGTGGTCGCGCAACTGACTTGACCTTTTGAATCACGCTCAGGCGCGATTGCGCTCACACCACAGCCTTCCGCGCCTGAGCCCAAGTGAACCACGCTCCGGCCCACCTCTGCAACCCGGCCGCGCGTCGATTAACCAATCCGCACCCGGGCACGGAACAGAGCGATCACACTAGTCAAACAAACCAGGCTTTGGGGGTCAAACGCGCCCGAGCTCGGTTTGGTTTGGATAGTGTAAATACCAACTAAGTGCGCCTTTAGTTGGTATTTACAGTTGCTAATGATTTGTAGGATGTGGGGGAATTCTGTCAAATATTGTTCAGTTTTTCTGTCCTGAAATACTTTTATTTGAAGTACTTTTATTTTACGCAAAATACTTTTTGACTTTCACAACCTGTCAACCTGACATCATTTACTGTAAATGTCTTAAATGAATCAAAACATCTTTTACACAAGCTGTGGTCCCTGTGCTAATATAAGCTTGTTTTGTTTCAGAGACTAACAGTCCCAGCTCTGGTTCAGCCAGGTGTTCAACCTTGCCGCCTAAGGATGACTACAGCTGTAGCCTGTGTCAACCTGAAGCGATGGAAATCTCTGATGACCATGACCTGCAACTTTGTGTGCTATGCATATAAAGCACTGTCAGACCCAACTCTTATGATTAGAAGCTCAACATCATCGCCACACATCAAATACCTTTTTCAAACTGTCAGTCAAAATCCAATTCTTCTACATATCCAATTATATTTAGCATCTGTACACTGCAATACAACATATGAAATCAGGGCCTGAGGACTACCCTGAGGCGCCCTTAACGTCTGAATCAGCCAAAAGAATTCCGGCAACGATATACAGTCACAACAGCATGTGATTTTTATTTAAATTTGCTTCAAGAAATGTTTAACAATTTTACAAATAAGTACATTTATTTTACACGATGTGTACCATTTTGATTAAGTTTCAACATGTTAATGAAATATACAAACGTAATGCTATTTAAAAAATTAAGATGATGAATCACATTATTTGATTTCACTCTTTATAAAGCAAATACTAAAGTTTGCAAACACTTAGATAAAAAAATACTTTGATGATCAAGCCTGAACAAGATGATCAAGTTAAGTTGGATTTCTCAACTTAAAGGTGCAGTGTGTAATTTTTAGGAGGATCTCTTGACAAAAAGCAAAATAATATACAAAACTATATTATCAGGGGTGTATAAAGACCTTTCATAATGAATGTGTTTATTACCTTATAATGAGATGTTTTATCTACATACATCAAGGGTCCCCTTACATGGAAGTCACCATTTTGGGCCGCCATGTTTCTACAGAAGCCCTTAACGGACCACAAAAACTTGTTTCCAACGATTAACTGTTTGTCCGGTGGTGGATACAGTAGCTTCTCTATGTGTTTCATAAGTGAGGGGTGAGCTTTGGACTGAGCTGTTGGTTGCAATTCACAACCTCACCACTAGATGCTGCTAAAATTTATGTCTTGCTGCTTCATTAGAAACACTAGTCAAGAACTGTGGCTACACATTATCATATTGTAAGATGACACTAAAGGTGGGGTGCATGATTTTTGAAAAACACTTTTTGATTTGGCCCGACTACCAAAACACACTTGTAGCCGACATTGTTGCCTTGGTTGCATATGCGTGGGGCAGGTCTATCAAAAGAAGGTCCAGATTCTATTGGGATAAGGGCGTGTTTGTTCAGGTGATTTCAAATGTCAACATTGGCTTTCAGAGATCATGCACCCCACCTTTAACACTATGTTCAGACTGCAAGCGTTAATGCTCAATTCAGATTTTTTTGCTCAGATCCGATTTTTGTTGTTTGGCTGTTCACATTATGTGCCTAATCTCAGATTCTAGTTTTAACTGGTCATGCATGGTGCAAAAAAAACAATAACACATTGCACGCCGCACGTTATCATATGGAAATAAACGTACGGAATATAGAGCAAGTGTGGTGGACAGTTTGTGTGTTATCTCGAGTCAGTGATACAAAAGAATAACCGAGGCAGTCTGCTCCCAGGTCGCGCATGGGTCGTTCTGCACGGCGCTGCATGACATTGAACGCACCTACTGTTTACACCAAGGCTTTGAACCAGTTCACGGAAGGAAAACGAAAACCAGAAACTTTCCAAAAATATATGTTCCAGAACAGATCTGTTTATTGAAAATAATGGTAACCGGTTAATACTGTTATTTTTTCTGTTCTTTGACAAAATTTCTGTGCAATACTCTGTGAAGTTCGCTTCCAGTCATCGCTGACTCATCTGAGAAATGAGAAGCTTGCCACCAGCAAGTTAAATCTTCTTCCCGAAGTGCCGTTTGGAATTCCTCCTCCGTCTATGTGTGCGCGCGTGTTTAAGTGCACTCAACAAATGTAGGCATTTCAGAATTACAGTTATGCCGCTTACATAATGTAGCCTTTTTTAATGTTTGATGGCAAGACAGAGACTTAAGGAAAGTTATGTAGACTAATAATTTAAGTTAAATGTCCTAATGATCAGCCTACTTATTTATATGTCCCACAGCTGACATGGAACGTTATTATTAACCGGTTCAGGAACTTAATTTTTTTGTTCTAACCGGTTCAGGAACGTCAAGTTTAGGGTTGAACCGAAAACCGGAAACATTAAAATACTGTTTCTGTTTGGAACGAACCAATTGGGAAAAAATTCTGGTTCAAAGCCCTGGTTTACACGTAAGGGGCTTACATGTATGGGGATGCGTAGTGTCGCTGCTTTTTCTGGACAAAGCCCGCCCACGAGCTGTTTGACCGACATGTCAAACAACCAATCACAGTTTGTTTCATCTAGCGTCACTTTTCGGACTCCCTACAATAACGAGCCGGCTGGCAACAAGTCAGTTATTGAAATAACCAGCCGCAACCGAATAGCATCTAAATAAACAACATTACTCACCATAGAACAACATTGTGCACTTCATCAACAGCCACACCAATTAGACGCTCCCGTTAAACGTCTGTTTGAAGCATCTCTCCACTTTTTAACACCTACAAGCAATTCAGGAGAACCGAACTTTTTGAATCCACTATCTGCCTCAAGCAAAACTCTTGGATGTATTTTAGAGAGTCTATTCAGCGAACTTTGCATATTTTTGAGAATCCAATGTTTAGCTGATCACAATAACTGGTCTTTATTATCCACTTGAACACGACTGATTCTCTTCCTCAATGAAACGTCAGAGCTTTGTTTTCCAGGGACCAAAACTAATCGCGACACTCGCGTCTCCTGGAAACCCGGTTTATTTCAACGAATAAAAAGACGACTTTAGACATTCCCACAGGGTTTCCAGAAAACTGTACGAAAAACATTAGACGTTTAACCAACAATCTGTGGGCATGCCGTGATGTCTGAGGCTGAGACTAGGGGATGTGCAGCAGAAGATTAATATTTAATATCTTGAATGTTTTAAGTGGTTTTGCAACCATGCTGTTGCTGCATGTTCCCACGGTTATGACGCATATAGAATGACATAAAAGTCACCTAAAGGGTGCATTGCAAAGTTTTCATGCATCCAATTTAGAACCACATTTGAAAAAGAATCCGAAAATCAGAGTTGAAAATATCAGATTCCATGAGTTTTTGCCATGCAAAGAAACAGATCTGGGTCAAGTGTAAACAAAAATCTGATTTTAACTGCAATGCGAAAATAGTCTGTTTGATGTATGCTGCACTGTGCATGACATCAAGTACTGTAAGAGTGATTTGAAAGCACTTTCACTGTACTTTGATGTCACTTATTTTAAACACATCCACCCAAGACGTCATTGTAGAAACCAATGCAGAAATTCTAGAAAAAACTGATTTAAACTGATAGTTTGAACATAGTCAAAGAGCAATTGATAGTAAACAATATGAGATTGACTTCTTTAATGATTTTTAATAACTGTCTGGTTGCTTGCTTTCTATCTAGTCTTGTAGCTCAGTTAGTTTCTACAAACGGTTTTCATCCTCTGTTGCAGCAGTGTTATTTATTTAATGTGCCAGAGGACAACTGGCCCTCTCCGTTTAGTCTGATTTCTCCCAAGGTTTTCTTTCTCCACTTGTACACCATTGGAATTTTGGTTCCTTGCCACTTCACCTTTGGTTTGCTCACTGGGAGACTTTTAATATTAACAGTCCAACCACAATCAGTCCGACCACAATCTAATACAGGCTTAACTATTTTTTTTTCTGTCAAGCTAAATGACTAAATGTCTCATGGTCTCAGAAGTATTCTTCTTGTAGGAGTCATATGGATTACACTTCAAAATCCTGCCACTTATTCATTGGCATTACAACAACAGTTAACATTAGGAAATGCATTAGCTTACATAAACTATCAATGAGCAATGTAATGTAACAACCCTTATTAATATTTGTTAATGCCATTTGTTTGTGTCAGTTCATTGTGCATTTGATTTTAAAAATGTATTAGTGAAATGTTAAATGCTGAAATTAACATGTGGGATTGAACTTTAATGACACAACTTCAGTATTACTATAAAGCACTCTTCAGTACTGTAAAATACAGCGATGACAGTAACTTTTACACAGAGGCATTAAGTGTTGGTAGGCTAAATGTGTTGGTTTGTTCAAGTTTTAGATGGCACGCAGTCTCAGTAGTGTCAGCTCCTCTGTGCTCCTGGTGGTTTTATTTTTGGGCGGTCTCACTTATCTCACCAACAGGGGCTTCTGTGTTAACTGAGGCTAAACAAACACAGATGAACATTCACACAAAATCTGCTGCCAATGTCTGCCTGACTTCACAGGAGGAGCTTTCCACAGACGGACAGACATGTTTCTCACTGAACACTTATTTATATAACGTCCTCGTCAACATTATTTCTCTTGTTTCTTTGACTTTTAGCGATGAAGAACCCAATGCATGTAAATGACGCTCACTGTCAGATCCTCAACCCGGTTTCTGGAGACAAGAGATTAAAACGCAAAGCCAGAGATCCGGTGAAGCATGTCAGTGATGTATCTTACTTTAAACTGTACAAGACTTCACATCTGATGGACGACACCATGGCAAATAAGTGCGTGAAAAAGTCCAACGCTTTGGAAATAACCGCGTCGCGGGATGACAGCGCACCAGGGCACGACATTTCAAACACTGCCATCGATATGAGAATCAATACCGTCATCGCCGGAGAGCCGCGCGACTACAGCTCGAAGACTGTCAATAATAATAAAAGCGTAATAACAAGCGCACGGGTTTCGGCTTTGGACAGTCCGCCGGTGTATGTGCTGTCTCCGCGCGCAGTCTCGCAGGCGCCTGCGAGCGGCGGTAGGAGCGAGCGCGCGGAATCACCAAGGAAACGCACGGGAGAGCAGTCCGGCGCGGGCACGGAGATCAAAGCCGTACAGCAGACGCGCAGACTGTTGGCGAACGCGCGGGAGAGGACGCGCGTGCACACCATCAGCGCGGCCTTTGAGGCGCTCAGAAAGCAGGTACAGTAGATATAAACTGCGATACCTGTTATCTACTGTAGGTTTTATGTCTTGTGTGACTCCAGTGCTGTTTGATGTTAAAGCACAGATTTTGTGTGTGTGTGAAGACAGAAGGTAGCGTGCAATGACATCAGAAATAAAAAATTCTGCGTCTTTTATTAGATTAACAAATAGCTATTCTACTTTAAGCAATGCATAGTGTTAAAATAAAAACAAAACGGCAGTATTTATTCAAGTATATTTTTTAAAAGAAGTCACCTCTGTAATAGTTTTGGAAGAAATGGTACAATATTACTTTAGGACGTTTTCCTTTCACAAGAGACATGAAGAGTTCAAAAGAGAGACCTTAATTATAGAGCTCTGGAAAAATTAAGAGACCACTTCAAGATTATTTTCAGTTTTTCTAAATTTACTATTTAGATGTATGCATTTATGCAAGACTATCATTTTTGTTTCATTCTGTCACCCCCTGACAACATTTCTGCCAAATGTATTTTAGGAAAAGTTAAAAAGTGAATATTTGATGGAATAACCCTGATTTTTAATCACATCTTTCATGTGTCCTTTCATCTTTTACATTGCTGTTTGGTGACTTTATTGTTACTCCTGAGGTTTGATTTTGTTGGATTTCAACAGATACTGGACTGAAATGGTCACAATACATGTAGAAATGATGATTTAAGGCAAAACTGGAGTGGTATTTTAATTTTTTCAGAGCTGTAAAGTAATAAAACAATTTTACAACATTTGAGAAGCGGTTAAGTAATCAACAGTTTTCGATAGGAATGCAACAATATATATTGCCTATAACCGGTATCAGCATTTTCCCCACTATCGACCGATTGTTTAATAACAGCCAATGATTTAAGCAGATTATATCCTGGCAAACAAACGGAATGGAAATTAATCAAAACTCAAACTGTGTGATAATTGGAATTGGATGACAATGACAAGAAATTTGCAGTTTGCCAGGCCTGCAGTACTAGGATTTCCCTTTGAAACAATAAGTAAAAAGCTAAAGAGTTAATTACAGTAACTTGGGAATGAATGACAAGCTCAGTGTTTTGATTAAAACTAATCAGTATGATTCTCATTGTTTGTGTACTTGAATTTGCTGGATAAAAATGTCTCCAGTTATCTCACAGCTTTGCACTTTTTGATTTTTTTTTGCCATGATCTGTGGTTTCATTATAAATGGTGTCCTAATCTCACAGGTACCCTGCTACTCCTATGGGCAGAAGCTTTCCAAGCTGGCTATATTAAGAATAGCTTGCAACTACATACTGTCACTTGCTCAGCTTGCTGACCTGGACTATACCCCAGACCACCGCAATTTGAGCTTCAGAGAGTGTGTGGAGCAGTGCACTCGAACTCTACAGGCTGAGGGTCGCTCCAAAAAGAGGAAGGTAAATAGCTGTGGAGAAGACATTTTCCAGTTACTCATGAAGGGCCACTGTATCCTGCGTAAAAGGCTCCAAGGAGACTACTGATATATGAAAACAAGATGGAACACGTCTCACTTTATGCCACTTGATTTCCTTGTTTTAACCTTTAAATGGTCATTTAGTGTAAGTATGTGCTAGGACTTATCTGTAATTATTTTGGAGTAACACCTACAATGAAAAAGCATTGGGATTTCCATACCATGATCAACTCAAAGGGGCTGTCCTGATTACTGAGAGGGTGGTCTGTGGGCTGTGGGGTCCCTCTGCTGTCCTTTAAACACGAGCGGGAGAAATGACGGGTTTAAAATGACACAAATTATGTCAAGAGTCCGCTGCTTGTGTTGTACGTAAACATGCTGCACAGAGTTTTTTACGTGTATATGTAAGAGCTTTCTCTGATATTTCAGAGCAGTTGATGAAATAAGCTCGCACAACTTTGAAATGCCTGCAAAAGGAAAGAGGTCGAGCAGCCACTTCAGTTTTATCAATGAAAGCCTAAAGATTGCACTAAAAAACGTGGGTTCGCGCTAGAAGTCATGTCGAATAGGAAAACGTTGTGCTCTGTACATCACATAAGATCAATAGGCAGAGAGTAGGAAGTGTTTTGTGGCTGTTTAAACAAATTCGACCACAAAAGCAATTTGTTTAAAGGACAAGTTCGGTATTTTACACTTACAGCCCTGTTTTCAGATTGTTTATGATGAAATAGAACGGTTTTGACTGAAATTTCGACATATGCGGCTGCCCCGAGAATTTTTGTGTGTTTGTGTTTCAGCTCCTACCTTTACAATGGGTTTAATGGTGCACTGGAACAATCCTTCCTTAAATGCATTAAACTTTCGTTTACAAAGACGTGAAACTCACCGAGTGGTCAGGGGTGTTCACTGGTATGCTCACACAAAAATCGCTGCAAAATACGCATTCCAACAAGTTTTATCGTAGTTTTTACCAACTCCATTGACTTGTATTAGTTGTGCTGTGAGGTACGGTATTACTCCGCGCCGGGAACTTTGTTTCTATTCTTGCAATTGGCAATGGCAGATTAACGCCACCACCTGGGCTGGAGTGTCTATTATTCAAGCTCTAAGCGGAAGAATGTACGGGTGTGAGGCGTTTGGAAAAATAGGTCCACAAGTTAACAACGAATGCTAAAACAGCTGTTGGAAAGCATCTTTTGCAGCGATTTTTGTGTGAGCATACCAGTGAACACCCCTGACCACTCAGTAAGTTTCATGTCTTTGTAAACGAAAGTTTAATGCATTTTAGGAAGGATTGTTCCAGTGCACCATTAAACCCATTGTAGAGGTGTGGGATGAAACACAAACATCCGAAAAATCTCAGGGCAGCTGCATGTGTCAAAATTTCAGTCAAAATTGTTCTATTTCACCATAAACAATCTTAAAACAGGGCTTTAAGTGTAAAATACCGAACTTGTCCTTTATATGCATTTTCGACTACCTCTGAATGTGGTTGGAAGTGGACAAGCTCAAACAGTTTACACGCCATTTACACCTGTATTTACTTTGTCTACTTTTGATCTGATTGACCAAAATGCATCTTAATACCAGGTGTTAAAGAGCCTCTGAGACTCAAGCCCATTAAAGTTAAGAAGCATGACATTGGGCCGCTACCCTGCATATCATTTGAAGCTGGTCAGAAGAACAATGAAGACAAAACGCTGTTTATTTTGGGCTGTGTGAAAATGTTTACCTATTTAAACTTAGGCCCTGCTTACATTAGAACATGAACGGCTTTTTAAAAGAAAAACAATCCTTGTCTATTCTGCCGTTTCAGAAAAGATCTCTGTCCACAGTATACACGACTGTAAACAAATGAAACATGATCATTCTTGAACACTGGACATCAATGATACTCGTGACACTGGGAATAATCTTCAGGTCGTGTGGGTCGGATTATAAAAATAGATTTTTTTAACATTAATTACGAGAGGATCGTGGGTGGATGAGATAAATCATTAGTGATGCAAATATTAACTGCATACTCATATAAACATGTATTACATGTATTTTGCATCAGGCAGACAGGCACTGATTTGCTGACTCTCATAAAAATAAGCGCATTGCAGGTTCCATTTCTTAAAACAAAAATGGAGGCGAAACAGTTTCGAAATGAAACTGAAATTTCATCATTAAAAGCAAAACAAAGGGAAGAAAAGTACATTGTGGGATGATTTGATCAAAGTTGTTAAAGAACGAAGATTAATCGCCGGGTATGTAATATGCAACGTGTATTTGTTTGGGAAGTTGTAGTGACAGAAAAGAGTGACATTTCAGTTAACGTTTGAAGGAGTTTCGTATGCGGGTCGGGTGCGGATATCTAAATCAGAGAAAATTATGGTTCAGGTGGGTGGCGGGTGGACTATGTATTTAAAGTAGCGGATTTGGGTGATGTTTAAGCTGATCCGCGCAACTCTACCGGGCATGAACTTTTAATTGTAAAAGAGATTATTACCCAAATAATAGTTTGCCTCTTGCTCATGCAGACATTCAAAGTGTTATAATTGTTTTAATCTTTTCAGCTGTTTGTAATAAATTTCCTAAGTGAGTTTATACTGCCGTGAAAGAAATGGGCAGGGAATGCTACTACAGGCAGCTCAAAACAGAACCCTTATAGCACTATATATCCATCAGGTTCCATGTTAAAAACAACAATTAGTTGGCAATAGTTTGTGGCACTAAGAGCACTGTTTAGGGCGTAAACCTCTGTTTAACAGAATAAAATGACGCACTGTCACGTTAAATCTTTTCATTAGTGGAGAAGACATTTATCGTAGTACTTGTGCGCTTGTTCTTAGTGTTTGTGTGATGAATAAACACATGTGCTTAAAAAGAGCATGTGAAAGCTGAAACTCTGCAAAGCCCGCAGTTCAGTCTCCATGTTGCCGGTTCTCATTGTCATAGGAGCTTGACGAATCAGGGAAGGATACGCATTGATCCAGAAAACCCAATAAGGGACTGAATGTGGGCACCCATGCCTTCGTTTAAGTCCGTCTACATTGCAACCCTAACTACCGCAAAACTGCAGCATTTACAAAAGTATCTTACGAGGGTCGAAAACTCAGACAGTGAATGTCAGACGTAACCATAACAAAAGTAATGCGGTTTAAAATGAAAACACGCAAAAACTGCACTGTGAAAAATTCTTTGCTGCCTTAAATTTTTTAGTTAAATGAACTCGGATTTAAGATTTTAACTTATTTATATTTATAGAGATGAGTTGTTTTAACTTAAAATATGAAGATGATATCTTTTAACTATATTTTATAAGTTGTAGCAACTCAAAGAATTTTTTACAGTGTATGAACATCGTGTTAGAAACGTAAGTTCAGTATAATCAAACTGGCTGTACAAGTCAGTTCAACTCCCTCACTTTAATAAAAAAATTATATAACTGACTTTGAGGTAAATCTCAAACAATTTAGAAATTACACTGGAATGACTTATTGATCACATGATTCTTACAGTGTATCCATACCATTTAGAGAGAATTTTCCTTCATGCCCAACAATGGTCCAATTAACCTCCTAAGACCTGGTGCGTCCAAATACATGGACATACATTTCTTGTTGTTTGCACCATAAAACTTAATTCTGTGTAACTGACAAACCAAAGTTCGGGTCTCAGGAGGTTAAATGAAATGAAACGATCATCAACTTTTGTCGGGGACTGGACTGGGTGTTCTGCCAGCTTTCTCCTCCACTACGCTGAGAAAATATCTCTGCTTAATAAATGGGGTTGACCAGTGTGTTTTATGACAGTGCTCTCTTCCATCTACTACATGTGTGTTCTTTCAGTAATGGGGCTTTGAATGCCTGAAAGTGCTTATGTTTGTGTAGAGTTTAGTTGATGTACAGTGATCCCCCCTCCCGTTCATGTCTTAGGAAGGCAGACGGCTAACTTTGCCCAGGATAACTATCTATGCATTAAATAGTTTCAGTCATTAATAGTACAGTGATAAATAGCATTAATAGCAGCTTAACATAGAAAGCACATAACAAATCAATGCTGTAAAGCGACTTCATTGAAGCGTCAGGACCACTCACCATCTCTACAGTATATGTGAGCTAATTTGTTCCTTCGGCAAAGCACATCTAAAAGGAAATGGGTTGAGTTGGCCCCCCCACCACCCCATCAGACCCAGACACCAGATGTTCGCAACACTAGTTGGGAAGTCCTGCTGGCGCCACTCAGGGCAGAGGGCAGAGGGAAGGCACGCGAGCTGGAAGCCGGAGAACTCACTCACTACAGGAATTGGCACATTCCCCAGCGCGCTCTTGGCTGACTCCCCAGTTCTCCCTTGGCCATCTGTTCCAAAAAAACACTTTGAAATAAAAAACACAGATCATCACTCTCTTAGGATACGGCTCCAAAGAGCAGCTGTTACAGAGGCCAGCGAGAAACAGGGGGAGGGTTAGGAGGAGGGGCGCCATCCAATAAAGAAATCCCTTTGTCACATAGAGCCAGTGAGTCTGAGGGGAAAAATGTTTTGGCAGAGTAGACCGATGCAAGTGAACACGGACGTGTGCATGAATGCAGCGATTCTACAAAAGTCGTTTTTAAGATGCTAACATAAAAAACAAACTTGACACTTTTTCATGAAATAACTTGTTTTGAATGTCACGTTTTCTTTTCAGGCTTTACAGTTTATATAAATCGTCAATATTTGTTCAAATAGCAATTACATTAATAATACGATTAAGGAAAACTTACTGTTTGTTTGTTGTTTACTATAGGAATAAAACGAAGAACGTCTTCAGTGACTCTGGAGAATGAAGGACCTCAATGAAGACACTTTTCCCAATGCAGAAGCCCCTGCAGTGTCACAATTTACATGTCAAGTGGGGAGTTTTACTGTAAACCCTGTGCAATAGATTTTACTACAGCTGACCAGTGTCAAAAACTAAACTTTTTTAGGCTCTTAGTATGCACACTTATGAAAACTCTTGTGCAGTTAAAAACGACAGATTTCACGAGCATTGATATATCAATTTCTGTTGACATGTTTTTGGATTATTGGATGAAGACGTGAAGAATTGCTCAGTGAAAGTCTTCTGGATTTGTTTTAACATAACTTCATATAAAACGTTAACAACATAAAAGAGGTATGCAAAATACCATTATAATATTTCTGTTCTCTGAGATTTACATTATAAACCAGTAAGTTCAATAAACCAGTCAAAATGAACTAACATTTTTATTATTCATTTAAATCAATCAGTTAGCTATATCCATTAGTTTTCAGACAGTTTTCAGACCGATTGGTACTATTAATATCCACCAAAACATATTTAATGCTGCAATATTTTTGGATTTGAGAGAATAAGTGCATCATTTCCTCAACCTTAACATTTTTTTAAAGAAGGACTGTATATGTACTGTATATATGAAGAATAAGTGACCTGAGCTATGCAGGATTCCTATCAGCAGGTCACAAACATTTGATCAGCTATATGTAATAAATGATGCAATGTCAAATCAGTGTGTTTGTGCTAAATGACTCGTTCAGTTAAGGTTTTTCAATTATTTGATTACTATAGTTGTGAAAAAAAATACTTTAAAGAATATATTTTTAAATGTTTACTCTTAACACTGAACTAAAATTAATCTGGCTATCACCATTGAACAGTAACAAACTTCCATTAGTTCAGGGCAGGAGGGACTCGCTTAAAAACAACAAAAGTGAAAAGAAATAGTTTAAATGAAATATTAAACAATTATAAATCTAGTAATGTGGCTAAATAGCTTGACTGGGCTGTGTTATACGGAGAGATTTTAAAGGATTCTGCTGTAATGCCTTTCCTGAATCTTAAACCATCAACGCTTCACCTTTACCATTTTTTTGTTTTATTCCCTACAGTCTAAGTCAAGCAAAACAACATCTGAGATAGTCTGTGTTTCTCCTCAGCTGTTCTCTCAGGTGATACTCATTGAAGTGGACACAGGGCCGGCGCTAGCTATAGGCAGAGTAGGCAAATGCCTAGGGCCTCAGGCTTGGAGGGGGGGCCTCCATAACTGCTAAATCCATGTGCGCTAGTCCGACAGCAATAAATACAGTTTTAAGGTGAGTTCGACTTCATACGGCGCCGCCGCCCGTAAGAACCGCAGGTGTTTGACATCAAAGTAACGTGAGAACGATTGATAAGCAAACTCCTCTGTATGATTTCTCGATTCGCTCTCGCGGTGCTTTGATGTCATCCACCTGTCGGATCTTGCAGCACCTCATGAAGTTAAAGCCTAGATGAACAGCATTCAAATCTCTGCAGTAGACCCACTTTGAGTTACGCTGAAAGCAGATATCACGTCCTTTTCCTGCTTAGCAAAAGCAGCATGCAAAGACAGTTCAGCACATGATGCAGGTATTTTAAAATAATGCATTTAAAAAATAATCTTTTGTTTATCAACATCATTTCAGGACAGATCAAACTTGAGCGCTGCTGACTCTGTTTAGACACTTTGAATGGGTGTGCACGATAGCATCGCGTGTGGAGCTGTCTATCAAAAAAGTCAAGTTAAAAAAGTTTGTATTTAAAGTCAAACAGCTAAAAAAACTGGCGTTATTGTGGAAATTTAAGGTATAAAAAGGTATTGAAATACATATGAATATATCCATAGTCTTATAGATAATTTTATACTGTATATTGGTTCAACAAGGGGCTGATCACACCAAACGCGTTTATGACAGTTGTAGACGCCTTTTTTGAATGATATTCTATGGGCAGGGAGCGTTTGCGCACTGTTTATGCGCGCCGAATGCCTTGCGGTTTTGCCGCCGGCCGCAGCATGCGCTTTTGAAGGAGCGCTGAGCGGAAAAGCGCCCAACGTCATTTGCGTCTTTCCATTGTCCAATCGAATGAGGGGAGAGGCGGGCCTTTCATTGTGGTGACGGAGGTTTACAGTTGCTTTGATTTCTTACAGGGTAGGAAAACACTTTCTCAGATTATTCTGAAAATTAGAGGGGTGTGAGGGGCCTCCAACATAAATTTTGCCTAGGGCCTCCAAATATCTAGAACCGGCCCTGAGTGGATAGACACTGAGATCAAGACTGTGTTCAAATGCAGAATGAATCTGGAGAGTTGTGTTCAGATTAGAAGATTTTAAAATTTAATCCCAATATTATCTATATCTATATTTTGAAATAAGACATTAAAATGTTGTGATGCATTTAAATGAAATCAATACATTTGCTGTGAACTGCACTTATGAAATAATTACAACAATACATTTATCATTACATTTCCCTGCTGGAAATTAAAGTGGATAATTTATGGAAAATCTCAGTGGAACATCTGTATCTGTCAATGACAGCTGTGAGATATAGTAGACCTCCTGTGTGTCTCAGGGATAGGTGCTTGACCCTCTCCATATAGAGCTGCAGGAAAAAATGAAATCAGAAATGCCACGGTTAGCCTACGACAGACATTGCAAGACATTGCTCTGTTGGTTATTTTAAGACATTAGACCGGTTAGGTATGTGTTTTTCAGAAAAATAATCAACACCCATGAAACATTTCTAAACCAATCTGAATAAAGCATTCAACAGCCCCATAGTATAATATCATCTGAAAACTTATAAATAAATGACATTTTAAATAAATTAGTAATAACCTTTTCCTAAATAACCTAAAGTGAAGTGACTGAACCTAAACATAAACAAGGCTCATTTACAAGAAAACACACACAAGGTGACAAAAATACTGGTATTGGGGACAATTGGTCCCCACAACGTGATAATTACCAGGTAGACACACACACACACATCGATTGGTTATTTCAGTCAAAGTTGCAAAGGCCCATTCTCCTCTGACCTCTAGCATCAACAAGGCATTTTTGCCCACAGGACTGCCGCATAGAAATGGTTGTGCTAGAAATGGTTGTGCGTGAAAATCCCAGTAACTGAGCGGATTGGGAAGGACCACAACCCTTAATGCATTGAAGCAACTGCCATGTGATTGGTTGATTAGATAATTGCATTAATGAGAAATTGAACAAGTGTTCCTAATAATCCTTTAGGTGAGTGTATATAGGCCTATATATATTTGTAATGTGCATTATGTGCAACTTGATGCTATGGTCCTTAGAGGGAAATATCAGTGACTAAGATTAACACTTCTGGGATTCCAAATGGAAAAAAGTGCAGTTGCTCTGTACTCCCTGAGTGTATTTTCCGTAACAATTGCGCCATCTGTTGGTCAAGTAGAGTAACTGCAGTGGCAATGCATCACACCAATATCAAAAACGTTTATCTAAACCTACTTGATACTTTTAGACAATCAGGTATCACTTAATACTTATAATACATAAACATATATTTAAAAAGGTTATGCAACTGGGCAATTCCAGCGTTATGGATGTGGCATTTGATGTCAAAACTTTCTCAGAGAATGTACAGTTGTAAAAAGTAGTCAGTAGTCAAAATAGTCAGGATGGCAAAGATTCAACCATTCATCACCTTTAGATGATCTTAAATGATCTGTTAGATGAATGAATAGACCATTAGGTATAGATATGTACAGTGCCTTGCGAAAGTATTCGTCCCCCTTGAACTTTTTGACCTTTTGCCACATTCCAGGCTTTAAACATAAAGATATAAAACTGTATTTTTTTGTGAAGAATCAACAACAAGAAGTGGAACAAAATTTATTGGATATTTCAAACTTTTTAAACAAATAAAAAACTGAAAAATTGGGCGTGCAAAATTATTCAGCCCCCTAAAGTTAATACTTTTTACAGCTGCAAGTTGCTTGGGGTATGTCTCTATCAGTTTTGCACATCGAGAGACTGAAATTTTTGCCCATTCCTCCTTGCAAAACAGCTCGAGCTCAGTGAGGTTGGATGGAGAGCGCTTGTGAACAGCAGTTTTCAGTTCTTTCCACAGATTCACGATTGGATTCAGGTCTGGACTTTGACTTGGCCATTCTAACACCTGGATATGTTTATTTGTGAACCATTCCATAGTTGATTTTGCTTTATGTTTTGGATCATTGTCTTGTTGAAAGACAAATCTCCGTCCCAGTCTCAGGTCTTTTGCAGACTCCATCAGGTTTTCTTCCAGAATGGTCCTGTATTTGGCTCCATCCATCTTCCCATCAATTTTAACCATCTTCCCGTCCCTGCTGAAGAAAAGCAGGCCCAAACTATGATGCTGCCACCACCATGTTTGACAGTGGGGATGGTGTGTTCAGGGTGATGAGCTGTGTTGCTTTTACGCCAAACATAACGTTTTGCGTTGTTGCCAAAAAGTTCGATTTTGGTTTCATCTGACCAGAGCACCTTCTTCCACATGTTTGGGGTGTCTCCCAGGTGGCTTGTGGCAAACTTTAAACGACACTTTTTATGGATATCTTTAAGAAATGGCTTTCTTCTTGCCACTCTTCCATAAAGGCCAGATTTGTGCAGTATACGACTGATTGTTGTCCTATGGACAGACTCTCCCACCTCAGCTGTAGATCTCTGCAGTTCATCCAGAGTGATCATGGGCCTCTTGGTTGCATCTCTGATCAGTCTTCTCCTTGTTTGAGCTGAAAGTTTAGACGGACGGCCGGGTCTTTGGAGATTTGCAGTGGTCTGATACTCCTTCCATTTCAATATTATCGCTTGCACAGTGCTCCTTGGGATGTTTAAAGCTTGGGAAATCTTTTTGTATCCAAATCCAGCTTTAAACTTCTCCACAACAGTATCTCGGACCTGCCTGATGTGTTCCTTGTTCTTCATGATGTTAAACGAACCTCTGAGACTATCACAGAGCAGGTGCATTTATACGGAGACTTGATTACACACAGGTGGATTCTATTTATCATCATTAGTCATTTAGGTCAACATTGGATCATTCAGAGATCCTCACTGAACATCTGGAGAGAGTTTGCTGCACTGAAAGTAAAGGGGCTGAATAATTTTGCATGCCCAATTTTTCAGTTTTTTATTTGTTAAAAAAGTTTGAAATATCCAATAAATTTCGTTCCACTTCATGATTGTGTCCCACTTGTTGTTGATTCTTCACAAAAAAATTACAGTTTTATATATTTATGTTTGAAGCCTGAGATGTGGCAAAAGGTTGAAAAGTTCAAGGGGGCCAAAAACTTTCGCAAGGCACTGTATACACAGTGTTGGGCAAGCTTCTTGGAAAATGTAGTGAGCTAAGCTACCAGTTACTTCACATTAAATGAAGCGTCACTACAATGAAGCTACCCCGGGTACCCCCCTCGGAAATGTAGCAAGCTAAGCTACATCATTAGTAGCTTGCTACATTCAAGCTACTTTTTTATTTTTAACCAGTTTTAGTATGTAATTATTTATTCAGTTTCAATTTATCATTTTGGTAATTTTAGGCAATACAAGCATAATGTAGGTCTAGGTACTTCTCACCATGGGGCGGTTTGCTGGACAGGTCTTATCCTACTCCCAGAATAAAATGCATGTTTGAGCTGCCTTAATTTAAAAACACCTTGCCCTGACATATCTTAACACAGGGGTCTCCAAACGTGATGCCCGTGGGCAGCAGGTAGCTGCACAGAGTCTGTGAGGTGCCCGCCAAAGCACATTCTATTTATAGTTTCAATTGTAATATTTATTATATGTTTTTATATAAGCTTGGCTTGATGACATAACCCAGTCAGAGGTAGAGCACGAGTCTTCACAGAATGCGAGTGGTAATGTTTTGAATGAATGAAGTGTGGCGATACATACGCCAAAGGGGCGAGAAAAAAACTAAATAACCTGCATACGCAATTATCCTAATGGTTACCAAAGCAACGACTACGCCACCTGGGATATATCCCCCCCCAGGAAGGACCCGAAAAGGCCCACAGGTTCACTCTCCCTAAAAGAGGACTCAGAGACGTGGACAATTGGTATTAAAAAGATTCATAAAGCTTTATTCAGATAGAAATGTTAAAAAGATCTTGCCTAAAAAGGGCACTCATCAAAATCACGGCACACCACTGACACGAAATAAGGACTAATCAAACAGAAAATGAACAAGCCTGAAACTGGAGTATAACAACCAGGAGGCAGACTAGAAACAGAGCTTGTAAGTAATAATAATACTAATACACACGTGCACCAAATCACTGCAACACCTAAACAGATTCACTGCAAATTCACACCACATTAGGGGAGGCTATTTCTGCTCAGTCTTAGTCTGCCTTCCTCAGGGCCCCAAGTTACAGACAAAATAATCAAACACTTCCAAAGAAAACCACTCAACATTTACCCAAAGCAAAAGAATTAAGCATAAGACGACAAATAATAAATGGCAATGAATAACCAAAAGACAAATAATAAATTGTAATGATAAACAAAAGACAACAATTAGTAAATTGCAATAAGCAAACCAAAAATAATAAATTGCAATGAATAAGCAAACGAAAACAAATAATAACTTGCAATGAGTAAGCAAAAGACAAATAATAAATTGTAATAAATAAACAAAAGAACACAAATAATAAATTGCAATAAGCAAACGAAAATAATAAATTGCACTGAATAAACAAACGAAAACAAATAATAACTTGCAATGAATAAGCAAAACAAACAATAAGTTGTAATGAGCAAACGAAAAGAAACCAAGAAAAGATTAAATATCACACAAAAAAAAGGACAAAGATAAACTAATACACCAATTACTAACCTAAACGAAATAAACTACGCAAAAGAATCCAAAATAAACAAAAAGCAAAACAGCAGTGTTAGGACCTTAAGCCATGATGCCGGGTAACTCAAACACCTGAAACACAAACAACATTAGCAAAATGTCACATGTCTTAAGGAAGGCTGAATGGACAGGAGTGGGTTAAACATACCAGCCTGCATGGGTCACAGCATATACTCCGCGGCCGAATCCGTCGCCCCCATCAACCACTTGTGACAGAAGCCGCAGATCAAAAGCACACGCCTCAATTACACCGCGATTCCCTAATACAAAATGAACCAATCGTTCGTAATGCTCAGATGCCGAGGACACCACGGCAACAAATGCCAGCCTAAGAGAGCTACAATGAGCAAAAAACATAACTATTAAAAGAGCAAAACCAGACAACCGAATGGATGAAAAAAACGCCAGTACATACCTTTTGTGTGGAAACAAGCTATCGGAACTGCAGCACAGCTGAGCCTGCAATCTCCCGATTCAAGGAATGCCACGTAAATCACCAGAGACTAAAAGTTTGCGATCCTCTAATAGAGAATGCTGCGGTACAGATACCAACTACACAAGAGCTTATACTAAACGGAAAACAACTATTAGAATGATTAAAACCAAATAATAGGACCAAGCATAATGACCTCCAGTACATACCTCTCGTGTGACAGCAATGCAATACTGACAAAAATACAAACAGCTGAGCGTGACATCCGGTCGCTTTACCTTCAGCCTTTATATATACTCATCCTAACCAGAACGCAAGTGAAAGCGATTACCTAGAGGGGCGTGGTCAGGCCGGCACCCATAACTGCCTTCCACCACAATCTACCCCCCTTTTTTCTGCATCATCGACCCGATGATCCATTCACAAACTCAATTCCAAGGTCTAAATAGCGCAGTTATAGAATTGGATACTGATGAAGCAGGAAGTGAACCCCCTACAGTGCGTGGAAGATG